>NC_134550.1:10182785-10783375 GCF_025594145.1 Primulina tabacum
AACTCAAGCAATACCATATATACAACAACATCAACTATATTTTCTTACACAACCATGCACCATATTGTTATACAAATACATATTCTCATATACATGCATACTTTGTATCATCATAAACATGGTAACACTTGTTCAAACCCTGACATATTTTAGTACAATACATATGCGGAAGCTACACAATAATAAGTCCTGGTTCTTGTCGAGGCGAGGCACGTCACAAGCATCCATTGGCGAACTAGCATCCTATGTCTCTTCACTACCTAATCCTGTAATGCATGAGCTACGTGAGTTTATAAAACTCAATAAGTTGGCACTTGTACATATCAATATGCGTCGAAGTAACATACATATCAAGTCGTGAAAACAATGAATCTTTAAACCATGTCATATCATAGCATATATTCATGTTCATTTTTGTACTTGAGCCTCATTAGTTGACATGTACTACCGTGTTTGCTTTATTATATAGCTACTACTGTGTTGGACGTCAGGGAGCAACCTTTGGCAACCCCACGCCCCATGAACAAATATTGGCCAATAGGTTTGGTGGACTTAAAACCACCCATGATGTCAACAAGCTCTATATCATATAAAAATCAGTCATTTTCCTTTCATGTTCATGTTCATAACATAGCACCCATCATCAATATTCACGAGTTTCTCACATATTTAATACTTAACAATGGAATATGGTGTTATGTTTTCATCAAAAAGATACTAACAATGTATATATAGCAATAATCAATGGGAAGTATTTGAAATCATAATATTACTCATGTATTACTTCAAGAACATGTCAAATTACTGTCAAAGCGTAAGAACACTGGTTTGAGACGATGTTTATCAGTCATATGCCGTCAATAAATCAATAATTCAGTCACTATGTCTCTAGTAGGTGAAAGCTACTCCTTTACATGTAAAACAACTAAAAGAGAAGAAAACTTACACCCCTGAGATGTTCTTGTGATGGAGAATGCAAGCCTAGCTTCAAAATGAGGAAGAAGAAGAAGAAAGGAGCTTTTTGGAGGAAGAGTTCTTGTGTTCTTTCGAGTTTTGCTGTGAAAAAGGGAAGGAGAATGATAAAGAAGCTCAAGGAAGTCGAAACTTATCTTTTCCTATGAAAGGCGGCGCTCGGGCAGTAGTTTTCTACCGCTAGAGCCCGGAACATTATGTCCAAGAGATGAAAATCTCGTGCACCGACGCTCGGTCGGTCATCTTCTACCGCTCGGGCACCACATGTTCTCCCTCTGCACACTGCTTCATCAAAGATCGCTCCAGAAACAGCTCTTCCCTTCATAATTTGAAAAAGTGGTAAACATGAAAGTTGTAGCCCTATGTCTTGGCTTGAATCTCCAACTGGTTTCATGTCATTTGGATGTCAGAGTAAAAAGTTATGTTTATTCTCATAACATGTGTCAGTGAGGGAATGACGGTATACACGACACACTTCGGGGCACTTTTGGCTTGTCTTCCACAATGATTTGAATAAAATCCAAGACATGAAAGTTGTAGCATTATATCTTAGCTTTCTAATGGTGGTAGCCTCACACAATTTGGATCAATATTCAAATCATTATGCTAAAACCCGTAAAACAACCATATTTTCATCTCATTTCCTACCAACTTCATTACACTACACATCTTACTATCATTATTTAAACACATATTCATTCTCAATACACACCATGGACAATCTAGAAGTCATATTCAATCTCAATATCAATACCTCAAGCAACATGTAAAACATAATGAGCTAAATCACTACATATTAAATGACATAAACGCATTATTATCATTTGTACGAGTAACCGAGCATTACAGAATGTGTTTGTGAAATCATATGTATAGGATTAAAACCAGCCGTTTATGACTGTTACAAGATAAAAAAAATGTATGTGTATGTAAATTTTATGGTAATAATATGATTTATATAATGTTAATCATGTTTAAATAATTATGTATATCACATCACAATATTATAATGAGGTGTCAGAGACTCCTTTTATATAATATTGTGACATTATACAAATATATATATAATTATTATATAACACAATAAAAATATATAAATACTGAAACAATCACATCACATTATTATAATGAGATGTCATAGACTCCTTTTATATAATAATATGATATTATTCAAATATATATATATATACACAATAAATAAATAGTAACATAATAAAATTATATAAGCAGTGTAATAATATAATCACATCACGTTATTATAATGAGATGTCATAGATTCCTTTTATATAGCAACATGATATTATATATTAAATATATACACAATAAAAATAGATAAACAGTAAAATAAATATTCTTACTTTTGAATATTGTTACCTTTTTCTTGTGTAGTAAAAATTTACGGTAAAAAGTAAAATATCAAACTCACAAAATATATTAAACTACACACTTTTATAAAATTTCTCCGCTCAATTGTGTTTTTCTTCACAAATTGAGAGACTTATTTATAGAATTGTTTTGGAAATAATCCAAAAATAAATACATCATCACACATTAATTTTCAATATTTAAAACTTTTATTTTCAACATTCAATAATTTTAACTCTTTATTTTCAACGGTATAACATTAATATAAATTATTATTATTGTTTGAAGTGATACAGATCTTTTAAAATAAACATGGCAAATAATCACTTGTGCAATTCCATAATCCAAATGCTATAAGAAGAGCAAATTTTGAAGAGTTTAGTGAAGCCAGCTTCACTAGGCCAAGGCTTCATATTGCTGCAGAGTCCTCTCTTTCCCACTTGGGCTGTATGCTAACATCATCACATCTGTCATGGCTCCCAACGCATCCCAATTGCTGCTGCTACTTGGGGTCTCAGATAATATACATTCTGCAATAATCACTTTTCCATTTACTGGTAAAGCTTCGTAGCAATTCTTCAAGATTTTTATGCATTCTGTATCATTCCAATCATGAAGAATCCACTATATATATATATACATATATGTCCCGGTTAGCTAGTGATATATATTAAAGAAGCAGGTATGTATAGTTAAAAATGTGAGCAAACACCTTCATGAAAATGGCATCCCCTTTGGGCACACTGGCAAACATGTCTCCACCGATGTGTTCTATGCCTAATACGTACTCAAACGCGCATATTAAAATCTTGAGTAACTGAACATACGTACGTTAACATTTTCTCAAATTTTAGAACAAAGAGTACCGGCGTAAGATGCAGCGACTTGAATAACATGTGGCAAATCAAAGTTGATGGCCTTAATTGATGGGTACTTAGAGACGATCATGTCGAGACTGACTCCGATTCCACCGCCAACATCCACCAGGGACTTGAGACCTTGAAATCCCTTGTATATTTCCACGATTTTCTTCATGATGATAACAGAATGATTAGACATACAGAGATTGAGCACGTTGTTAAATCTTGAATCTGTGGCCGCGTACTCAAATAATGTCATTCCATGTGCTTTGTTGAATGGAATTGTTGCCTCCAATATAGCATCTTTCAAGTGGTACCTGTCCTTAATTCCATGCATTCAAAATATTAAGAAATCGTCCACAAATCTATTAACTTGAGTTCCATACTGATATAGAAAAACTTATCTAATCTATATAATTAATTACCAGCTCTCCATCAAGACCTTGTCTTGAATAAACAGTGATGTTGGTGCTATACAAGCACCATTCTCGTTTTTGGTGAACAAATTGCTCACCGGAGCTAAAGAGTATCGCAGCTCGAAACCGCCACAGGGCAGCAGTTTTCTACTGCATTTGAGAACAGCTTGGACAGCCAGAAGCCGGAGGATTCGGTCCAGCATGCTGGATGCAAAGTCGGAGTCTTTGGTTGGAAGCTGGGATGCAACTTCAGAAGCAGAAAGTGAAGCATTCGGGCCAGCTTCTCTAATGATTTCGAGAAGATCAAGTTCTATTGCTGCTTTAAGTACCATAGGAAACACCGAACCACATGCTAATTGCAAGGCAAGGCAGACATTCTCCTCTTCTGAATATTGATCGTCATCCATCGAAATTCTCACTGATGATAATTACTATATGTAAATTGTAAGAAAGTATCTGATCAATGCAATATATATAGTTAGAAAAGTACTAGATTAGCCTTAACACAAGCTAACTTTTAATTCAATGTATTTAGAATCCACACGCCGGCTGCATCTAAAGCATCTATTTTGGAACTATATTATTAAAAATCACATATTTATGCGGGTTGAGTATAATTACTCCAAAGTCATTTAAAACAACTAAGTCAAGCGCAAGAAGGGAAGTGTGTCTGATTTAGTGTAGTATGCAAGCGTTTGATCAATATTTTCTCGAACAAACTTGCCGCACAGGTTTGCCCAATTCAGTTTATTTGACTATTATGATTTGTGAGATATTGTGTTCATGGATCGCCGGAACGGTTGCGGTACTTGGAACGGAAACTACCATTCCAGTTCCAATATTATATTGAGGAACGGTTGCATAAAAAAATTTAATAAATTCAAAAAATTAGTAAAAAAATTTAAATATAAATTACATTAATCATTGTTATATTCTCCATGATTATCCCGTTGATTAAATTGATTTCAAAGATATGGATATTGACGTAATTGTTCATAGGGATGTTGATTAGATTGAGTTGATTGATTTTGTAATAGTGTTTCGTCACGACGATTATAATATCTGAATCCACGACACCCACTAGAACTATCAGCTGTACTTGAAGATCTATACTCGGAACCATGACGTTCAACACCACGCCATATAGATGATGAAGATTCATTGTATATATCACCAATATATTGAGACGACCCAAAATCAAATCCACGATGTCTAATTCCATGTGTACCAGATGTTAAAAAATCAAATGATCTATCAAGAGAATCGTGCCTAGAAATATAATTACCCGGATATCCATATCCCCCTGAAGAACTTGAAGTGTTCCACGCAAGACGGAGTAACTGAAGGACATAACTCATTTAGGTATTCAAGAAAGTTTTCAAAATCAAATCATTAAAAAAAAACAACCTAATCTTATTCTAAACTTATTCCGATTCCAAAACCCAATTCCCTGATGCAACAACAACCTGAATTCTACCCAAAACATAAATATTCCAGAATAATAATGGGAAGTTTCATCAATGCATTTGATGATTAAAAAACCTGGATTAAAAACACAAAACAACCTTCTGATCCGTGGATTTAGGCGAGCCTTGCTGAAGATAGTACATCCAATTAGCACTTTCACGTTCCGTTCCGATCGCTATTATTCTGTTCCACCGTTAAAGTGCTGCTATAACCTCGAAGAACAACGCTACAAAGCAATCACTGATTTGTCCTGGAACTTTGGAACATCAGTTACCGTCGTTCCGGCGAACCATGATTGTGTTATCCCTATGGTTTACCCCATATCGAAAGATAGTGATTACCGGTTTCATCATCACAAGAAAACTCAATGCATACCGAAAGATAGTGGTTACGAATTCCATTGTCATTAAAAAAAAAAAACTAAGTCAAACTCGAACTCGTGTATGAGTTAGAAGTTTTAAAAATCCATCCAAATCTTTGGATTGAACCAAATACAATTTATGACAATTTATAGTTATACCTTAGATTTTAATGTTTGTATGTTAATGAATTCCATGAATTTATTAAAATTCTATTGAAAATTTGAATACCTCTAGACTTTTATAGAGTTTTTAAAAGTCAATGTTGAATATCACTTGACTTCTTAAAACTCTATGAAAGTCTATTTTGAATACCTATGTAAAAGTCTTAATTGAATACATCTCTACTTTTAAAATCTACAAAAGTCATTAAAAGTCAATAAATCTCCTACATTGAATACACCCCCAAACTCAATCATAGCCAAACCAGTTGCTCTTAATTCTTAGTTTTTGTTTTTTCCCAACTGTAAGACGGGATTCAATATCCTTTGGAAATTATATCCAATCGGATTTATACTCGATCATAGAATTGGTTTAATGTACACTTTTTATGCTAACTTTGCTACCAATGGCTAAGTGTAGGGATGTAATCGAGTCGAGCTAAGCTGAACTCTTGAATGTTTGAGCTTGGTTCGTTTATAATCGAGCCGAGCTCGAGCTTTATTTAACGAATATATGCATGGCTCACGAGCTTATTCAAGCCTTTATCGAGCCTAAACAAGCTTAATAAATATGAATTATACATTTAAATTTTCATTAAATTAATTAAAAAGTAAATTATATATTTAAAGAAAAATATATTATTCTTATTAAAATCTGTAAATTTATTATAATAAATAAATTTAATAGATTTTTCTATATATTTTCATAAATAATATGTAAAATCAATAAATCAAATATCAAAAAAAAATTAATCATGAACTTACCAACGAACATGTTCACGAGCTAACGAGCCGAAAACTGTAAAGCTTGAGTTTGGTTTGTTTATCTTAACGAGCCTCATTAAACGAGCTCAAACGAGCTTTTATCGAATCGAGCTTCAAATAGCTCACAAACGGTTTAGTTCGTTTACATGCCTAGCTAAGTGTGAACAATGTATTTTTTCCCAACAAGTGGATCCATGCGTTTACTCTCTCTATATCATGGAAACACTTTTTGAAATAATTTTAGTAATTTTTTTTTATCAATTTTAAATGTGTATATGTAATGCAAAATTCTCCAAATTTATTCGCCAATCTAACAAATCTCATGACATCGGGACGAAACATAGAGTGAGCTAAACTCGATTCTTTATAATTAGTTGGGTACACTAATAAATTGGTTCGACCTAAATAAAAATATATACAGCCCACTACCTAACGGCTATCTAACAAACTCTCTGGTTCAGGTTTATTACGCAATTTACTTTAATTTTTTGATAAATCTAATTAACCCAATAATATACAAACTACTCACTCCCTGTTTTAGGTTTATTACCCAATTTATCTTCATTATTAAATGTTGTCTCCCTCTTTGAAATTATGACAGAATATTGACGTATATCTCAGATTTGAATCTTCGATATCAAAACTAGCATTTATTAGTAACAATTATTTAGTCTTTTTTTTAATTTTTTTTGTATATATTTGATTACATATTTGTGTAAATTGTAGTTTGGGATTTTTTAAAAAATTAAATTCTAATATATGGACTAAAATCACGACAAAGTGCATGTGGGCAGGGGCGGAGCCAAATGCCATATTTCTGGCTCCGCCACTGCATGTGAGATCATATTAAAGTTTGAGTGATGTAGTAGAAAAACATAACGAATGATTAACCGTAAAACTCAGCATTTCAATCAAATCAACATACCATCAAAACAATAGATGTTTTATACAAGTGAGTATTTTGTTTTTTAATTTTCGTCAACTATTTATTTAAGAAAATGACCTCCTCAAATGTAAAATAGTTGACCAATGTTATTTTACAAATTTCTCCTTTTATATAAGTACATCTGCATGTCTTAGATCTCATATCAATATACCATACACTTCTGGATTTTCAGTAGTCTTGTGAAGTTATCTTTAAATGATTAGATATATTTATATCTCAAAGAATTTATATCTTAGTTTGTGTCTTTCCACGAGTTTCATATTGTGTAGTGAAATTGTGTATTAGGAGTTTGAGTAGACATTTATATAAGTCCCGCCGAATTGAGTTGTATAAGGTGATTGTATTGACCAAATTTTATACTGAAACATAAGACGGAAAGACATAGAAGGATTGTAATTTTCAAACTTCTTTAAACAATGATTGAATTTCTTACTTTTCAGCAATTTTACTTGAGTTACTGTTTTTGTTGGCATCGTATTTCACTGAGTTTGGGTGGAGTGTTTCCGTACTTTCACTTTCTAAGTTGTCTACTGCATTCAGAAGCATCGATATTTATCCTTGATTGTCAACACTGAGATTCAAAATAAAAGAAATTTGTGAAGCGTTTGTTCACCTCTCTCTCTCTAAACACTTTAGTTAGCGATCCTAACAGTGCACAAAATCACAATCTAGATAATGGGTTTGACCGAGAAAATTTGAATCGTGCTTGATGTTTTTATTGGAATCTAGAATCACACTATCTCGGTACACAAATTTAATTATAATTTATAATTAGTTGATAATGATTTTAATAATTATTAATTCAACTTAAGTTTTTTACACCCACAAAATGCTTGTGTAGCACTCGACATATTTTTTTATATCAGTTAACAATAGATAATTGTGTACCAAAATGAAAATATTATCAGGATAAATTCACAACTAGATAGTTACTCAATTGGTTTAGCAAAATAATAATTTAATCAATGAATAATTTATTTCACTATGATGAAATTCAACATTTCAATGTGCAAAAACATTGTCTTGGCCCGGTTGGAGATTTTTTTTGTAATATATAAAAATTGAATAATGTTAAATGTACAACTAAAGTATCGTATAACGATATTTACAACAATTATATCGTAAGGTTTTGTTATTATATCAGTAATATTTTGCTATTATTTCATGATATTTTGTATTGAATTTATCATAATATTTTTATAAATGAGATCTTTGTAATGAATTTATTGTATAGTAATAGCTAATTTACAAAGCATATATTTTGAGTTAATTATATTATTATATCATTATGTCTGAAGCATTTATTTTGAGTTAATTATATTATATCATTAAAAAAAATTGTATGATATTTGAAAAAATATGTTTAGTGTTTTCATAATCAGATTGGACCGATTGGTTCAATCGATTCATCTAAGAATCAGTCATGGGTTCGGCCCGAACAAATTCCAAATACTGGTTAAGAATTGATTGGATCGATTCAGATTATTCAAAATTTTATTTTTTGTCGTATACATGATTATTTGAATTTTGTTAAAAATATTATTTTAATATTATAGTTTTTCTGATTTTGTAAACCTTAGTAAATATATATTTTTATTATTTATATACATATTTAAAATATTTAGAATTTATTATTTAATATATAATATAATAATATTCTGATCTGATTGATTAAATCACTAGACCGATCGATTATGAACGAATATGGCTAAAGCCTGGATGTTGGATCCCAGCCCAAACTACCGATCAAACCTAGAGTTAGAGTAAAGATCCAATCTTTATGCCTTCTTCTTCTTCCACGTAGCTAATTCCACCCAACTCTCCTCTCCTGTGGCTGTATTCTAGTTCCTGAACAAACGAGTCATGCCGGGTCCCGTTGTTGAAAAAGTTAAGTCCCAGAAAAAGACGCAGGTAATCTTTCAAAGTTTTCTTCTTTTTAGTGCATTTATTTTGAGTTTTTGGAGTTGGGATGATTTTTCTTGATTTTTTTCTAGGATGAGCCGCTCGTGGAGGATGTGAAGGAAGATGATGACAACGGAGATGAAGCTGACGATTCTGATGATGAAGGTGATGACAAGGAAGATGGTACCCCAGGTTTGTGTTTCTTTCCAGCAAAAAAACTATTGTTCTTGCTGTGTGAGGATTGTATGTAAAGCTTTTGTCAAGAATCTAGATTTGTTTGTTTACTCAAAAATCTCTGTTCTTTTGCGATATTAAATTGTTATAGGGGCTATATGGATTTTATTTACCTTAATTTGCTATGCCTTCATGAAACATCCTTGTTTTAATATTTTGAAGAAATGGCCTATTTGCGTTTCGTTTAGGATGATAGAATACAGTCAGTTTGTTTTTTTGGCTTCTGTACTGCATCTATTTGCAGGTAAATAGTCTATCTTGGACAAGGAGGTTGTTAGTTATTGTTTTGCGTCTCTTATCGATTTCTTTTTCATTATTGGTCTCTATTCTCTAGTCTCTAACTAACACATATTGTTAAGAATAAATTTCAAAAGCATCCTTGTGTTTGGCAACCATTTGAAACACTACTTTTTACCCCTGCATTTCTTTTGCTAGCTTGTTACAAAATTTTGAGCTTCTGGTGTACTTGAATTGAAGAGTTTCTTTGGTGGGAAAATTGAACAGGTTCCAAGCAGAGCAGAAGCGAGAAGAAGAGTCGTAAGGCCATGCTGAAACTTGGTATGAAACCTGTTACTGGAGTTAGCAGGGTCACAGTCAAGAGAACCAAAAACGTAACCCCCAATCACATTCTTTATCAGTCGTTCCCTTTTGTGATTTGCATTTTATGATGCTAGTATAATGGAGCCAGCCATGATGCATCATCAGTTGTTATTTTTCATCTCAAAACCGGATGTATTCAAAAGCCCGAATTCTGAGACCTATGTCATTTTTGGGGAGGCTAAAATCGAGGATTTGAGCTCTCAGTTACAGTCACAGGCTGCCCAACAATTCAGGATGCCAGATATGGGCTCTGTGATGGCCAAGCCTGGAATAGGTGCAGCAACGGCCGGCCATGTGCATACGGATGATGAAGAGGAGGAGGTTGACGAGACCGGAGTGGAGGCTCGGGATATTGATTTGGTGATGACACAAGCAGGTGTTTCTTCCAAGGCCAAGGCTGTGAAGGCCTTAAAGACTCACGATGGAGTTGACCACCTGAATTCTGTCATGATTGTTATATTTTCATACAAGGTTGTATGCATTTTGTGGTGGTGATTTGGAATCAATGTCACACTGTTATTCGCTGTATTAATTGGTTCAGTGGACGATGTTTAGCAACGGAAATGCCCCTTTATTTCCTGTTTTGTTTGGATTTAGTTTCATCAAGAAAGGGGCTCTATGCTTGTAGACGGACTAATTCAATAAATCGAACGTTTGAAACTACAAGTCGACCAAATGTTTTTCATTCAGTCCAATCAATAGAAACCAATACATGTTATTTCGAGGAGTGGGGATCCATCTCATTTCCCTTTAATCAGTATCTTCGTAAGTCCGTCCATTCAAAGAATCGGGTGGTGGATAGCGCTTTCAAGTAAGTCCATTATTTGTGTGGTGCGATATGTGTGTGCATCACTTGAGTAACTAATATGGTTTATATATATAACTGTACTTTAAATATCTCAACATGGGGTGGTGGCGCAGTTGGCTAGCGCGTAGGTCTCATAGCTTTCTGAGTAATCCTGAGGTCGAGAGTTCGAGCCTCTCTCACCCCATCATCTTTTTTTTTCCCCACGTAAAAAACCAAGAAAATAGAAATATCACGTTGGAAGTTTGGAACAAACGAAATCATATTGTATCCACGACAGTCGTCCTAACAAAAACTACACTTAGCCACATACAATATTCTGTAATGAAATAATGCTCGTGCAAATCGCGTCAGGCTAAGCCTGTTAATCCTAGAGTCACATTACCAAAAAAAAAACGGTTCTCCTCTTTGATTCATAATTTAAGATACCACAATGCTCCAACAAGTACGAGGATGAGACCCGTGGAGACGACTATCTTGGGCACATACAAATATGGTGCATTCCCAGAAAGTTGTAAGCGGCAGACAGAAGGAAAATCTTCATGGCTTTCATCAAGATTCTTGGATTTGGCTGTTACACTTCTGCTCGAATCACTGGACTGTTTGCCTTGATTTGTTTCATCTGATGTTGATTCCTCCGGCTTATTCAAGGCGTGAGGATTCATAGAATTTTTGTCCTGTAAAAACCAATCTTGTGAAAAACATGTTTTTTATGATGAGCTTTCGTGTTAATATTTGGTTATTTATATGGCAAAAGTCATCTCACCTCAGTCACCGTCGACTCTTCCTCATCTTTTACTTTAATGTCATTTGAATCTCCACCAAGGGGACACCGAGCGGGTCCAATTTCCAATTTCGTCTGCAAATGCATTCTCCTAGGAGCCATTCCATGTTCAGCAGAATCATGGGCATTTACTCGGTTCGATGTTGGGCGAGTCCTTAACCTGATTCCAGGTCCGAAAGAGCTGTTTCTGTACACTGCAGGGCTACTATACCCACCAGATTTTTCCACATTGGTCATGCAGCTGTGCTCCTCTGGATCATTTAAAATCGAGTCTAAGAAGATGTCAATATCACTAGCATTTGTTCCATTTTGGAAAGGGATAGCATTTGGGTCGTCGTTGATATCCCCAGAGAAGCTGTCGGTACACAAGTATGGGCTTCCAAGCTCCATTTGCATCTGTGAATGCATTGGCGAGAAGATTTTCCATTCCTCTGGCTCCTGAATAGGAGGACACAAGCCCAATAATTTTTCCAAGTCCGGGTAGGGCTGTAGAAAATTATCAGCAAAAAGCAATAAAGAGTTAAAAGAGTAGCAGTGACTCAAATATTGATCACTATTGTTAGAAGGTTGGTTTCAAGCATGGTTCTTTAACTTACTGGGAAAGACGGCGAATCTGAAGTTTTAATTGGAAATTTATCATCAGCTGGAGGTTGCATTTCAATGCTGCCTCCACACGCTTGTATAACAGCTTCTGATCGTTCATCGTCAACAAAACACTTGGTGACTGTGGGAGAAGAGGCAATATCCTCAACTTCTTCATGGTTTGAGCTTTCGGCAGCATCGTCTTTCTTGAGATTATCCTTTTTAAACAGACGGCAGAGTACAAAGGCACCCTGTTAAAGAAATTCATTCAACAAACCATCAAGACACGAAAAAGATACATGAAGATATGCAATGGTTAAACAAAATATTAATTAACCCCATGACATCTATTCACCCAGAACTTCAAAGTAACGAAACTTTACACAAAGTGATTCAGGGGATAGGTTAAATGAATGAAAGATTCATGATTTCATTCCCCAGTGGTTAAGTGATTTTTAAATCAAAAGGTTGCTACTTAATCACAACACCATCACTCCCCCACCATCTTGACTAATGTGACACTCCTAAAAAACAGGAAACATTTCATTGTATCCGAACATCTCAACACAAAATATATTGCAAATAACGACGTCCCGACCTGACCAGGATGAGTTCCATCAAGCGATTTATCGGTAGCACGATACTCATGAATCACCCAATTAGTCCTCTTGCCATCGGGTGCACGTCCGCTATAAAAAACCAGAGTCTTTTTCATCCCAATCTTTGCTCCCTTCTTAGAAACTATATTCCTGTCTTTACCAGTAGCTTTCCAATAACCTTTCTCGGTTGCACGGTTGGATCTTTGGCTATTCTGATACTTACGATCCTTGGGGCAGAAAAAGAACCACTCGTTGTCAATTGACGGTATAACCGATAAATCTGCAAAAAATCGACAACAGCACATATATCCCTTAACGCCCAGAATCCGAATTTATCTGACAGTTAAACATTACCTCGAAACAAAAACACATATTGTGTAACAATTCAACAAAGCGGACCAGACAATCATAATCAGAACAAGACAAACGCACGGTAAATGGGAATCTTACACCAAAAAAAGCAACAAAAGATTATATCTCAAGAAACTGAAGTAAAGTACTTCAACTTCTCAAGTTAAACAATCAAAAGCAATGAACAAATCTACAAAAAGAATCTCCGACGCAAGGTCATTCTTGTTTTTGCAAAAAAAAAAAGAAAGAAAGAAAAATCACCAGGTAAATCCCATGGCTCCCATTTGCAGACATCAAGCTCACGAATAGCAGTGACATCTTTGTCACGTCCATTAATTTTATTCCTCAAATAGTGATCGATCAATTCCAAATCCGTCGGCCGGAATCTGAAGCCAACCGGTAAAGCTTTCAACGGAAGCACAGCCATTAAATCAAATCAGAGAAAGCAAAAGGATAAAGCAGAGCTCTTTAATAAAGAAAAGTTTAATAAATAAACAAAAGAACAAGAGAGTTGGGACTTGGGAATTCAGGGGAACTTGATGACATCCATTATCAGTCACCCGGTGTATATACCGTGTGAGACAGAATATTTTTACCATCATCATTTAATTTCTAATAAAATTAGATTATTATATTAAGAAAAAAGGACATTTAATAATTTTATCTATTTAAATTTATGAATCAGGCGAACGCGTGGTTGAATGCAAGAAAGTCAATCCCTTACAGCTTAAGGCAAAGGGAAGTCATTTTTGTGTCCCTTTTTTCTTCTTTTTCTTTGTCATGTAATTTAACAATTTCTCAAAACTTTTATCCTACGATTTAATTTTGTGGGTTTTTCTTGTTTCTTGTCTCCACAAAAAGGAAACTATGATTATATATATATATATATATAACTAGTTATTCTGATGATGGAATATTTGTGATGAGCTCATAACTATTCTTTATTCTATTCAACTTGTTTACATCACACGTTATGAAAATCAGTTTCTTTCGTTGTGATTCCTGTACAAGCAGTCTTCTTCATATACATAATATGAATCAAAGGGCAGAGGACGTTCACGTTCACTGCAGCAACAAGATATATATAGACACAGAACAAGGGGCACGCAGGAGCAAGATTTCTATTTTCCCATCTTCAGCCTCAGATGGTACAAAGCCCAAAATCACTGGGTCTTATGGTTTCATATTATGGAGACTTGAAACTCATGTTGAGTTGTGGACACATATACCCAAACCCACACTTTTCTTGACACTCTCATTCACGATGTCAATCTAGAGCATGGCATTTTCACTGGTGAGAATACCACTGTGAGTCGTGCGTGATCTGAAAGCGAGTAATCTTCGGGCCACGTTCCTTTTTCTACCTCAGTAGGGAAGAGAGCTGCGTTTTTCACTTTAAATCCAATAGTTTGCTCCGTCTCATTCACCATTTCGTCGCAGGCCACTTCTTCTCCTTGTTCTGAACAAGAGGCATTCCATATCCGTTGCTGTAGTATACATGATCACAAGAATTATATTCCTCTTATATTTTTGTAAGAGAGACAAGCATCTGAGGAGGACCATAGATTTTCATTATCATTAGTAGAGTAGTCTCTTACCTTGAATTCTTTACGATCAAGAACACCATTTCCATCAATATCAGCTCGAGTCCACAGTTCCTTAATTTCGTCACTGCTCAGTCCATTACCATGTCCAATTAAATTAAGCTGTTGGAGCATCGAAAGCAAATTATAATACATGGTTATTTTCCAAGATTCTCACTCCATAAATAAGAAATTTTCAAATAAAAACCATCTATCCAGATTAAAATGGTACCTGTCGCAATGCTTCACAGAAGCCAGAATACGTGATGTAATCACCAGGGCTATCAGCCTTCAGAAAGGCAAATGCGTCATCCTCGTTAAGAGAGACTCGGCTAAGTTGATACTGTGAAGACAAAAACAAACCGAGAATACATTATCAAAGTAATCAAATTCGAGCTAGAGCAGATGTTACATGACAAAACTTGTAAAACCAATTGTTGAATTTCAGTTCCTACCTTGAACATTGCAAGCACTGCTTCGCTCCAACTTGTTTTGAATAGTTTCCTGTATCTATTTGGATTTAGAAGCCATATGAAATCTACACCACAAATGTTCCCGAGATGATTACGGTGGCTCACCCACTGCATTGAATAATATGGAATCAGAAACACAAATCTAATCGAGAAAAGATCATTTAAAAAACAATAGCATGAATACATTGGTACTAAATCACCTTGTGAGCATCTGCATCGGTGTACTGATGGGCAGTGTCATATGAGGACGTAAACCCCTGAGATCTAAGAAAGTTGTAAACATGACCCCTCTTGCTCCCATTCCAGTCACTGAAGAAAATAAATAAAAACAAGAGCTAATTAGCATGGGAATGCTACATGTAACAGTAAATTACTTGAAAAAGGCATACCCACAGAGTAAGATTGGCAAGGGATTGAGTTTATTTTCTCTTCGATACGATTCCACGTAATGCAAAATTTTGTAGACCTATCAAGCAAAACACGAAACTATTGCATGAGCAACTGATACAAAATAAAGCATTTCCAACAATGACATGAATAAAAAACTGATCAGTTTAACTAACTTGACGTAGTCTCTCTAAGCACAAACTCGAATTATGCGGAAACAGCAAGTGGGTATTCACTATTAGAATTTCTTGGCGTATATCACCGTTCCGACATTGTGAGAAGGGGGCGATCAGTTCAACGTGCAGCAGCTGTGCCACGCGGTCTCCGAAATCATTGAAAAGCAACTCTCTGTGGCTTATGATCTTGAAGTAGTCCTTATGCACAGCAGTCAGGAGACCTATCAAATTTCAAGAAGGAACAACTTATTACTGAACAGGCTGAGCTAATTTTTTTTCTTCTGAACTCATTTGAATTTCCAGTAGTGATGCTGCTGGGAAGATGATACTTGTACAAGAAAAGGTTTCCTACAATCTTTCTTTTCATTTTTTCATGTACTTGCGACTTCTATCCAACTCCTAAATCATCAGCAATTAACTCAACTTGCAATTAATATTCTAGTGTATTATCCGTGCACATAAATGAGAGATACAATTCCCAATCAAACAGGAACACACAAATACTCGAAACAGAAATCAGATCACATAACTAGTCAATCATGACACATGCATCAAACTGAAACAAGAGGACCTTTTTCTGAGATCTACTATCTTTTCCAATTCATGAGAGCAATTACAGAATGTTTTCTAACTAGCAATTTATAACAATCAAAAAGCATAAAATCCCAACGAAAACGAAATACCATCACCGCGGTTATTCGTCCGAGCAAGCTTTAAGTTTACGTAACCAGCATCCTCGAGCCTCTCATCATAAATATTCACAAGCTCATCATTCCCAACCCAGAATTCCTGTAACACCCCACAGACCATACGTCTTGAGTAACATCAAATATCACATTTTATTCAGATAAATTAAAACCATAGCGGAAAATTCAAAACCTGGAGGCAGATAATTGAAGATCTTTCATACAGTAACCAATCCAAAATCCTCTGGTTCCTATTCAGCCAATCATCTTTAACATCGCTTTCTCTGCAACTGGGATCCTGCTTTCACCCGCCAATAGACAAATTACGAAAAAAGCCAGCAAAATTTCCTTCATATACAAACAATAACTAATACACACATATATTTTACCTCCCTGTTGAGTCTTTTGTAAATAGGAGCAAGAATATTAAAAGTTGTGCAAGAAACACAAGGGAGATCCTTGATCGACGAGGTCACTGCATAATTGCCGATTCTTGAAGCCTTTCTTCTGTTTATTCTCCTTTTTCTCCTTCCCATTATACGCATATGTACAACTCCAATGGTGTAATTTAATCAATGAACATGGAGGGATCAAGCAGAATTCAAGAAAACACAGAAAGATCGAAACTTTTTTTGTAGGAATTCAAAAAACTTTTAATGACTAATTATTGGCGGTTCTACGATGAATGTATGTGCTCGATTTTAGAATAAAAATATTTGGCCAGTTGCTTGAAGAATATATACTTTTGATCACATATATATTTTATCATAATTTCTTGTCAGCTAATAAAATAAATAAATGGTGGTCTACGTAAATACAATAAACTAGTGGAAATGCCAGCACTGTTTGCAACAAAAGGTACCACTCGAATCCTCAATTTATGTTACTTTACATTAAAACTTTCTAAGTAAAAACATGAGACAATTTTTAATGTTTTTTTTTTATGTTAGATTTCTCTCTTTTATATATATTTAGTGAAAACAAAAAACTATGGATGTCGGAGTATTGATGGGCTATAGTCAAATCAATTAGATAAATTCACTAAAAGTTAATTAAGATCCACCGCTAAAGTCAGATCATACGGACATCGAGTCCATCAAGCATTGGCGGAGCCATGTTTTTTTAATTAAAATTTTTTAAACTATAGTTGAGCTAATATTGACAAATAGAGCACCGGACTACCGAAAAATAAGACAAAATTTTATGTATAAAAAGTATCGAAAAAAAACAAGTCACATGAACTATCGTCCAGACTGAGCTAACACATGGTTCCGCCCGTGCCATCAAGCCTCAAGGGACATTCAATTAAATGACAAGCTCTCATTTTGTTCTCAAATTCTAGGTAGAAGTGATTTTAATTGAAGAGGGTTTTCGATGTCTTCAGCGTTCTGTGTAACGATCTACCATTTTTTTCTCAGGGTTCCTAAGAGCGACGTACTTAGATTCAAAATTCCAGCTTTCTGAATTTTCTTAATTCAAGTAATGATCTTATTTGGCTAAGAAGAAGTCAAAGATATTTTATGATGGAAGAACTTTTTTATAATTTTTTTTTTTTGAATTAACTTATTTAATAATCGAGATTTTGAATCTTCCCATCTCTATCGTCAAAATCTTAATCCATTTTTGTTGATTTAGTATTGGACTAGAATTTATTAAGATATTGAATATGTGATTGTGGAATTTCGCCCAGCAAAAAATGCAAACAAAGTGCGGCTGCTGGCTTACGAATGATACTGTTCATTGAATCGGACTCGGATTTCATAAAAACTTTCATCATATCATTTTATATGTCAATTTTTTGAGATAAAAAATATCTAATATGATGTTATTCATTGAAAAATATTAATTTTCTTTATATATATAGATCAAATCAACCCATCTCACGAATAATCTCAAAATCAGCAAAACCATAATAAATTATGACAAGTATTACACATTAAATAAATAGATTTTTTTAGAAAACTATATTTGAAAAGTAGAGCTGATTTGTACCTTGGGCGGTGGAAAAGGTAAATCCATCCAGCCGACACCCATAGAGTAGTTGCAGGGGCCAAAACCTTTTCAGAAATGGTATGATTAATGTAAAAAATGGATTAGGACTTGGATTTTACATTCTGTGTGTCAAATTTATAGGCTCGAGTACTTGGAAATTTCAAGGTTTATATTTTCAAAAGAGTTCGTACTAACCCATATTTACTCATTCCTATCTATATTATGAGTAGGTCTTTTATAAGACGGTCTCACGAATCTTTATCTGTGAGACGGATCAATCCTACCGATATTCACAATAAAAAGTAATACTCTTAGCATAAAAAGTAATATTTTTTCATGGATGACCCAAATAAGATATTCGTCTCACAAAATACGATCCGTGAGACCGTCTTACACAAGTTTTTGCCCTATATTATTTATTAAATTAGATCTTAAGTACAATATGAATATTAATCTTAAATTTACAAAAATGAATGTAGACACATAATTTTTTCACAAATTATTCAATAACGAATATTATTTCACAGCCTATCTATAATTTTAAACAATCATAGTCGATGTGATCTAAAAAAATCACACCCAATAAAATAGCTTGAAACGATCACGAACCAAATTCTTCAATAAGCCGGATCAAACCGCGCCAGAAATATAACTGGGTATCAAAGAAAAAGGGTGAGATGACTCCGCCTGGAGGCGAAGCCACTCCGACGCTCAAGTCAGTATTTGAGAGAAAAAATACAAGACTAATGTAAATACTTGTAGATGAAAGCATGCCTTGATTAGGGTTAGAAGCCCTTTATTTATAAGTGTAGAGTCTTAGTGAGGTGTATTCAATTCAGAGTTTTGATGACTTTTAATGACTTTTTCAAATGATAGATTTTTATGGATTTGATAGATTTTTATTGACTTTTACAGAATCTCATAGATTTATAAACAGATTTATGTGGATTTATGTAGACTTTTTTGCAAGATTTTTATAGATTTTTGTGGACTTTTTTTTATAAAATTTTATAAATTTTGTACTTAATTATAACATATTATTTTTTATTAATTTATTTGAACCAATAATTAATTGACATATATACATATTCAGTTTGAATTCTTTTCAATATTTATATTAATAAATAAATTTACTTATTTAAAAGTTATATCATTTAATCTTTACATTTTTATATATGTGAGTTTGTATGTATGTTTGTAAATTTTTGAAAATACATCAATTGATTAACATGTAACCTTGTTTTTAAATTGATAATATACATGTGAAAAGAATATTATTTAGTATTGTTTGAATATAATTTTGTATAAAAATATCATATCTTACATATTAATTGAAAATGCTAAAATGAGTTTAAAAAATCATGGTTATTACGAGACTATTCAATTATTAAGAATTAAGCAAAAAAAATTTGGATCATCTTTTATATTATTAAATATTACATTTGTAAAACTCAAGATTTTGTAATCATGATAATATTTTTGTAACTTAAGTGTGATAGAATTATTCTCAATCTTCGGGTATCTAT
Organism: Primulina tabacum; assembly: GCF_025594145.1. NCBI lineage: Eukaryota > Viridiplantae > Streptophyta > Magnoliopsida > Lamiales > Gesneriaceae > Primulina > Primulina tabacum. Next base: position 10,202,777 of record NC_134550.1, read on the forward strand.
CTCATTATTTAAGATGTAAGATTTGCAAGATTATCTAAAGTTGTGTGGATAATTATATCGTATACAATATTTTTGAGCTCAAGATTTAAGATATTATTCTGCATATATTTTGAATTTGAGATAATAAATAGACAACGATCTAAGGAATTAAATAAGAAATATTTGGATATGAGCAGGTAAAGTTTGGGATATAAATTCAAAGTTGGAAAGATTTTTACCAGATAGATATGATATTGATACCGGATAAAGATATAAGATTTGATATGATATTGATACCGGATAAAGATATAAGATTTGATATGATAATTATCCTAGATTTAAAGTTTGATTCAAAAGTTCAAACGCGAGGATAATACACGATCAGGATAGCAACCACCTCCCTATAAATAGGAGAAGCTCCCATTCAGAATTTACACCTCATTTACACATCAAATTTTCGAGTTTTGCTCTTCATTTTCGAAATTCATCCCCCAAAATTCTGCACGAGTCATCAAAATTATGTCCAAGTTCAGAAATTCGTTTCTCTCGTTCGGGTAATCGGAATCCGATCTCCACCGTTCAAAATGTGCTTCCATATGTTTTGAATAACATATCCAAATTTCGGCAAAATTCCAACATGTAGTTTTTCGTTTATAGCATTCGTAAGAAAACTGCTCATATTTTAGGCGAAAAACAGCATACCTACGTTTTTCATCCATAAGCAGGTTGAACGATTTCAAACTCGATCTCCACCGTTCATAATTTAAATAACGTACCTGGTAATTTACTAGTGAAAGTTTGAGCTCGATCCAACGGTTCAATAAGGTGCAAGGAATTTTACAAGACGGCTGATTTTTCGGGCGATGTGCTGTTGCGTTTTCGAAGTGTCGGTTGCATGATTCTTCTATGTTTCTCGAATTTTCACGTTTTCTCCAAGAATCAAGGTAAGTGGGCTTGTTTTAAATGTGTGAATTTCGGTTATGCATTTCGTGTGTTTTAAAATTCGGTCGAATACAATTCTTCTTCTACCTCTTCTGGTTACGATTTTTGGCATGAGTAATGTTTTGACACTGTGATAATTCAACTTGATATGGGTGGGGATCCCAACCATACGTACCTTATGCAGTGGGGGAGATAACCGCTATACGGCATCGCCCCCTTAGATGAGTAAAAATTAGGGACTGATATCAGTAAACCATTGAAAGTAGATGAATCTCAGTGTCTGGTTAATGATGTGCACGTGGTATGAGTCATGTTATGAAATGTGTGTGTTTCGAATTTTTATGCATTTTGTTATGTTGTGCTCGAACGACCCCCACTTGCTGAGTATTTCCCAAAATACTCACCCCTTACTCTACCCTCCCAGATAAATCAGAAGAAGAAATAGAGAAAGAAGAATCAGACGCCAGTTTTTGGACTGATAGTGGACGCATGAATAATTTTAATTAAGAATATATTCTTGTGAGTTTTAATTCAAGTTTTAAACGCTTCGCAGATTTTTTATCTTTTTCAGAGTTACTATTGTAAGGACGACTCCATTTTTATGGTATTTATGATATAAACTGGTTTTGGTTTATACTGTACTACGAGACTTGTTGTTTAGCAATTATGTGATTGTTGAATAACGCCGGTGTCGACTAACCCCGGTCTCGGGGCATGACATTTAAGTGGTATCAGAGCCACCAGGTTCATAATCCAGTTGGGAAAATTTTTACCGAAAAGGGAAAAAACAAAATATCGGCCAGATTTTTTTGCAAAGAGCCGATCCAGTCTCCTTCGGAACGACCAAATGAGTAATATTCACAAGTTTGTGAGGCATGGTTCGTAAACCCGAAATTCCTTCATTTAGACATCTGAAATCGCGTTTTTGCCGTTTTAGGAAAGTTTCGTATATCCTATAACTTTCTGAAGAAAATTCTAAATTCGATTATGTCAACTGTTCTGGAACCCTCTCGACGTATTCTTTCAATCCATATGTTTATCTCTAGACTTTCTATTTTTGGAAAATATCTCGAAAAATCTCGTTCAACGCGTTTCTTGTCGTGCTTATCGGATTTTTATGAAATTTTATTAATGAAACAATTAGCATTGGCCTATATTGTTGGGATTATATCTATCTGAGATGAGTTGACTTAAGCTTCTGACTTAAGATGAAATATTTGATTTGGGGACAATAAATTATTTATGGAAAAAAAAACTAGTATGCGAAAATCTGAGATATGAGTTATAATAAGTTTGGATATTCCAATATGAAAGTTGATTTTGGGAAATAGTTAAATGTGTAAACATTAATTTGGGTTCTTAAGAATGCTAAGCGTTAACTTTAAATATGTATGCTTTTGGAATATCTTGTTTAAAATGAAGTTGGGGGACAATATCTTAATGTTAAGAAATTTATATTATTTTGGGATAACTAGTAGATTACGACCTTATGTGAATAAAATAAGTTACGAGATATTGTTTGACATTGAGGAAAATACAGCATAATAAGTTTTGATTTTCGTTACGGTACAAAAAATGATTCAAGGAGAAAGTCATTCAATAAAAATAGTATGTGTTAGATCTCTCTAAGATCATGGTCTTGAGGAAAATAAGATTTAATGCAAGAAAGATTTTGTGCAAGAATTAATTGTTGATTAATTTCATTCGTACAAGGTTGAATAAGATTTTATGGCGACTGAGTTATAATTTTTGGGATTTAAATCAATATAGTATAGATTGATATTGAGTTAAGTTCCAATATTTTATATGAGTTTTAAGTTTTGAGATAATAATTGTGATAATTTCAAGATAAAATAAAATTAGTATCTATTTGCATATATTCCGTGCCGACTTGATTCCAAGTACTTTGGTAGATTTCAATGTCATCATATGGATGATTTAGTTATCTAAGAGCAGTGCAATAGCAGATTGACGGAGTAAGAATTTCAAAATCCAAACCGCGAACCAAGAAAAAATCAGGTATCATGACAATGCCAAGAGACAGAAATACATTATTTCTGCTTCCAAGACTTGGAAAGCCATAAAAGCAGGCAAACCTAGCAATGGTGAACGAAGTGCAAAAAGAAATTGAGCTCAAGTTGGAAGATGCCCCAATAGTGCGGGAATTATCAGACGTTTTTCCGGGAGAATTACCTGGGATAGTCTTGGATCACGAGGTTGAGTTCGAAATCTATCTATTTCTCAGTGCTGCACCAATTCCAAAGCACCATACCGAATGATGCCAGCTAAACTCTAGATGCTAAAAGAACAACTCCAAGAGTTGATAGACAAAAAGCAGAGCTCTGGTCCTATTAGTAAATAAGAAATATGGAAGTATGAAATTGTGTATAGATTATAGAGAACTCAATAAGATCACAATCGAGAATAAAATATATTCTTCCAATGATAGGCGATCTTTTCGATCAACTTAAAGAAGCAACAACTTCTCCGAACTCGGCCTGAGAACATGTTACTATCAATTGAAGGTCAGGGCTGGAGATTTTCCCAAAATATCATTTAGAAAAAGGTACATGCCTTATGAGTTCGCAGTAATGCATTTTGGCTCGACGAACGTGTCGGTAGCCTTCATTAATCTAATGAACATGGGTTCAAGCCATTCTTTGACAACTTTTTAGCGGTGTTCATCGAGGAGATCCTCATTTACTCACCAAATGAAGAAGACCACAAGGAACATTTCCGTCTCACTGTCCATAGGCTAATGGAGAGAGAATTGTATTCTAGTTCAATAAAGATGAGTTTCGGCTACAGAACGTCACTTTCTTAGGTCACATAATATGTGAGGCTTGAGTATTTGCGAATCCTAAGAAAGTAGAGTCAATCAAAGACTGGCCAAGACCAAATTCAAAGCTTCTTAGGATTGACAAGCTATTATCGAGATTTTTCCAAGATCTTCCCTCAATAGCAATACAGCTTACAAAACTCACAAAAGAACTCTAAATTCAATTGGAACAAATAATGTGAGAAAAGTTTTGAAACCTTAAAGATGAAACTTGCAACCACAATGGTGGTAGTGCTGCCTGATGAAGGCAATGATTTTTTTCAATTACAGAGATCCGTCAAAGAAAGGTCTAAGATATGTACTCATGCAAGAAGGAAGAGTAATTTTCTTTGCATCAAGGCAACTGGAACTGTATAAGCAAAACTACCCAACTCGCGACCTTGAGTTAGCCGCAATAGTTTTTGCATTAATGAAGCATTACCTTTACGACGCCAAGTGTGAGATCTTCACTGACCATCAAAGCCTCGAGTATTTGTTCACGCAGAAAGAATTGAACATGAGGCAAAGATGATGGATTGAATTATTTGACGAAACGATAAGCTACCTTCCAGGCAAAGCGAATGAGGTAGCTGACGCTTTAAGTCGAAAAAACATGGGTAAGACGATTCTAGCCTCACTATTGGCACGCCGTGATTTGAGAAATCGTTATGCAAAACCAGTTTTATGGTCTTTATGGGAAATTAAGATTTAGTATTAGAAAAAGAAAAGAAAATTTGAGATTAGAGTTTATGTGAAATGATCAATTGGAATTTTGATTTTTATCTTTTAAGATAATACTTTTGAGGTTTACTTTAGGTTGACCATATTGAGTAATAATTTGAATTTTGGGAATTTTACATTACTACAAGCGTTTGGATATGAAACAATAAAAATAATTGGGAACTAGTGTTTGCATTACACAGTCGATATAAAATTTAAGAAATGATTTTTGGAATTTATATTGGATTGATTATGAGACTAGTCTTTCGATTAAATGTTCAATGGAATAGTGATATTGATTTTTGGATTTCAGTTAGAGTTACATTATTGGGCTACATTTGGATTCAAAAGGTTTTTATTTGGGTTTTGCTCTCTCATAAGAAACTATTTCATCAAATTATGATTATGAGATATGCGACTATTGGGTTACAGTAAGTTTTGGTAGAATCAACGATTCTAATAATTATGGTTCAATAGAAGTAACATCATTGGATGTAGTAATAGAAGTAATAATAATAAATTATGATGTTATAAGTATAATTCAAAGTATGAGTAAGTCAAAACTTTAGTTATTAAGATGTCTAACAAGAATCGTTGGGATGTGATTTAGGAATTTTAGACGATATTCTAATCATACTGAAAGAGAAGTCACTTGGGAACTAGAATGAAAAATGTGCGAGCAATACTCGTATCTCTTCTTAGATTAAGCCAACCCAAGTTTCGAGGACGAAACTTTCCATAAGGAGGGAGGGATGTAAAACCCAAGATTTTGTAATCATGATAATATTTTTGTAACTTAAGTGTGATATAATTATTCTCAATCTTCGGGTATCTATCTCATTATTTAAGATGTAAGATTTGCAAGATTATCTAAAGTTGTGTGGATAATTATATCGTGTACAATATTTTTGAGCTCAAGATTTAAGATATTATTGTGCATATATTTTGAATTTGAGATAATAAATAGACCACGATCTAAGGAATTAAATAAGGAATATTTGGATATGAGCAGGTAAAGTTTGGGATATAAATTCAAAGTTGGAAAGATTTTTACCAGATAGATATGATATTGATACCAGATAAAGATATAAGATTTGATATGATATTGATACCAGATAAAGATATAAGATTTGATATGATAATTATCCTAGATATAAAGTTTGATTCAAAAGTTCAAACGTGAGGATAATATACGATCAGGATAGCAACCACCTCCCTATAAATAGGAGAAGCTCCCATTCAGAATTTACACCTCATTTACACATCAAATTTTCGAGTTTTGCTCTTCATTTTCGAAATTCATCCCCCAAAATTCTGCACGAGTCATCAAAATTATGTCCAAGTTCAGAAATTCGTTTCTCTCGCTCGGGTAATCGGAATCCCATCTGCACCGTTCAGAATGTGCTTCCGTATGTTTTGAATAACATATCCAAATTTCGGAAAAATCCAACGGTTAGTTTTTCGTTTATAGCATTCGTAAGAAAACTGCTCATATTTTAGGCGAAAAACAACATACCTACGTTTTTTGTCCATAAGCAGGTTGAACGACTTCAAACTCGATCTCCACCGTTCATAATTTAATTAAAGTACTTGGTAATGTATTGTGAAATTTTGAGCTCGATCCAACGGTTCAATAAGGTGCAAAGAATTTTACAAGACGGCTGATTTTTCGGGCGATGTGTTGTTGCGTTTTCGAAGTGTCAGTTGCATGATTCTTCTATGTTTCTCGAAATTTCACGTTTTCTCCAAGGATCAAGGTAAGTGGGCTTGTTTTAAATGTGTGAATTTCGGTTATGCATTTCGTGTGTTTTAAAATTCGGTCGAGTACAATTCTTCTTCTACCCTTCTGGTTACGATTTTTGGCATGAGTAATGTTTTGACACTGTGATAATTCAACTTGATATGGGTGGGGATTTCAACCATACGTACCCTTACGCGGTGGGGGAGATAACCGCTATACGGCATCGCCCCCTTAGATGAGTAAAAATTAGGGACTGATATCAGTAAACCATTGAAAGTAGATGAATCTCAGTGTCTGGTTAATGATGTGCACGTGGTATGAGTCATGTTATGAAATGTGTGTGTTTCGAATTTTTATGCATTTTGTTATGTTGTGCTCGAACGACCCCCACTTGCTGAGTATTTCCCAAAATACTCACCCCTAACTCTACCCTCCCAGATAAATCAGAAAAAGAAATAGAGAAAGAAGAATCAGACGCCAGTTTTTGGACTGATAGTGGACGCATGAAGAATTTTAATTAAGAATATATTCTTGTGAGTTTTAATTCAAGTTGTAAACGCTTCGCAGATTTTTTATCTTTTTCAGAGTTACTATTGTAAGGACGACTCCATTTTTATGGTATTTATGATATAAACTGGTTTTGGTTTATACTGTACTACGAGGCTTGTTGTTTAGCAATTATGTGATTGTTGAATAACGCCGGTGTCGACTAACCCCGGTCTCGGGGCGTGACATTTAAGTGGTATCAGAGCCATCAGGTTCATAATCCAGTTGGGAAAATTTTTACCGAAAAGGGAAAAACAAAATATCGGCCAGATTTTTTTTGCAAAGAGCCGATCAATTCTCCTTCGGAACGACCAAATGAGTAATATTCACAAGTTTGTGAGGATGGTTCGTAAACCCGAAATTCCTTCATTTAGACATCCGAAATCGCGTTTTTGCCGTTTTAGGAAAGTTTCGTATATCCTATAACTTTCTGAAGAAAATTCTAAATTCGATTATGTCAACTGTTTTGGAACCCTCTCGACGTATTCTTTCAATCCATATGTTTATCTCTAGACTTTCTATTTTTGGAAAATATCTCGAAAAATCTCGTTCAACGCGTTTCTTGTCGTGCTTATCGGATTTTTATGAAATTTTATTAATGAAACAATTAGCATTGGCCTATATTATTGGGATTATATCTATTTGAGATGAGTTGACTTAAGCTTCTGACTTAAGATGAAATATTTGATTTGGGGACAATAAATTATTTATGGAAAAAAAAACTAGTATGCGAAAATCTGAGATATGAGTTATAATAAGTTTGGATATTCCAATATGAAAGTTGATTTTGGAAATAGTTAAATGTGTAAACATTAATTTGGGTTCTTAAGAATGCTAAGCGTTAACTTTAAATATGTATGCTTTTGGAATATATTGTTTAAAATGAAGTTGGGGGACAATATCTTAATGTTAAGAAATTTATATTATTTTGGGATAACTAGTAGGTTACGACCTTATGTGAATAAAATAAGTTAAGAGATATTGTTTGACATTGAGGAAAATACAGCATAATAAGTTTTGATTTTCATTTTGATTTAAATCATATATATTAGAGAGATTTTATTATTATGTATTTAAATTAAAATATCAGTATTATTTTTTTGAATTTTATTTAATTTTCTTTTAAAAAAATTGTAAAAAATTCAAAATCAGGTTATACGGGTTGATCGGGTTCAGGTTCGGGTTGAGACTTTTCGGGTTGGCTCGGGTTCGGGTTGGCTCGGGTTGAACAATATTTGAATAGTACTATTGCTGAATCCGATACGACCCACCCGACACACTCGAATTGACACCCCTAGCTGTAGCATCAAGTAAAAAGGAATTTAACAATTTTCTTTAAACGCCGGTATTTATATCTGTAGTAGACCTTGTTATAGAATTACTGATCACAGTCTCTTTGGGTCGACCCAACTCTGACTTGAGATTTTTGAATTTATTGTAAAACCTTCAATCATTTTGTAGAATACAATATAATGAAGATTATCAGATTGTGATCTTTATTAATTAAACTAAACTTTAGATGTTGGACCAATTTCTTCACAAATCACGCCAAGATTTTTGAGCAGTGGGCTCCGAATAATTGAATAGCTTCGTTGTGTGGTCTATTGCGTATGGAACAACTCCACATCGCCAATTACATACAATCAGTTAATCATACAAATGGTTCTTAATTCATCATTTGAAAGAAGCACAAGAGTAGCCACTGCATAACGCAGTGCCACTGCTATATGGGAACAAAGATACCGGTCGACTGAGAGGCAACTCGGGTACCGGTTTATCGACATTCAAGAACTCCACAACTTGCTCCATGCTTGGCCTCCCTTTGTTGTCATTGAGCGTACACATCAATCCAACTTCCAAAACCCGATTAGCTTGATCTGCGTTCACCGCCGAGCCCATTCTCTTATCCACCAACTTGACCTTTTCGCCACTTTCGTGCATGGCCCACGCCAGGTCCAGTAAGTCCATCTTCCCAGGGTCAGATCTCCTGCCCCTGCCCGACACTACTTCCAATATGAGCACTCCAAACTCGAAGACGTCAACTTTCTGGCTCACTAATGCCTCAAACTGGGTCGACTCAGTTGAAGACAATACAAATCCATAATCCCCAACCACCGCTCTGAAGCTGACATCAACAAGTACACTGCTAGTTTTAACATTCTTGTGAGCTAATTGCTTAGAATGAACATAGCTAAGCGCATCTGCGACATCCTTGATAACCTTAAATCGCCGTGTCCATGGCAATTCTCCAAATCCAAATAGCCATTTATCCAGACTGCCGTTTGGTATGAAATCATACACAATAATCGTCTCTCCACGATCGAAGCACCACCCTCTTATAGAAACTAAATTTGGATGCCGAATTTTTCCCATCTCCTTTATTTCCTTGTGAATTCTTTTCCTGTCTGATGCGCTTGAACTGAAGAAGTGATCGGAAAATCTCTTAACGGCCACGTTACAGCCGTTAACAAAGGTTCCTTTATATGTAACACTCCGACTGTCACCTCCCAACAACTGCAACTGACCAAAACCCCGAGTAACGGAAGAAATTTCAGCAAAACTGAATTTCCGGGTCCTATTTGGAGGCATCGGGCACCCTACGTTTAGCTCAGAAGCCACGACCGTTTCATCGGAGCTTTTCTTCCTTCTTTTCCCTATCAAGAAAAGACTGATCATGATTGCCAGCACAAGTACAAATACAGCTAAGAAAATCAAGAATATGCTCGGCGTCTTGCGATGAGCATTTTGACTATTTCCTTCGTTTTCCACGCGAATCTTACTGTCGCACGTTTCAGTGGACGCAACCCGAAGAAACGCCCAACTTACAGATGTGAAATTCCAGGAGCATACGCTGTAAACTTGTGTAAGATTGTTTCCAATAGAAGCAGAGAAGCCAACAAACATATACTCATTCAAATAAGGTGACAGATCAAGAGTCTTAGAATAGATTCGTGTTGCATGTAGAACAGTTCCATCAGGCCCGAGAAAAATGTTGATGGAATTCTTAGTTCCGTCATAAACAATCCAGGCACGATAAACTGAACCAGCGTTGATGTGAACCCCGAAATCCATAGCATTTACCGCTATGGTGGACACCATGCTGCCCAAATTGACGCCGACTCGGACATTACCTTTTGAGTGCCCGAATTCGTGGTCCATGCGAGCATCTAATACCACAGCGACTGCTTTGAATTCTTCATCACACGCATCATCTTGCGTTCCATGCCTGCCTATTGTGAATTCATCCGATGCTATGATAAAACTCAGCCCACCTGAATTCGAGCCTGAAATATTTGATAAGCTGTCAAATTGGAAGGAAAATGTGGTTTGAAACGAAGCTGGCGCTTCAGTGGTCGGATCGAACAGGCGGATGGGGGAAGAATAAATTGCTCTTCCTGCTGAATACGGAAGACTATTTTCAGGGACTTGGATACAGCTCTTTTGTTTTGAGATTGCTGCACTTCCTAAGAAAGTGATATCTTGATTGATAGTGGGATTGTTTGGGTTGAAATCCAGGAAAGATAGGTTCTTTGTGACGCTAATTTGAGGGCCGGAGGTGGTGGATGATTCAGCGAGTGTGGTGTACGAGGTTGTGAGGATGAAGAACAAGAAGAGATGGGCAGGAGTGGAGGCCATAGTGGACAGCACAGTAGAGAAGAAAAGGTCTATAACAATTAGTGACATGAAAAGGAATAAAAATGTGTTCTTGTCGTGAGGGTATGGCGGTGGGGAAGCCGTGCTCGTTTCTATTGTTTTGTTGAATATGTTTGATTCCTTGTTCATATAATTTCCAAACGCACAACTCGATTCTAATAATTGTGTCGTCACGAGTATATTTTGTTTAACATAAAATGGATAGGTTTAAAATAATTGTGTGTATCAAATTTAAATATTTTCTCAAATGTTGTAATACCTAGTTACAACACGCAGATGAATAAAATAACAGCCAAATAAATAACTTAAATCAAAATAACTCAGGATTAATTATGTCCAAATTTAAGGCAAAAACTTGTGTGAGACGTTCTTACAGGTCGTATTTTATGAGACGAATATCTTATTTGGGTCATCCATGAAAAATTATTATTTTTTATGCTAAGAGTATTACTTTTTATTGTGAATATCGGTAGGGTTGACCCATCTCACAAATAAAGATTCGTGAGACCGTCTCACAAGAGACCTACTCCAAGTTTAAATATTTGTGTGATGCCTCAGGGCAAAATAATCATTAGAAAATCAATTTCAGTTTACAAAAACCAACACTAGTGATTTTAACGAAATCAATTACTGAGAAAACAAATTACTTTCTAAACTAAATAATCACATTAAAACGTATTCAAGAAAGTAAAAACATTATGCCGAAAACGAGATTAATAAAAACACGATTTTCAGCCAAAATTTCAACGCGTGTTGTCTATAGATGCCTTTAACAATCACGACAACATGTAACACAATACTCTTCAAAACAATGCTTCCCATGTTGATTGTTTTTATCTGAAAACCATGTGTGTAGTAGTGAAAAACTAAGCCGCCACCGAGCGTCCAAGCTTATCCAACACCAAAAGTCTTTTTCCTTTGCTTGCTTCCTTTATTTGTAGTTTTCTTGTGCCATATGATTTATCTCAAGAAAGAATCCTACAAGATATGAAAACCAAGAATTTTATTAAAAATAAACTCTTTTTAAACTATAATATCATATCATAAAATCCTACAAATATCATATCTAGAAAAACAAAACTGTTAATTAATATTTTACACAATCTTATTAATAAGAAATTATATTTAAAAAATATATTATTTTAAGGAATAAATTATATTTTGAAAATCAAAATGAATTTTCCTTTCAAATTGAATACAAGGTAGTTTTAATTTCATCGAAGAGTGGTGGAAACTAAGTGATAATGTAACGCCTCAGATTCGACGACTGTCCTCACTGTACCAAGACGAGTCTTTTCAACGTACTTATGTCCTCACTCACACGCACCCTGGGAAACTTCCCAGAGGTCACCCATCCCAAAATTTCCCCAAGTCAAGCACGATTAACTTTGGAGTTCTTATGTGAAGAGCTACCGAAAAAAAGATACACCTTCGTGATATGAGTAGTACAAATCAAATCTTTTAAGCCCTCTTCAACTGTACAGCCCATTACATTGAACAGTCTTCGAATCCCTCTCATTCCCGTGTGGGTCGGTTCATTCATGTTCCCTCCACCTAGAAGCCTGCCAGGAGCCGCTCATTGCCCGTGCAACTGATGGCACCGACGATCACCCCCCGCCCTCTTCGGCCCCGGGCCTCACATGCCCACTAGCTTCCGCTTGGTTCGTCCCCGAACCACACCGTACTAAGAGAGGTTGGCTCTGATACCAACTGTAACGCCCCAGATTCGACGACTGTCCTCACTGTACCAAGACGAGTCTTTCCAGCGTGCTTATGTAGTCCTCACTCACACGCACCCTGGGAAACTTCCCAGGAGGTCACCCATCCCAAAATTTCCCCAAGTCAAGCACGCTTAACTTTGGAGTTCTTATGTGAAGAGCTACCGAAAAGAAGATGCACCTTCGTGATATGAGTAGTACAAATCAAATCTTTTAAACCCTCTTCAACTGTACAGCCCATTACATTGAACAGTCTTCGAATCCCTCTCATTCCCGTGTGGGTCGGTTCATTCATGTTCCCTCCACCTAGAAGCCTGCCAGGAGCCGCTCATTGTCCGTGCAACTGATGGCACCGGCGATCACCCCCCGCCCTCTTCGGCCCCGGGCCTCACAGATAAGTAACATGGAACATGTATGGAGAATATACACATACAGACATGGATATGTGTGGTGGGTAAATTTTGGCTCATGTGTCGACTACAAAATTTGATGTACATATAGGTGGTCCACATGCACAAGGATTATTGATAAATGCTCCATACATCAAGATCAGTAATTAAACGTCACATGCATGATTTTGTTATGGTAGGATATATATAAATATATAAATGCTCCATACATCAAGATCAGTAATTAAACGTCACATGCATGATTTTGTTATGGTAGGATATATATAAATATATATATTAAAAGAGTTTTGAGGAAGTTAAAAAATGTGAGTTTTTAATTAGTTTGATGAAGTATTGTATGGAGTTTCAATAATTTTTGAATATGTTATGGTGTTTTCAAATATTGTATTGCCTATAATGTTTAGTTAATCATATATTAACAGTTGCATCACCAGAAAGAAGCTTATCGAAATGGAAGTTTATAAAAACTTATATTCGAACAGGAATGTCACAAAATAGACTAAATGAACTAACTATGATGTTTATTGAAAAGAAATTGTCTGACAACTAGATTATATAGATTTAATAAATATTTTTGCGTCTAAAACAGCTAGTTGAGTAGTATTTATGTAATTATTTCAAATATTTATTGACTTATTTTTTTATGTATATATTATTTTTGGTGTATTTATGTATTGTTCATTATATTTATTCTTTGTTAGTTGAATTGTACCCCTATTTATCACAACAAGATGGTTTATCTTTAAATTTTCGCTACAGGCCCCATTGAACAGAGATACGGCTCTGCCCTTTTGATGAACACTTCGTATCATGCCCCGACCCCTAAAGAAAATACATCGTACACATTCTCGTTTTACGAAAATGACTAACTCAAGTTACTATACGAGTCTATTGTAATATTTTAAAATTTTATTTTCAACTAATGTGGGACGAGAGTATCACAATCACCATTCCTTAAGAATGTGACATCCTCATCGCGGCCTGCCCTCACAAGCGCTGTGAATCTAGAGATGACTCTTACATATTTAAGAGAATGATATCGTGATGTAACACTTTGCCCCGCAGATTCAAGAAGAGGTGGCTCTCACTCACAGAGAACTTTGCCCCGCATCTTATTTCTCGATGTTTTTGCTGATGATGGTCTCTGATACCATTTTGTCAAGCTCCGGAACAAGGCCCGCACAACATAGACACCTATAGAAACTACTTCATATCCATCTTTGGTTTACGAAAATGGTTAACTCAAGTTGCTACATGAGTCTATTGTAAGTTCTTATAATGCATTTTAAACCTTCATTTTCAACCAATATAAGACAAGAATAACCCCCTTCATGAGCACGAGAGGCGGACCCAAGATTTTTTTCGGAGGACAGATAGCTATTGTCACGCCCCGAGACCGAGGCGTCGGTGACATCCGACATTGTTTATCAATTTACATGAAAACAATTAAGCTTCGTAGCAAATAGCCAAACACCAGTCTTTTCATAAATAAATATTGTCTTTACAATTACAACAAAATGAAAATTACATCAGAATTGCGGAAGCGAAATAAATACAAAGTCTTGAGTCTAGATCTTTTGGTGCGATCACCAGCCCCAGAACATCTCATGTTCCTCCTCGTTCAATTGTTCTTCATTCTTATCTATGGAGAGATGTAAAGGGTGAGTGCTTTGGGAAACACTCAGCAAGTGGGGGCCGATCGATTACCACAAATACATATAAAGATAATTTTAAAACATCTTTTAACAGACTTTCAAAACTTATCATATCAAACATTAACCGAATCAGACTCAAAATGTGAAACAAAACTTATCAGAACAGAACAGATCGAAACAAACGGAACACTGTTATTCATCTTGTCCTCCATGGTCAAATTTTCCCCCCATATGTTAGTCCTCTAAGGGGTGAGGTCAAAACACAGTTTTATACCCACTGATGGGGGCCGTAACACAGTTTTATACCTACTGAAGGTGGCCATAACAGAATTTACAATCGTTGTTCCATATCCAACTCGAATCATAACAGTGTATTATAAAATCAGATTAATCAAACAGTACTTATCAGAATTATGAGAGGACTCAGCAGATTCAAAGAACGTCGAGACGAGAAGAACATATCATACATCGATCGAGATTTTTATCATACATAATATAGCATTTTTCGAAAATGATTTGACACACATACAAGCATGTCATACTTATACAAATTTTAAGTTACAAAGAAATACATAGCAAAAACTCACTTACTTGAAAGATTGCTCCAAACACTTGTAGGTATATTCTAAACGGTGGAGATCGGATTTGGACGTGTAAAACAATGAGCAAAACTTTCTGAAATTGAGCAGAATTTTTGTACTCGAAAATTACAACTTTTGGAGAGAACTTTTGATGTTGTTTTGGTGTGATTTCATTCATTCCTTTGTCATTATTTATAGGCACCAATGTGACTTTATGATTTCCTCCTCCATACCAAAGGTTGCATGATGTATGTCATTAATCACCAATGTGATTCTTGGCATTCCCCTTCTATACCAAAGGTTGCATGGTTTATGGACTTAAATGTCACCAATGTGACTCTTGACATTCCTCTTCCATACAAAAAGTTGAATGGTTTATGGACTTAAATGTCACCAATATGACTTTAGGCCTTCCCCCTCCAGTGCCAAAGATTGCATGTAATTTTATTCTCCTCCATGACAAAATTCATCTTCAATGTAAAAACTGAAATCAACTTGGTACTTTGTCTCTTTGTAATACAAAATTTTGGGTCTTCACAGCTATAGATCACAAATATTTCCACAAGACTATCACAATCACTATTCCTTAAGAATGTGACGTCCTTGTCGCGGCCTGCCCTCACAAGCGCCGTGAATTCTTGACTCCTACATGTTCAAGAGACGGATCTCGTGATGTAACACTTTGCCCCATAGATTGAAGAGGTGACTCTCACCCACAAAGAACTTTGCCCCGCATAACATTTATTTATCGATGTTCTTGCTGACGATGGTCTCTGATACCATTTTTTCAAGCTGCAGAACAAGGCCCGTGCGTTTGAAAAATAGACATCTATATAAACTACTTCATATCCATAATTGGTTTATGAGAATTGTTAACCCAAGTTGCTACATGAGTCTATTGTAAGTTCTTATAAAACATTTTAAACCTTCATTTTCAACTAATATGAGACAAAAATAACCCCCTTCATGAGCACGAGAGGCAGACCCAAGATTTTTTTCGGAGGACAGATAGCTATAGATCACAAATTTATATATATATATATAATTAAAATATTTTAAAATTTATATTTAACTTATAATGTCCCCTATCATTTGAAATTAATTAATAATAATTACATTCGACAAACTAAAAATATATCAATTTTTATATAAGTAATTAAACTATCATTTTATAATAATCTTACATTCGATTAATTGATAAAGACTTTGGTTGGAGTATCGAAAAATAGCAACATAAATGAATTATTATAAGGAAGAAAGACAATTTCTTTTCATTCTTTAAATGTGTGTTGTTGGTTCCATCGTGGAGAGATATGGAAGATATTTTATTATTTTATTGATAATAATTATGTGTACAATTTTAAAAGCATCGAAAAAAAATTTCACATCAAAGGGGGACAGCTGCCCTATTCTTCTATGTGGTGTCAATTTGCAATGTTCATTAGATGTCCAATAGAAAAGCAGCGTAGTCAAAATTATATATCTATTATATAAATAAATATGCAATTTAATAAATTTTTTATTTATTTTTTCATTACATAAATTAGTATTTGATCTTTTTATACATATCCACATGTTATTTTTAATTTAAAAATTTAGATTTATTTATTTATCTTTTCATTATGTAAATTAAATTAATTAAATTTTAAAAATAGTCAATTATTGAATTATGAATTTTCTTTGGTATCTTATTAATTGTTTTTTTTTTTGATATCCTCGTTAATTTTTTTTTTGTGGTGTTGGCTATAACTTATGTGTTTAAAAAAAATATTTTTTGTAAATATTTATATTTAAAAATTATTTTAATAAAATATAGTCAAAAAATTTATTGTAATATACATTTTTTTAATAGAAAAAAGAGTTTATAATTTTCAAATATCTTTACTTGTGACTGTTGGCTAGAATTTATTTGTTTAAATAAAAATTTTTTGCAACCAACATTTTTTTGAGATTTATATTTATAAATTATTTGAATAAAACAAGGTAAAATATCGTTGTGATTAGAGCCGTCAATTTGGGTTGAGTCTATCGATTTGACCCACTCCACCAAATAATTTAATTGGGTCGAATTGAAATTTTGTCAACCCATTTAAAGGTGGGCTTAAATGAGACTGCATGAGTTTATATTAAATATTTATATATCTATATTATCGATTTTCAATCATGCTTTTCTTATTAGTATTTATTTTTTTTATGTCTACCAACATTATAATATTTTATTTTTTTATCTATTTATGTATGATTTTATTTATCTTTTCATTACGTAAATTAGTATCTGATCTTTTTTATGCCTACCCACATGTTTATTTTAATTTAATTAATTAGATTTTTTTCTTTATCTGTAAATTAAGTAAATTAAATTTTAGAAATAACTCATTATTAAATTGTGAATTTTTATTGTTATCTTATTAATTGTTTTTTTCATGTCCTTGTTAACTTTTTTTTAGTATTGGTTTTAACTTATACGTTTAAAAAATAATTAATGCAAAGGTTTATGTTTAAAAAATAATTTAATAAAATATGATTAATTTTTTTTTTGTAATATACATTTTTATAATTTTTAAATATATTTACTTGTGACAGTTGGTTAGAATTTTTTTGTTTATATAAATATTTTTTGCAACCAACATTTTTTGCAGTTTATATTTATAAATTATTTGAATAAAACACGATAAAATATCGTTATAATTAGAGAAGTCAATTTGGATTAGGTCTGTCGATTTTGCTCATACCGCCAAACAATTTAATTAGGTCAAGTTGAAATTTGTCAACCTATTTAATTAAAGTTGAGTCTGCACGGTTTTATATTAAATATATATATTATCGATTTTCGATCATGCTTTCCTCATCAATATTTAGTGTTTTTTTATGTCTATCAACATTATAATATTTTATTTTTTATCTAATTATTCATATTTTTTATTTATCTTTTATTATGTAAACTAGTGTTGATCTTTTTTAATGCCTACCCACGTGTTTTTTTCAATTTAATGATTTAGATTTTTTTCTTTATCTTTTCATTATGTAGATTAAATTAATTATGATTTAGAAATAGTTCATTGTTGAATTATGAATTTCTTTGGTGTCTTATGAATTTTTTTTCCATTCATATCCCCGTTAATTTTTTTTGTGGTGGTTATAACTTATGCGTTTAAAAAAAATATTTTTTTTAAAGGTTTTATATTTAAAAATTACTTTAATAAAATATGGTCAAAACATTTATTGTAATATACATTTTTATTAAAAATATATAATTTTTAAATATCTTTACTTGTGACTGTTGGCTAGAATTAATTTGTTTAATAAAAGTTTTTTGTAACCAACATTTTTTGTGATTTATATTTATAAATTATTTGAATAAAACATGGTAAAATATTGTTGTGATTAGAGCCGTCAATTTGGATTGGGTCTATCAGCTTGACCCACTCCGCCAAATAATTTAATTGGATTGTGTTGAAATTATGTCATTCAATTTAAAGATGAGCCTAAATGAGCCTGCACGAGTTTATATTAAATATCTATATATCTATATTATCGATTTTCAATCATGTTTTCCTCATATAAAGGAGAGATTATCATCTTGATTTTAAAATTGTGATGTTTCTATCTTGTTCCACAGATTACGGGTTGTTGAGATATTTTGGTAGTCACTGAAAATCGAGTGTCAAATTTAACATTTGAATTTTTGGATTCTTGACAATGTGTTCGTCAATTTATTGTTTTTTAAGTTATTTTTATCAGTATCGTGGGGGGTAAACATGTTTATTGCAATATATAAATTTTTTCATCTCTTTAAATTAATATTCAATTTCATGTTTGACATGTTATGGGTCTTGGCAAAATAAGGAACAATAAATTCAAGAAAACGAATACACAATGTCTCGGACGAAACCAAAATTATGTGGTAGCGAGAATTAAAATATAAATCAATAAATTTTTAGTGAACTTATTAATGTTAAGATGCATAAAAAATCTTATATCATAATATAAAAAATTTCAAACTTATAAATGAAATAAATCAAACATATATAAAATATACAAAATTTCATTATAAATACAATCAAGTCGTTTATTGTAGTTTTGTTTTATTCTACAAGAATTATTGTCAAACTAAGTGATTGTTGACTTAACATTTATTAAATCAGCAAACTAAAGAGTGTGTCAATAAAACTAATTGATAATCACATATTCGTAAATTTTCTGATTAGTTTTTTTATCTTCATAATTTGTTTCATTTAGTATTTTAAATCATAAGACATCGTTACTATAACTAAAGACACAATTTTTTTTTAAAAAATGTTCATAAGGACTCAATAATTAACTTATATGAAAAAATAATTATCAACATAATATATTGAAACATTCTAATTAATTCAGCACATATGCTGAAATTTTTTTAATTACTTAAGAAAAATTCATTTACAATAATCATATTTAATCTTTTTGGGCTAACACAATTGTTTCATAATATATTTTTCACAATTATTTATTAGTATCTTAATCTTTAAATCTGAATTATGATGTATATTTTTCCTAAAAGTTCTTATATAATGTTTTAATACATTTATTTGACACTTCAATATTCATATTTTAAAATATATTAATTTTATATGTATATTGTATGTGTGCAACACTTCTGATCCTGATTATAAAAATTCAATAAAAATTTTAAAAATAAATTAAGTAGGACATAAAAATTATATAATTAAAAAAATATAGAAAATAAAAACTAAATAAATGTTTATTACTTATAAATTACTAATATCGACTTCTAAAGATTGAAGTTGGTGAGAGTGGAGACCACTATTTACTAAAATAATCAAAAGCTAATGTTTGAATGAGTCACATAGGTTGACCGCCACACTGTTGGTTTAAGCGTGAATGAGTGAGAGTAGTACTGAGATAGGTGACCTCCTGGGAAGTTCTCATGCAACAAGCTGGTGACGTTGCGTCGCTTCATCTGGTTGGCTAAGTGGGCCGTAAAAGAGTGACATCATATCTTAACGGGTAATACTATCTCTGCTACGGACAGGGCCGATGGTAGGAAATGGGTAAGACTGATCTCTAAGGGATATGAGACAGCACCAGCAAATAGACATGCACCTCCTCGGACGCATGAGTCTAACAACACGACCCATTAGCACCCAAGTAGGTGCACTCTGCGCTGACACAAGTATAAGGAAATAAAGTCGGGCCTTGGCTAACAGTTATAGCTTTTAGCCTAGTGGTAAGAGCTTGATCCTAACAATTGGTATAAGAACGAGGTCATGGGTTCAAGTCTCCCAAGAAGCATATTTCTATACTTCTCGGGGGAGGGGATATTGGGTTAAGCATGCATGAATGAGACTAGTACTGGGATGGATAACCTCTTGGGAAGTTCTCATGCGTCAAGCTGCTGACGTTGCACCGCTTGATCTGGTTGGCTAAGTGGGCTGCTGCTACTACTTAAATAATAATTCACCCAAGTGTAGGTTGTCTGCAAGTAATATATTTCGTAAGTACGAGATCGATCCTCAGAGAGGTTATTTTGAGTTTAAATTTTTTAATTTATAGATTACCAAATGCAAGAATGAAGTTTACAAATTATAAATTTTGTCAAGGCTTGAGGATTTATTCTTGGTTTATGTAATATTGTTTAACTAAAAGTAAAACAAAAGAAACCACCATAAATAATGGTTCCAAGAAAATTAAACACACACATAATATAATATAGTTCCCACTATAGAAAATACCGAATTAACCGATATTTTATATATGGTACCTATTATTATAATTATAACTATATAAATAAATAATTGCATAAAGTAAATGTTAAATTAAATCATTATATTTTATTTAGAACAACCGGCAGAGCCAAGCTATTGCCTAAATGAAATATATTGATTTAATAAGTTAGTTGCGGAAAAGTAAAAGTTAGTTGCGAGAAAGTAAAAGTTAGATGCGAAAAATAAAAGTTAGTTGCGATAAAGTAAATGTTAGATTGTTAGATGTTAGTATTAAATCATAATATTTCATTTAGAACAACCGGCAGAGCCACGCTATCGTCTAAATGAAATATTATGATATTATTATATAAATATATATATATATATATATATATATATATATAATAAGTGATGAAATATTTATTGTATCAAAATTAAACAACAAATCAAGATAACCGCTTTAATGGTATCAAGCATTTGATGTAAATTAATAACAACAAATAATTCATTTTTATATCTACAATAAAAATAAGTTAGCTAAATAAAAAGAAATAAAGAAAGAATTTACAAAATATAAACAATCTTACTTCACCAAGAATGCATCCTCTTCACCTTGACATAATAGATTTAGATTGTCATAAGCTTACTTTTGATCAACACTAAAATATCACTCATAGTTGAGAACATGAAAGAAAATATATTGGAACTTAGAACTTTGATACACACTCACACTATATTTTACAATGAGATAGAATGATTCTCAAGCTAGCACAAGGCCTCTATTTATAGGCCACATGAGAGAAAGGGTCAAAATTTTTATTAATGTCATGTAGTTGCAATAGTATTCTTTGTCTCCTCCAAGTTCAATTCCATGTCCCTTCTTTCAATGCTTTGTTCCACAACTTTAATCACCGAATTTGACTTTGCTCAAAACGGCAAACATGTGGGGAATTGTCTGTAGAAGAATTTGGCTACTTGGTTCACCTCATTTGGTTAAATATTGAAATAGTTATGATTTTTTTACTATATGCTGGTCATAGTAAAAGTAAATTTGTCCTCCTTTTGATATTTGCACAATTTGATCATCTTAATAAACTTTTTAGACAATCATGTCTTCTGCAAAGTTGTAGATAATTTCTCAAGGATTCCAAACATGTTTGAGTCACCTCCATTTGAATTTTCTAGCTTGAGTTATCATTATTTTACCAACACGTAGAAAACCTTAAAATAAAACATATTTAGTAAGACAATTAAATATAAACAAACAATACTAAAATAACATAATTTTATAATTTTAATGATACTTAAATTTTAAAATACAGGTTTTAACATATAATAAATTATTAATTTTAAGTTTCATCACACCCCCACACTATCTTATTACTAGTCCCTTAGTAATAAATTTTATCGGAAAATCAGAAACCTAGATTCTTTATTTCCTTTTATATATTCAAATACAAACATATTTATTAAAAACAAAATCATATACCGATTTATATATATATATATATATATATATTTTCGTTTAATATAATAATATATAATTAAATGTGTTTTTATTATTATTCTTATTTTCACATAATATATAAAGTAACAATATATATATATTTATATATAATTTTTTTTTTAAATTTCTAAATTTTTTATAATAATATAGTTAAAAAGATAATTCACACCACCCACCATAACATGTATAATATCAAGAATATTATTGTAAAAGCCTCAACTTCATATATTCTTTCAGGTCAAAATGTTTAAGGAATAGCTAGTTTTTCACTCATGGAGTTGGAATGCATATTAACTCTCATTGAAAAAGGCTAAGCATTAAAGCAAACAATTAATTAAACTAATATTGAAAACAAAATAGGAAAATTTACAAAGAATAAAATCTCCATTTTTTTCTTTTTTTTATTGTTTTTTTTAAATAACGTGACTGCAAAATTTTACAATAACATAAAATTATTTATCCAAACATTCTAACATAAATATATATATATATATATATATATATATATGTATATATATAAACATTTATATAACGGATACATCCGACTACCTTTGAAACTTATCTAGCACAAACAAATCTTTTTGTTTGTTTGTTTTTTTTTTGAACACAATATTGATGTTTTTAGAACACATAGTACATCAATCAAATCTAAAAAAATTACAATGAATAAAGTATTTTGCAATTCGTTATATATTTACTTCTTTTTTTTTTCTTTTTTCAATAAATATTTTTTTTAGGGGAGTTATATTCTTGTAATTAACCATTTTTTAATAATCAATAAAAGTTTATTAATTGTTTTCTCATTTCTCACCACTCACTCACAAAAGATGTGTGAGTATATATTATACTTTTACAAAAGAATTCTTTCAATTATACATGTTAACAACCATACAAACCATATCTTTTAACTATATTCTCATAAAAATTTTAGAAATTATTTTATTTGAAAACACATACAATTATATATATATATATATATATATATATATATGAACACATCTATTTTATATTTTATATTAATTGATCAAAAAATATATGTAAATTGGTACATATGAAAAACTAATTTTTCTTTTGTCTGTATTTTGAATATAATGAATATTAAAATCTAGTGTATTGTGATTTTCCAATAATTATTAACTAATGCGTCTCAGGTGCATTTTACTGACACCTTACTCGACATTGAACTAAAAATTATTATTATTATTACTATATATAAGTATATATTTTAATTTTTATATAAAAAAACTAAGAGGAAAAGAAGAAGAAATTATTCATACCTTAAAGAAAAACATTAAAACATACCGTTGAATCACAAGTTTAGCATCACATGAATTTTCTTTTTTTACTTTTCGATGTTGGCCAATTAAGTTGAGATAAGGATGGATCTGGTTCATGACTAAATCCTTGCAGTAAATCAATAAGTTCACCTTCACTTGTAGCAGAAACTAACATCCTTCGCGAAGCTAATGAAATAAATCCCTGTTCCACAACATCATCAAGAAACGATAACAGTTTATCATAATAATTGTTAACATTTAACAAACCAATTGGCTTATTGTGGATATTTAATTGTGCCCAACAAACAGTATGAAATATTTCTTCCAAAGTACCGAAACCTCCTGGCAAAGCAATGAAAGCATCTGAATGTTCAATCATTTGAGTAATTCGTTCATACATGTTGTCCACTTTCATTTCTTCTCCTATTGTTGGTCCTGTAAGATTGGCTAAGGTAATCGGAATAATGCCTAAAACTTCACTTCCACCTGCATGCGCAGCTTTTGCAACTTTTCCCATGAGGCCAACTTCACCACCACCATATACCAAATGAATCTTTTTTTTAGCAAGTGTTATTCCAAGATTTTCTGCTACTTCTTCATAAATTGAATCTTTTCCTGCACTAGATCCACAAAATACACAAATATTTTTTATTTTACTTACCGTGGACGTTGACATGTTGAGAAATATGTTTTTTGTAATTGTTAGATCACAGCATATGAATTTATAAGCGTAACATGCCAAAAGTCAATATTTGAACAGGAAATTATTATTATTAAAAGAAAATAAAAACGACAAAATTAAAACAAATATATACAGCGTAGTTGTGATTGTGGCTCATATCTTCCTCTGATTTTACGTTCAGTAACGGTTTCAACGCCTTCTATGAGTCGAGGATATGATTCCCATCCAATTTTCTTATAAATTGGAAAACATGGTCTTTTAACGTCAGATTCCCAAGACGAAATTGTGTATATATATTTACTTATCTAAATAGATATGCGTTACTACAGTAGGATCTTTGTAAGGCTGATTCCACCGTCCATATTGATATTCTTCATGTTGAAATTGTCACCATAGTTTAAGAAGTTCATTTTGCAAGTACCCACTAGAATGCGTATCAAGAACCTCTAGAAAATTATCCAAAGGCTCTTTACTCAGACAATTCTTAATGAATAAAATTTTATCTTCTCTATTCATTGATGTCATTCCAACATTTTTGCATTTTCCCTTACAAGTCCACCTTGCACATTTATGACATCCACCTATACGTTTAGCTCTTCGCTTTTTGGCATATGTGCTTTTACCAAATCCTGGCATATGTCTTATTATTAATTCACTTGCTTCCCCAACCAATCGGACTTTTGCTTCAATTATCAAACGGACATCATTCGGTATGCCATATGATATCATCAACCTTAGCCGCTCACATCTAGCTTTATAAATTTTTTTCAACGCATTATCAGGTAAACAAGCAAAATATTTACGAAGATTCATAATACACACATCCATATTATTATTATTATATATATTTCAATTATTTTGGAAAAACTGAAGAAACCGACTTAAACAGTCACGGAGTACCGTTATCCGCCACTTAACCGGGAAATGAACTAGAATCTGCAAAACAAAATGAAAATATCAAACAACTATTGTGGATCATATAAAGGCATAAACTCATTATTAAGAATTTCATTTTCTATAAAAGGCTTAAGTCCTTGCCCATTAACTTTAAACACGTCATTATTTTTAGGATTGTCAATATCAACAGCACCATGAGGATAAACAAATTTGACTATAAATGGTCCTGACCACCTCGATCTTAGTTTACCTGAAAATAAATGCAAACGAGAATTATAACGCAAAACTTTTTGTCCAATTTCAAATGACTTTCTCATAATATTTTTATCATGAAAGGCTTTAGTTTTATCTTTATAAATCTTTGAATTTTCATATGCATCATTTCTTAATTCTTCAAGTTCATTTATTTGCAATTTTCTTAATTTAGATGCATCATCTAAATTAATATTAAATGCTTTAATTGCCCAATAAGCTTTATGTTCAAGTTCAACCGGTAAATGACAATGCTTACCAAAAACTAACCTATATGGTGACATCCCTAATGATGTTTTAAATGCAATTCTATATGCCCATAATGCATCAGTTAATCTTAAAGACCAATCTTTTCGATTTGGATTAACTGTTTTTTTTCTAAAATTTGTTTTATTTCTCTATTTGCAAGTTCAACACTTGACCATTAATTTGAGGATGATATGGGGTAGAAACTTTATGTGTAATGCCATATTTTTTTAACAAACAAGAAAATAATTTATTTATAAAATGACTTCCCCCATCACTAATTATTGCTCTAGGTATTCCAAATCGGCTAAAAATATTTTCTTTTAAAAATTTTACAACAACTTTATGATCATTAGTTCTACATGCAATTGCTTCAATCCATTTTGAAACATAATCAACAGCGACTAAAATGTACGTATATCCAAAAGATAATGGAAATGGACCCATAAAATCTATCCCTCAACTATCAAATATTTCAATAATTATGATTGGATTTAAAGGCATCATGTTTCGTTTTGAAATTGATCCCATCTTCTGACAGTTTTCACAAGATTTGCAAAATAAATGCGTATCTTTGAATAAAGACGGCCAATAAAATCCACATTGTAAGATTTTTGTACCTGTTTTATTGGATGAAAAATGACCTCCACATGCTTCAGAATGACAAAATTTAATAACATTACTTACTTCATTGTCGGGTATGAATCGTCGAAAAATTTGGTCAGGACAATACTTAAATAAGTGAGGATCATCCCAATAAAATTTTTTAACTTCTATCAAGAATTTATTCTTATCCTGTGAATTCCAATGAGAAGGCATTTTATTTGTCACAAGAAAATTTACAATGTTAGCAAACCAGGGCATAATAGTAGCATAAAACAACTGATCATCTGGAAAATTTTCATTTATTGGTATTTCATTATGAGATGATTCAGTCATTATTCTAGATAAATGATCGGCTACAACATTTTCTTTTTTTTTTATCTTTAATTATAATATCAAATTCTTGTAACAATAAAATCCACCGTATTAATCTTGGTTTAGCATCTTGTTTATTTGATAAATATTTTATGGCAGAATGATCGGTGTAAACAATAGTAGTAGAACCAATTAAATAAGATCGAAACTTATATAATGCAAATACTACTGAAAGTAATTCTTTTTCAGTAGTTGAATAATTTATTTGGGCACTATTTAAGGTTCTACTAGCATAATAGATTGCATAAGGTTTTCCTTCTTTTCTTTGTCCTAACACAGCTCCTATAGCATAATCACTTGCATCACACATTAATTCAAATGGTAAAGACCAATCTGGAGGTTGTAAAATAGGTGATGTAACTAAAAGATTAATAATTTTTTTAAAAGCATTTTCACATTTCTGAGTCCATTCAAATTGTGTATCTTTTGTTAAAAGATTTGAAATTGGTTTAGATATTATGCTGAAATTTTTTATAAACCTTCTATAAAATCTTGCATGACCCAAGAATGATCGAACTTCTTTGACCGTTTTTTGTGATGTTAAATTAGCAATAACATCAACTTTGGCTTTATCAACTTCAATTCCTTTTTCAGATATCACATGTCCTAAAACAATCCCAGATTTAACCATATAATGACATTTTTCCCAATTTAAAACAAGATTTTTTTCTTCACATCTTTTTAATACTTCTTCTAGATTTTTAAGACAATTTTCAAATGAGTTTCCAAAAACAGTTATATCATCCATAAAAACTTCTACATATTCTTCAATCATATCACTGAAAATACTTAACATGCATCTTTGAAAAGTAGCCGGAGCATTACATAAACCAAATGGCATTCTTTTAAATGCAAAAGTTCCGAAAGGACAAGTAAAAGTAGTTTTTTCTTGATCTTCTAATGATATAGGCATTTGATAATACCCCGAATACCCATCAAGAAAACAGTAATAAGAATTTCCTGCTACTTTTTCTAGAATTTGATCTAAAAATGGTGGTGGGAAATGATCTTTTCTAGTTATATCATTTAATTTTCTATAATTAATACACATACGCCAACTAGATGGAATCCTAGCTTGTAATAATTCTCCCTTTTCATTTTTTGTAACAGTGATGCCGGACTTTTTAGGTACTACTTGTGTTGGACTTACCCATTTACTATCTGAAATTGGATAGATAATTCCAGCGTCTAATAGTTTTAATACTTCATTCTTAACAACTTCCTTCATATGTGGATTTAACCTTCTTTGTGGTTGTTGATATGTTTTAGCATTTTCTTCCAAGTGAATTTTATGTGTACAGATTAAAGGATTCATACCTTTTATATCTTTCAAAGTCCATCCAATTGCATTTTTATATTTTTTAAGTAATTTAATCAAATCTTCTTCTTGATTTGGCAAAAGAGTGGAAGAAATTACAACATGAAATGTTTTATTTTCACCAAGAAATACATATTTCAATTGTAATGGTAAAAGTTTTAATTCAAGTTTTGTATTATCATCTTTTTTAAAATTATTTTTAGACTCAAAACATTCTATTGAAAAAACTTCAGATTGTTGATTTAAGTTTTCTTCTTGTATATTTTCTTCCACAATTGTTTCAAATTCATTATCATATTCATTTTCATTAATACTTGGTTGTTTACATAAATTGAACACATTAAGTTCTAGAGTCATATTTCCAAAAGACAATTTCATTATTTCATTTCGACAATTAATTAAAGCATTTGAAGTTGCTAGAAATGGTCGTCCCAATATTACTGGAATTTCATTATGTACTTCTATTGGTTATGTATCCAAAACAATAAAATCTACAGGATATATGAATTTATCAACTTGAACCAACACATCTTCTACAATACCTCTAGGTATTTTGATTGACCTATCCGCCAGTAAGAGAGTAACAGAAGTGGGTTTTAATTCTCCTAAATTAAGTTTTTCATAAACTGAATAAGGAAGTAAATTCACACTTGCTCCCAAATCCAACAAAGCTTTTTTAATTTTATTTTCTCCAATAATACATGAAATTGTTGGACAACCAGGATCTTTATATTTTAAACTAGAATTATTTTGAAGAATAAAACTTATTTGTTCAACCAAGAATGTTTTTTTCTTCACATGCAATTTTGTCTTTACAGTACATAAGTCTTTTAAAATTTTTGCATAAGAAGGTACTTGTTTAATAGCATCTAATAATGGAATATTTATCTTCACTTGCTTAAAAACTTCATAGATATCAGAATCACTTTTTTGTTTTTTATGATTTGTTAATGCATAAG
The DNA here is from genome assembly GCF_025594145.1 of Primulina tabacum. NCBI lineage: Eukaryota > Viridiplantae > Streptophyta > Magnoliopsida > Lamiales > Gesneriaceae > Primulina > Primulina tabacum. The sequence continues at coordinate 10,231,362 of NC_134550.1, forward strand.
GAAATGGTGGAGGTTTATTTGACTTATTTACTATTTCAGATGATTTATCATTCACCATATTATTCTTAAAATTTAAGGTATCATCATTCTCAAAAGTATCAGAATTATCATCCTTACTCTTTGATTTTAAATGATCCTTGTTTTCATTACTATATGGATCATTAACTATTTTACCACTTCTAAGGGTAATAACAGATTTTATTTGATTAATTTTTTCATTTTTTAATTCTTGATTTTGATTTTTAGAATTAGGTTGAGGTTGAGATGGAAATTTTCCTTTTTTCATGAATATTAAGTGCAGATGCAAATTTTGCAAGAGTTTCTTTCAAATCACTCATAGATTGACTGTTTTGAATATTGATAGACTCTTGATTTTGGATAAATGCATGAATTACATCTTCAAAGTTTTTTCTTGGAGGTGTAACATAAGGAATATAACCTTGATGATTTTGGTTATTTTGAAAATATTGTTGTGACGTTTGTGCATTATTATCATTCCTCCAACTAAAATTAGGATGATTTTTCCATCCAGGATTATATGATGGTGAAAAAGGATCTAGTATTGGTTTTTTATAATTGTTAACATAATTTGCTTGTTCATGGAGACATTCTTTAAATGAAGGTAATGTTGGACAATCTTTTGTAGCATGATCATGTGTATCACATATATGACAAACAATTTCTTGAATACTTTTTAATTGACCACTCTTTTTCATTTCTAATGACTCAATTTTTCTTGCTAAAGATGCAAGTTTAGCTTGAATATCTATATCATCTTCAAGATTATAGATACCACCCCCATTTGTTGAATTATTGTTTTTAGTTGTTGGTGGTTCTATTGTGCCTATATTATCCCAATTTTGAGCATTTTCTGCTAATGAATCCAAATATTCCATAGCTTCATTTGGGTTTTTATCTTCAAAAGTTCCATTACACATGAATTCTATCATTTGCCTATCTTTAGGTATTAGACCTTCATAAAAGTGAGAAACTATTCTCCATGTTTCAAAACCATGATGTGGGCATGTATTAAGTAATTCTTTATATCTATCCCAACATTGATAAAACGTTTCTCCTTGTTTTTGAGAAAAAGTTGTAATTTGTCTTTTAAAAGAGTTTGTTCTATGAGAAGGGAAAAACTTTTTGAGAAATTGTTGTTGCATTTCTTCCCATGATCTTATTGAACTTGATCTTAAATTTTGTAGCCATATTTTAGCTTTATCTTTTAAAGAAAAAGGGAAAAGCTTTAATCGAACTATATCCATGCTACAATTTTGATCATTATAAGTGTTACAAACTTCCTCAAATTCTCTTAGATGCAAATATGGATTTTCAGAATCTAAGCCATGAAAATTTGGTAAAAGTTGAATAATTTGAGGTTTGAAGTTGAAATTAGATGCATCAGGAGGAAAAGCTAAACAAGATGAGGCACTAATTCTAATAGGGTTCATATGATGCCTAAGTGTTCTTAATTGATCATGTTCTTGATTATTATTATTATTATTATTATTATTATCATTATCTTGATTATTTGAATTATCATCCATGTTTAAATTATTTTCAGATACTCGAATAAGTCTACCACTTTTTTTTCGACTCCAAATACTCATACAAAAAAAAAAAAAAAACCAACACAATACTTATAAATAAAATATAATTAACAAATATAAATTTAATTTATACCTCCCCAGCAACGGTGCCAAAAACTTGCTACTACTTAAATAATAATTCACCCAAGTGTAGGTTGTCTGCAAGTAATATATTTCGTAAGTACGAGATCGATCCTCAGAGAGGTTATTTTGAGTTTAAATTTTTTTAATTTATAGATTACCAAATGCAAGAATGAAGTTTACAAATTATAAATTTTGTTAAGGCTTGAGGATTTATTCTTGGTTTATGTAATATTGTTTAACTAAAAGTAAAACAAAAGAAACCACCATAAATAATGGTTCCAAGAAAATTAAACACACACATAATATAATATAGTTTCCACTATATAAAATACCGAATTAACCGATATTTTATATATGGTACCTATGATTATAATTATAACTATATAAATAAATAATTGCATAAAGTAAATGTTAAATTAAATCATTATATTTCATTTAGAACAATCGGCAGAGCCACGCTATTGCCTAAATGAAATATATTGATTTAATAAGTTAGTTGCGGAAAAGTAAAAGTTAGTTGCGAGAAAGTAAAAGTTAGATGCGAAAAATAAAAGTTAGTTGCGATAAAGTAAATGTTAGATTGTTAGATGTTAGTATTAAATCATAATATTTCATTTAGAACAACCGGCAGAGCCACGCTATCGTCTAAATGAAATATTATGATATTATTATATAAATATATATATATATATATATAATAATAAGTGATGAAATATTTATTGTATCAAAATTAAACAAAAAATCAAGATAACCACTTTAATGGTATCAAGCATTTGATGAAAATTGATAACAACAAATAATTCATTTTTATACCTACAATAAAAATAAGTTAGCTAAATGAAAAGAAATAAAGAAAGAATTTACAAAATATAAACAATCTTACTTTACCAAGAATGCATCCTCTTCACCTTGACATAATAGATTTAGATTGCCATAAGCTTACTTTTGATCAATACTAAAATATCACTCATAGTTGAGAACATGAAAGAAAATATATTGGAACTTAGAACTTTGATACACACTCACACTATATTTTACAATGAGATAGAATGATTCTCAAGCTAGCACAAGACCTCTATTTATAAGCCAAATGAGAGAAATGGTCAAAATTTTTATTAATGTCATATAGTTGCAATAGTATTCTTTGTCTCCTCCAAGTTCAATTCCATGCCCCTTCTTTCAATGCTTTGTTCCATAACTTTAATCACCGAATTTGACTCTGCTCAAAACGGCAAACATGTGGGGAATTGTCTGTAGATGAATTTGGCCACTTGGTTCACCTCATTTGGTTAAATATTGAAATAGTTATGATTTTTTTACTATATGCTGGTCATAGTAAAAGTAAATTTGTCCTCCTTTTGATATTTGCACAATTTGATCATCTTAATAAACTTTTTAGGCAATCACGTCTTCTGCAAAGTTGTAGATAATTTCTCAAGGATTCCAAACATGTTTGAGTCACCTCCATTTGAATTTCTTAGCTTGAGTTATCATTATTTTACCAACACGTAGAAAACATGAAAATAAAACATATTTTGTAAGACAATTAAATATAAACAAACAATACTAAAATAACATAATTTTATAATTTTAATGAAACTTAAATTTTAAAATACAGGTTTTAACATATAATAAATTATTAATTTTAAGTTTCATCAGCTGCAAAAGAATGACACCAGATCTTAACAGATATACTGTCTCTACTGAGGACATGGCCGACAGTATGAAAATGGTAAGACTGATATCTAAGGGATATGAGACAACACAAGCAGATAGACACGTACATCCCCGAACTCATGGGCATAATAGCCCGACCCATTAGCACCCAAGTAGGTGCACTCTGCGTTGCTACAAGTGTAAGGAAATAAAGTTGCGCCTTGACAAACAGCTATAGCTTTTTGCCTAGTGGTAAGCACTTGATCCTAACACACACTGCAAAGTTAGTGAAGTAAAAATGAAGGACAAAGTGAGTTAATAAAAATATTATAATGGCTAAGCTGAATGAAACTCATAGGGAAAATTGGTGATAAATCTCCAAACCCAAACTTTCATTTATCCTAACTCCCTACATCTAAAATACTTTGCCCAAACTCCCTCAAAAAGAAAAAATTGACAAAATACCATTATATATTACAATGATTGATTTTCCTGGGAGAAATGGTATCAGAGCCTAGGTAAAATTATTTCAAACATACAAATTTATTATTATGAAGTAATTAAATGTTTGAGGAGGAGAATTTTCTCAATTAACGTGAATGCGAAACCAGGTTCGAGATTAATTATTCACATGATTTATTCCAGAACTTTGGAATATTTGAAACTGAGATATCTAACAAATGTTAGATATCAAGAAGGAACTTATCAGAGTCATAAGGTAAAATTATGATTCAAAATAACAGATTCTTAGAAACAGTACCGGATTTCTCTAAACTCTCCGGAGATCTTAGATAAATTCAAAAAACGGTACAGAACTATGACAATATGATGTATTATGTACCACAAAATGTAGAAAAAATTCTTGGAATATTAAAGGATATTCGGACAAGAATTCAAAACCTAGAACAACAACTAAGTTCTAGTAAAAGGAGTTCAGAAGGAAGGTTACCACTATCATTTGGTACCGAACCCTTATTACATCAAAAAGAGAAGGTCAAAGTGATATCAAAACCTTTAACTGAAGAAGAAAAGATGATCAATCTAATCAAAACAGTCTCAGAAAATAAATTAATCTGATGACAAATTTAAAAAAGATTGGTCTAGAGGATCTCCAAGAGTTTGCAGAATCTTTTGCAAATCTCAAAGTTGTAGATCTAAAGATGAACACAACTGGGGTTGAACAACTTACAATAACCTGGTCATATTCAGAACCACCAAGAGAAAGTGTGGGATCTCAGAATATAAATATGAGAGAATCCCAACCAGAATTTTATACTGGTGGAGAATCACACCCAACGGGAACAAGGTCAAGGAAGAATAAAATTCATTTGCACCAAACACCCTATGGAAAATCTGTTTTAGAACCAATACATCCTTATAGGGTTATGCTTAACCTATATATATTAGATTTCAAAAACAGAGAAGATCTCATAGATGATTGGACATCCGCTATGATAATCGCAGCATGCACACTTAATCTCAACTGAGAAGGATTCATTAAACTCCTGGAAATGAGTCTTATGGGATCGGTTAAAATTGCTTGGGATATGACTTCGGTAGAAACAAAGAATCAGTCCTAGCAGGTAGCGAGATAGCTGGAAGAATGACTACCCTTTTTAAAGCACAATTTATAGGGGTAGACTATTTTAACAGTCAAGATAAAGAGAAGAAAAAGAAATATATTCAAGCTCTGTATAGTCTCGAATTACATGATATATGTTTAGTGGATGAATATATTATTTTATTCACTAAATATAGATGGAATTCGGAAGAAGAAGATACAGCAATGCAACTTTTCTTCGTCAAAATGCCAAGTCCCTAGAGAGAAATGCTAGTAAGGGAATATGTCCCTGGAAATCCGGATACATTGGCACGAAGAGCCTCTTCTCTCAAAGGAAAATTGGCAAAATGGTGTCATCTGGCAGCATTACAAAAGAATTACAAACTATTAAGGGGTATTAACAAACTTATTCCTTTGTGTTGTAAGGAAAATGATCTTTCAACAATTATTGGAAGTAAACCACAGAGGCATAAGAGGAAAAATTTTAGAACTCATCCTTATGCTAGAAGGGGAAGAAGTTCTTGGAGACCAAGAACAATATGGTCTAGACAGAAAGCCAGATCTTACAAATCTGGACAAAGAAGTAGATCACCAAGAAGTAGGATGTCATCCCAAGCATTGAGTACATCTCGAAGCACAGGAAGAACACCTACAAAGAAAACTTTCAGAAGAGCTTATACTCGAGCTAATGAAAATTTTAAAGATTGTAATTGCTAGACATGTGCAGCAAGATGCTATATCCCAACCAAATGTCATAAAATGAAAAAAGAGGTATTAAACGCTTCGATCCAACCCCGGATATAGAAGAAGTAGTTTATTACAAAGATCTTATTCAAGTATACCAGTTTGAGGATATTGCCTCAGACGAAAGTATATATGAAGAAGAAGAAATCTTAAGTCAGGAAGAATATGATGGAACATAATCGGAATCTGACTGAAGACGAGGTGTTTTGACACGAAACACATGAAGATTTGTCTGGTTTCTTTAGCCAGACAACAATATCCCATAACATGGTCCAAAAGATCATGAGAGAAAATCCTAGTCTACAGAGATATCAAATATTCTCTGCAGGACATATAAAAAAGTTCTTAGGAAGTCTTGGACTAAGAAACAGAAAGTATCATCTAATCTATAAAGTTTCTAGAAGTGAAATAACAATTCAATGGAACTTACAGGAAATAGAATGGAGATGCAATTAATTCATTCTGAAGAAATTAAGGAGGAATTACAAAAACTCAAGATAGAAGTAGCACAGACCATGTCCTGGATTCATATTAGAGCAATCCAAATCATGATAAAAGAAGGAATAGATTCACCCTTTGATATTGCTATATGTGATAAACGAATTAGGAACCTTCAAGATTCAGTACTGGGAACTATTTCAGGAAATCTCTGCGCAGGAAAGATTATAGGAATAATCTATTCTATAATTGCCTACAAGTTGGCAGATCGAGATTTCAGTCGAGCCTTGACATTACATCAGAATTGTTTATTAGAAATGAGTTCATTGAAATACCTGAGATATTTGGAAAATTTGCTAAGACAATTTATCCAGAAAGAGTTAAGTTTCCCTTAATACAGGAAACATATATCCAAATACAAGACAAACCGATTCTACAAAGAAATCAAAGTTATCAAGAAGACTATCTTTTCAAGGAGATAGAATTACAAGTTACAAGTGGGGAAAAACACATGTCCAAGAAACCCAAAAGAAGCCAAAAAAAATTTCCACAATAGGAAAGCTCAGATGCCCAGAAGGGTGGAAGGAAGTAGAAATACTATTTGATATTACGAAACAAAAGAGTCAATTTTCTTGTAATACCATATACTATTTAGAACAACCTATGATAGGAACTAACCAACGAATGATCAATATCGAAGAATTGGAAGATCATATCAAAGGAATTCAAGGGGAAAAAACATATCGATTGGTTCTTGAACTAGAGTTTCTCAAGGAACATAAACCTTGGAAACGTCTAGAATATGAAACGAAGTTTATGGCGGAAGATAGGATGTGAAAATCAAATGACCACAAGTCCATTCTCGATATACATTCCAGTAGGGATGTTATACAAACAATATAAAGCAGAATATTTCGCTGCTTATATTGATTCAGGTACGGGAATCTGTACAGCAAAAAGAGGAGTTTTTCCAAACAATTTGGAAGAAGAATTACCAAAGATTGATGGAAGAGATTTATCCAGAAGAATCTTAATCTTATGAAAGGGATTAAGATGACTGAAATCGTGATCGGAGGTGCTGGACAAACGCCTTGGTATAAGGTAAAAACACCACATATTTATTTTCATGATACATGAGCTGAAATTTTGTTAGGAAATAATTTTCTACAAATGTTTAAGTCACATACGCAAGAAAATGAGACTAGATGATTAGTGTTCACAACATATTGTGATCACAAAATCAAAGTCCAACGACTAAGAGAGGCATTTTACCAAAAATTGCAAATCCTAGTTTCGCAGCAAGCGTGGTGATAAAGGAAAACTTCTAAACCCAAAAATGAAGGATTCTAGACGTTTTAGAGAAATAATGCTCTAATTAAGAGCAGATAAACCTCTCCAACCAGAAGAAATAGAATGCCTCAACATAGCTCTACATCAGAAGGAGGTAGGGTTTGAATCAAATGTATCATTAGAGGATGTCAAGAAAAGGATCAAAGAAAATTACAATGAAGATCCATTGGCATGATGGGATAAAAATCAACTCAAAGATTACCTTAAAATTAAGGAAGGAAAGAGTATGAATTTGTCCGATGGAAGCCTATCCCAATGAATATAATTGATCAAAGGGATATGCAGATTATAATCAAGGAACATCTGGACCGTGGTTTAATTAAAACATGAATTTAACCATACAGCAGCCCAGGATTTCTTGTAAGAAATCACGGTGAAATAAAAAAGAACAAACCCAGACTAGTTATTAATTACCAAGAAATTAATAAGATTCAGGAGTTCGATGGGTATTTTATACCTAGTAGAGAACATCTGATTAGTTGCATACGTAATGCGAAGATATTCTCTAAATTCGATTGTAAGTCAGGTTTTTATCAGATTCGGATGCAGGAAGAAAGTATAAATTCACAGCTTTCGCCACACCACAAGGACATTATATTTGGGAAGTATTACCAATGAGATTGACTAATTCACCTCAGATATTTCAAAGGAAAATGCATATCTATTTAAAGATTATTTCAAATTTACGTTTGTCTATATTGATGATGTTTTAATCGCATCTAAAAATATGGAAGAACATATTAAGAATTTAGAGATTTTCTTTAATGTTTGTAAAAAGAAGGACTTGTTTTATCAAAAAAGAAAGGAGTCACTTCCACAAGAAAGATTGAATTCCTCGGAATAGAAATCGATGAGTATGAAATAATTTTGCAGGATCATATAGTAGAAAAGGTGCTAAATTTTCCAAACGAGCTAAAATAAAAGAAACAACTTCAAAGTTTTCTAGGGGTTGTTAATTTTGCTGGGATGTTTATTAAAAATCTATCAAAACACAGGAAAGTGTTTAGTCCATTACTGAAAAAGATGCAAAATTTATATGGACGAAATGACACACACATAGGGACTCAGCCAGCTCAAAGATATTCGTAAAAATCTTCCAAAAATGGCTATTCTTCAGGATGAAGATGATTTGATATTAAATACGGATGCCAGTGATCATTGGTGGACGGCAGTTTTAACCAAACTCACACCAGAAGGTGAACAACCATGCAAATATTGCAGCGGACTCTTCTCAGATCCAGAAGCCATAAGATGGAATATCAATGAAAAAGAATTTTATGCAGCAAAAAAGGCTTTTGAAAAATGACTATTATTTTTACTCGCAAAGAAATTTACTTTTAAAGTTTATAATTCACATGTGAAAGCTTTCTTAAAGAATAAAATATAGTCTAAACCCGAGAAAGAAATTTACTTTAAAAGTTTAATAATACACAGATTATTAAGATGGCATGCATTATGTCAACATTATATTTTTGATATTGTGATAATTAAATCTCATGAAAATGTCCTTACAGATTTTTTAACAAGAGATGGACAGCGGTGGTATCGATGCCATCATAAAAATGTAGAAGCATTTGAGGGATTACCTTGATATGCTTCAAAATGAGTTCAACAAGCTAACACTAAACGCAGAAGTTGCGGGAAGGCTACAACAAGCCAATAAGAGAATTGTTTCTGATCGAATCACAGGATGTTTACAGGCTTATACACAGCTATGGTCTGTAATACAAAGGCCTACTCTCCAAGGCATTGAGAAACCACTGGTTTCTCAAATGGAGAGTTTTCGATTACATGACTCTATACCTGGAGCAGGGGATTCAAATAACCCTAGCACAAGTGTTAAACCGGGGATTCAAATACCCCTAGCACAAGTGTTAAGCCGGGATCATCTCCAAATGATTCGGCTAAATAAAAATTGAATCTCCATATTTAAATCTTGAGTCTTCAAGTCAACCCTTGATCTCTGGGATTGAAGAGGGAAAGATAAACCTTAGACCTAAGACTGACAAGGGTAAATCTAAAGTTGATACTAATGAAGCTATAATTTCTCCATTTCAAGTTTACCAACAAAATTGGGAGAAATTAAAGACAAGAGTAGTCATTAACCCAGCTACCATCAGGTTTGATATTTCAGTAAAATATCCTAGGGTATGGATGAAACCAAATTCATATCCAAAGGAGGTCAAAGTCTGGTATGAATTCAGGGCTCTTGCCTCAGTTTATACCAAATCACCAAGATTCCCAGAAATTTCAGGATTACCTAAATGGAACCAGGAAGTTGTTCATGAAACTTGGGCAAATAACGACTATTTGTCCAGAGGAGACATTCTGAAGTTATACTTCTTCAGTACAGCCCTAGAACCAGCAGGGAGATGATCACACGAAGCCTTTCATTTTATCAAGTTAAGGAAGCCAGATACAAATGTTCAGAATTTTATCAAGGATCCTCCGTCAGAAGAAACACTCCTGGTTGCTTCAATAACTGAAGATGACATTTCTACCAGAAGAGCATGGGGTCTATGGGTCTGTCTTACTGAGATGGACAAAGTCAAGTTTCCGTTTAGATTTTTTCACAATTCAATAAACGGATCATTCCTGTTAAATACTATGACAGGAAAAACAACAAGTTTTGTAGAAGAATTATTCGAAAAGAAAAGAAATCTTTTGTAGAATAGAAAGTTTCCGGGGGAATAAAGAAACTCATCGGAAATTTTGTAACATGGCTCATGTAGGAAGATGATCAGAGAATATCTGCCCAGAATGGTCAAATCAAAAGAAGCCAGAATTTGGCAAGGTTTTCAGATCTCGGTCAGACAAGAAGCATCTTGCTGAGTCAGAACCAAGTGGTGAAGGACCACAACCACATTTTTTTCGGGAACAGCAAAAGTTTAAGATTCATCGACAAAAATAAGTGGACATGTGACTATTATCACTTTTCCTTGGGGATAACAAAAGTTAAAGATTTCCCGACAAAAGCAAGTATGCATGCAAATTGCCCACTAATTAAAGAACTTGGACCCAAAATTCACCTATAAAATGGAAGAAATGGGAACAAGAAAATCACACAAGAACTAAAACGAAATTTGGAACCAAAGAAAATGTATTATACATATCTCAAGGTTTCCAAAAGACGGATTAAGGTAACAAGAAATGTAACGTCCCGAAAATTTGAAGGCCCATGTGAACCACGTGCATGCAAGTTATTAAATTTCTTTGGTATTTTATTAAATTGTTTTAAAGCCTAAAATGTATGTTTCTTTCATTAATTTTTGTTTATTTATTTTTATGCATTTTATACGTAATTCATGCGTGATATGATTTAATTCATAAAATTTTAGAAATTCATGCGTTAGGGTTTTCTAAGTGCATTTTATGCTCGAACGAGGAACGGAGGCCAGAGAATTTTCAGGAAAATTATTTTAATTACATGATTAATTTTATTAATTAATATAACGTGTTTTAAAGGTATTTTTAAAAATGAGATTTATTGGGTATTTTTACCCGCATGATTTTATTTTTAACTGTACGCAAATTTTATCATCGGGGACTTTTTGAGGGTTCGGCTAATATTTTCAAAATCTTTCCAACACAAAATATTTTTCGAGAGTGTGCTTGGATTTAATGGGCCTATTTTTAAACCAGTTGGGCTCAAATATCTTTTTTAAACTTTTAAATCACATTTAAGGCCCATTTATTTAATCTTAAACCATATATTTAACACCTAATTACTCCCCTAAACATTTTCCACTAAACCTAATCACCCCACCAGCCGCCCACCCCCTCCAATCGATCACCCTCTTCGTGAGTGCAACAGCAAGGTTGTTTCGGTTGTGTCTTTTTCTTCCAGCTCAAGCGCTTCTCCACGTCTCGGGTTTTCCTTCGAGCATTTGTGCGCCAAAAACCCACCAGGCACGCTGTGTACTTTCTTTGCTGCATCATTTACGCTAAATAATTGATGTAATGCGTGCCATTCTTGTGTGATGCTCGGTCCCTACATGTTTCATCGGTAGCTTTGTTTTTGGTTCCTGCATGCGTTTCTACTTTTTTTTTTACTCACGGTTTTGCTTCCTCTGTGTCTAGCGAGCGTTGGCGAGTTGCGTCGAGCTTGGGGATGTGAGCTTGAGTTAGGACGGTCCAGAAGGGTCTTAGGGTGGACTAGACAGGGTTGGTTAGGGGCTGGTCCGCTTGGTTTTGAGCTGGGGACGAAATTTGGAGGATTGTTGCATCTAGGGCTTTCGAGTGGGGATAGGCAGATTTTTCCAGCAGCTTGTGGCCTCATTTTCGTGGGTTTTAGTGGGCCGGGAATGTTGGTTTAGAGGCTGGTAAGATTAATTTTAGGCCTGCAAAAGTTGAGAAAATTTTGGTTAAGTTTCGAGTCGATTCGGGTTAAAACCGAGACTCCGGTTCAAATTTTAAAACGAATCGATTAAGTTGTAAAATGGGCTCGAGTTTACGTATATGGATGATTTTAAATATGTTTTGGGACATTTAATGGAGTTTGGTAAGCTTCGGGTCAATTTTAGAGGTCCAGGGGTGAAACGATAATTTTTGGGTTATCCAGGGGCAAAATTGTCATTTTGGTCATGGCAGCGCCCTAACCACAAAATTATGATATTTTAAATGTTTATGCATCATGTTTACGATTTTTACGCAATTATGATAAATACGGTGCATGCTTGGTTTAAAGAAAAATTACGTACATGACTGCTTTTATTAAGTGATGAATATGATGACACGATTTGAAGGAAGTGATTTAGTTGTGAGTAACACGATGACACGATGACATGTTAGGCCGGGACTCAGTGGGCGGGTAATGCTGTCATTGATGATCCTCGCCACCGGGTACTGCAGTTACACGTAGATGGATCCATTGACTGATATGATGATACGAAGGTCACAGCTAATGAACGGAATTCAAATTAAGAAATTAACACGTAAATGTTGATACGATTCTTATCATGCTTGACAGGTTTTAAGCTATGTATACGCCTTTTCACGATCATGAAAATGTATACGTATATGATAACAAGAGATGACATGATTTGACACGACATGATTGGACATGACATGATTTTAACTACAGGTCTATGTTATGCTTTTAAGTTCATTAAAGATATGTTGAGTATGATATTTTTCACTGCTGTGTGCATGTATTTGTATGTACTTGTTATTCTTGGTACAGGTGTGTTGAGTCTTTAGACTCATTAGGCGTGTGTGATGCAGGTGAGCTAGTTACTGAGGAGACTTGAGGTGCTGGACTCTAAGCAGGCAGCACCGGTGCGGTGACACGGCCCGAGGGTCACACGATTTTCAGCATATTTATTTATGAGCCTTTGAGAGGAGTTAAACATTTTTATACGTTTATGATATTATGATTCGTACTCGTTTATGCTTACGTTGGATTTTGGATGATGTTGATTATCTTAAACTACGCGGTATTTTATTGTCAAATAAATACGTTCATTTTAAATGTTATTTTAAATGGGAGCTTTCAAAAAAAAAATATTTTCGCATTTTTAAAACGAATAGACGTTTCAAGAAAACAGCTGGTGATCTTCAAAGATTCATACTGTGAGAACCTGAAATTCCAGCAGTAGCAGCAGCAGCAGCTAGCAAATTTCAGCAGAAGCTAAAAATTCCAGCAGAAGCTAATATTTCAGAAGCTGGTATTTTTCCAGCAGATTGGAATCTAGCAGCAGACAACAGATAAAATCCAGCAGCAGCAGTACGAAATCCCAGCAGACAGTTACTAATTCAGACCATAGCTTGTAACTGAAGCATTTAACACGAAATAAAGATTGTTAATGTCAGATTATGGCCTTAATTGGGAGGCTAACAGTCAGAATTTCACCTATAAATATCACCCTCAAGTCTCTGAAATGGGTTACACAAGCTTTGAGATTATCACTTAAATTTTCGAGTTAAAAGAGAGTGCCTTTGTCAAGCAGTAAAATCCAGTAGCGAGAGCAGCCAAATTCCAGTAGACTTCAACCGAAATTCTAGCAAATTACTGTAAGTGGGCTTATATATAAATATCTTGAAATCAGTTTGATAATTTTGTTTTAAAGTACAGTTTCTGTATGTGTATTTCTGATATATGATTTTGAAGCACTGAAACTCCCTAGTGAACTAATGGTAGGAATATATATTCTGAACATTTCTGAATTCTGATTCTGATTCCGGCCTCACCCCTTAGAGGAGAGAACATATAGGGGACTGATATCAGTTTAGCCATGAAATTCACTAACGTGCTCAGTGCTTACTAATTCTGATTTCTGTTCTGAAACCTGTGATATTTGAATTCTGATTTCTGTTATGAAAAGATGAGTTTCTGTATATTATTGTATTACTGTTTTTGTTGAAAATGGTTTCGAAAACTGGGAGTTATTCCCGCCCCTGCTTACTGAGTGACAACCATATCACTCACCCACTAAACCCATCTCAGATAAGAACGAGGAAGAAATATTAGAGGAGAAAGAGCAGATCCAGTTCTAGGGCTGGTAAAGAAGATTATTGTTTTCAGTTTATGTTATATTATGTTAATTCCGCTGTATCTGTTAAGGCAATGTTGTGTCTGGTTTTACATTTCCGCTGTAAAACATTATTAATTGAGTTGTATCAGACATTGAATATTTAGTATTATGAATAAAAGACTGGTTTTCTGAATTTTGTACTTCTGAGGCTTGTTGTTTTCGAATGTAAATTTGAGAGCAACGCTGGTGTCAACCAACCCCCGTCCCGGGGCGTGACATTGAAGTGGTATCAGAGCGAAACCGGGTTTCATAATCTGGGGAGGAGGAACTAGAAATAATAAGTTCTTATAGACTTCTGAAAATAAGTTCTGAAAGTTACTGATAATAAGCTACTGTAATAGACTACTGAAAATAAGCTACTGAAATAGACCACTGAAATGATAGACTGAATACGTACAGTAGGAAAATCAGTAGGGAAACAAATCAGTAAACCAGTAGATCTGAAACCAGAACCAGTAGATGGAAACCAGAATCAGTAGATGGAAATCAGTAGACCCAAAACCAGTAGCCCGAAACCAGAACCAGTAGACGAAATCAGTAGGTCTGAATGCAGAAGACTGAGTCAGTAGACTCGGAATGCAGCAGACTGGTTCTGACAGTGCTGGAAAAGCAGCAGATTGATTGCAGTAGCTGCAGAATTTCACTAGACAGTGCACTCCAGCAAACGAATGCATTAGACTTTGTTAATGACATGGAAGTTGAGGTGTTTTTCGCGCAAACTTCAAACGACCATAACTTTTGATCCAGAAGGAATTTTTACTATTAAGAGTAGGCGTTGGAAAGCTCTCGATGAGGAGAACCTAACCTAGAACCAATCAATTGTTCTAGCACCGCCGACGAACCCCAAAATCCTTCTTTAAGATAGTGATATCATCATTTCCGTAAAATTTTCCAACTTTTCGAAACTTTGAGGAATTTTCGTTTCCAAATGACTTAGCGTTTTTACACCAAACTTGGTACCATTCATGTTCTTGATGTGAAAGATTTTTAGTAAATTTTTCACGCAATTCTGAGATTGAAAAATTTTGGGCTACTTTCTACTACTGAATGTTATAGGCTTACTGATTTTGTTCATTCCAGTATTCGTCTATAACTTAACCTGTATTCTTGAAGATCATTTCTGAATCTTTACCCTCATGTTTTGGATGTAGGATATGGCTGACCAGAATAGCTACATTAAAAGCTTAGAGAGGAAGCTACAGAAACTAAAAGAGAATAACTACTGCCTAGAGTTGGACAAAGATGAGTTAGAGCGTCGAACAGAACATTTGAGGTGTGATGTTCAACGTTATGCTCACTATCTGCATGAGGCAGAAGAGAGGAGTAGGAAGGCTCAAGAAGAGTTTGAAACCTTCCAAGAGACTGTGGCAGAATTCATCGAGTTACGTGATACACTAGTTGAGAAGATCCAAATACTCAAGGATCAAAATCACCAACTCGTGCACCAGCATAATCAGTATAGTGACCAGACTGATGCACATATTCATGAGTTGCAGAGTACTATTGAAGTTCTTAGTGACCAGAATGCAGTTCTGCATGGTCATATTGAACACCTACAAGCAGTAATAGCCAACCTAGACGAACCCGAGGAGGATCCCGAAGAAGAAAAAGAAATCGAAGAGGATCCTATGGATTTGGGATTGGGATTAGTGATAGATTAGAACATCAGTAGTGGTTTTCTTTGCAATACCACGTGTTCCATTTGCATTTATGGTCTCATTTTCGATGTTTGGTTGTAATTGCACTTTCTTGAGGAATCAATAAAATTTATTTCAATCCATTGGTTTCATATTTAAACTTTGAGCAATTACTCTATCATCGTGCTTCATTTGTTTAGTCTCTATTCTGCCATCAACCTTAGAACTTTCTTAATTGTAGGAAATGGACGGACGACCAGTTAGAAACAATCGCAATCCTCGCTAAGGCAACCGCAACAATAACCGAAATGATGAGGATGCACAGAACAACCACCACAACCACCACTAGCAGTTGGCCTCAGTCAGGTGGACTTGATGGCTATAGCCACGATTGTGGCAACCACGCTACAAGGGTTAGTGAATCCTAATGCTAACCAGCCACCGCCACCACCTCCTGCTCAGAATGGGACGAAACAGCACTATGAGGCTCTCCGAAGAGCAAGAGTTCCAAACTTCGATGGAAGCTCCGATCCTGAGGTCGGACAAAATTGGATGAAGGAGGTGAAGAATCATATTCGGCTACTTGAGGTTCCACAAGGGATCAAAGTAGATGTGATTACACCTTTTCTTGTGGACAAAGCAGCCAACTGGTGGGAAGGAGTCTAACCAGCTATGGTAAGGGCGAGACCTATCACTTGGCAAAGGTTCCGAGAGGCATTTTTGAAGCAGTACTTCCCGACAGCAGTCCGAGTGCAGAAGCTGTCAGAATTTGAAAGCTTGGTTCAAGAACCAAACATGACAGTGGTGGAGTATTCATCCAAGTTCCACTCATTGGGAACTTACTCCCCAACCATCATGGGAGACGAAGCCTTGAAGATGCATCGCTTCAAGAAGGGATTGAACAACCGTATTCAATCTGCCCTTGCTGTTATCGAGCCCAATAGTTTTGATGAATTGATGGGAGCCGCCATCAGGGCTGAGAATGACATCAAGAGGCGTGAAGGCGAGAACAAACTAAAACGTCCTCAGCCAAGCCAGTACCAATCGGGCCAGCAATTCAAGAGGCCAAGGTTTTCAAGCAACAAATTTACCAGTGCTCCATCCAAAGGAACCACTTCTTCTCAATCAAACAAAGAAGGAGTCAAGTGCCAAACTTGCGGATTCACACACACTGGTGAATGTCGTAGGAATTCTGGAGCTTGTTTCCGTTGTGGAAAGATGGACCATCGCATTGCTCAATGTCCTCTTCCAGATCCCAAGGAACTGACCAGCAGGGGGAACAACTCCAAACAAGCCTAAGGAGAACAAGCCAAATGCTCGAGTTTATGCTATCACTCAAGAGGAGGCCGACAACTCAAATGATGTCGTAGCTGGTACCATTCTTATCAATAATATAACTGCTTATGTGTTATTTGATTGTGGTGCTACGCATTCATCCATGTCTAAAAGATTTGCCAAGAAGTTAGGAGCTAAGCCTGATAACTTAGAAGAACCATATAGAGTAGCAACTCCTGCTAATCGAATTTTAGAAGCTCTCACTTTATATCGGAATATTGGTGTTCTCATAGAAGATCAGAATTTCAAGGCAAACCTAATCCAACTAAACATGGTGGAATTCGACGTAATTCTTGGGATAGATTGGTTAGCCAAGAATCATGCTTTAGTGGACTGTCATGGAAAGATGGTAACCATCCAAGCTCCACACCAAGAGAAACTTTTATTTCATGGCAAGACAAAAGAACGAAAGACTCTTCTTTCTGCTTCTCAAACTTGGAAAGCCATGAAAAGTGGAGAAGAAGTTTACCTGGCTATGTTAAGCGAGGTAAAGAAAGAAGGAACCACACTGACACTAGAAGAGATTCCAGTGGTACAAGAGTTTCCGGATGTCTTTCCTGAAGAACTCCCTGGCGAACTTCCCGATCTCGAAGTGGAATTTGAGATTAACTTAGTGCCCAATGCTACACCAATCTCAAAAGCACCGTATCGAATGTCTCCAGCAGAATTGAAAGAACTCAAAGAGCGACTTCAAGAGTTGTTGGATAAGAAGCAGATACGACCAAGCGCATCTCCATGGGGAGCTCCTGTCTTATTTGTAAAGAAGAAGGACGGAAGCATGAGAATGTGTATTGATTACAGAGAGCTGAATAAGATCACAGTCAAAAACAAGTATCCGCTTCCAAAGATAGATGACTTGTTTGACCAACTCAAAGGAGTTTCAGTCTTTTTCAAGCTTGACTTATGGTCAGGCTACCACCAACTGAAGGTCAAGACAGACGATATTCCGAAGACCGCCTTCAGAACAAGATATGGACACTATGAGTTCATGGTAATGTCATTCGGTTTAACCAATGCTCTGGCAATATTCATGGATCTCATGAACAGGGTGTTCAAACCATTTCTTGACAAGTTTGTTGTGGTATTCATCGACGATATTTTGGTATATTCATCAAGTGAAGAAGACCACAAAGAACATCTTCATCTCACCCTCCAGACACTGAGAGAAAAGGAACTGTACGCCAAATTCAAGAAATGCGAATTCTGGCTAGAGAGCGTCGCATTCTTGGGACACATAATATCAGCAGCAGGAGTATCTGTGGACCCTAAGAAAGTCGAAGCAATCTCAGATTGGCCTAGACCAAAGACTGTGACAGAAATTAAAAGTTTCTTGGGATTAACAGGCTATTATCAAAAATTTGTTGAAGGATTCTCTCCAATAGGCATACCCCCCACAAAGCTCACACAGAAGAACTCTAAGTTTCAATGGAATGAAAAATGTGAGCAAAGCTTCGAGACTTTGAAAAAGAAACTTACCTCCACGCCAGTGTTGGTATTACCGATGGAAGACAAAGACTTCACAATCTACAGTAATGCATCTAAAGAAGGTTTAGGATGTGTACTCATGCAAGAGGGAAGGATGATTGCATACGCATCAAGGCAGTTGAAGCCGTATGAACAAAATTACCCAACGCATGATCTCGAACTAGCTGCAGTGGTATTCGCACTAAAGATTTGGAGACATTATCTTTATGGAGCCAAGTGTGAGATTTTCACCGATCACCAAAGTCTAAAATATTTGTTCACACAAAAAGAACTAAATATGAGACAAAGACGATGGATCGAACTCATGAAGGATTACGACTTGACAATAAGCTACCATCCAGGCAAAGCCAACAAAGTAGCAGATGCTTTAAGTCGAAAGAATATGAGTAAGGTGATCCTGACATCACTTTCAGCACAACCATGTCTTCGAGAGACAATCAAGATAAGTCAAGATAGAGATTCCGCTTTGGTGAAACTAAAAGAGCAAGTTAAAGAAGGAAAATCACCAGATTTCGAGACGGATAACAAAGGAATCTTGTGGATGAAAGGATGATTGTGCGTACCAGACATCGATAACCTTCGACAAGAAGTAATGTCTGAGGCACATAAGTCGAAATTTTCAGTCCATCCTGGCAGTACCAAGATGTACAGAGATTTGAAGAAAAATTTTTGGTGGAGTGGAATGAAGAAAGACGTGGCAATATTTGTTTCCAAGTGTCACGTGTGCCAGCAAGTCAAAGCAGAGCACCAAAGACCTGGAGGACTTCTGCAACCTCTAGAAATTCCAGAGTGGAAATGGGAACACATTTCTATGGATTTCGTTGTGGGTTTACCAAAGACGAGACAAGGTCATGACGGAATATGGGTAATCGTAGATAGACTCACAAAATCTGCGCATTTCTTACCTGTCCGCATGAACTATAATTTGGACAAGCTAGCCATATTGTACATGAAGGAGATCGTACGATTGCATGGAGTTCCAGCCAACATACTATCCGACAGAGATCCTAGATTTACGTCCCGTTTTTGGAAGAGCCTTCAAAAAGCTATGGGGACTAAAGTTACGCTTAGTACGGCCTACCATCCGCAGACTGATGGCCAAACTGAGAGGACAATTCAAACTCTAGAAGATATGCTGAGAGCATGTGCTCTAGACTTCATTGGTAATTGGAGCAAACATCTGCCCTTAATCGAGTTCGCGTACAATAATAGTTACCACAACAGCATTGGAATGGCACCATACGAAGCTTTGTGTGGACGAAAGTGTCGATAACCACTGTATTGGAATGAGGTAGGGGAAAAAGCCATTGTTGGACCCGAAATGATCCAAGAAACAGTGGATAAAGTTGCCGTGATCAAGGAGAGATTAAAAGCTGCACAAGATCGACAGAAAAGCTGGGCTGACCTTAAAAGTAGACACGTGGAATTCGAAGTTGGAGAGAAGGCATATGTGAAAGTGTC
Organism: Primulina tabacum; assembly: GCF_025594145.1. NCBI lineage: Eukaryota > Viridiplantae > Streptophyta > Magnoliopsida > Lamiales > Gesneriaceae > Primulina > Primulina tabacum. The sequence continues at coordinate 10,251,235 of NC_134550.1, forward strand.
ACCCATGAAGGGTGTTATCCGATTCAATAAGGCTGGGAAACTGAATCCCAGATACGTCGGACCATTTGAAATCCTCGAGAAAGTGGGAACACTTGCTTATAGATTAGCACTTCCACTCGACATGTCAAGAATTCACAATGTATTCCACGTTTCGCAGCTGAGAAGATATATTTCTGACCCTAGTCATATTCTTGAAGCTGGACCACTGTTGGTTGAGGGAAATTTAAACGAAGAGATGAAATATGAAGAAATTCGATTCGAATTGTGGATAACAAAGACCAAGTACTGAGGAGACGAACTATTCCATATGTAAAAGTACAATGGTCCAATCACACCGAAAGAAAAGCTACTTGGGAGTTGGAAGAAAAGATGCGAGAACAATACCCTTATCTTTTTGAAGATCATGTATAGCCAAGTTTCGAGGACGAAACTTCTCATAAGGAGGGAGGGATGTGAGAATCTGAAATTCCAGCAGTAGCAGTAGCAGCAGCTAGCAAATTTCAGCAGAAGCTAAAAATTCCAGCAGAAGCTAATATTTCAGAAGCTGGTATTTTTCCAGCAGATTGGAATCCAGCAGCAGACAACAGATAAAATCCAGCAGCAGCAGCCACGAAATCCCAGCAGACAGTTACTAATTCAGACCATAGCTTGTAACTGAAGCATTTAACACGAAATAAAGATTGTTAATGTCAGATTATGGCCTTAATTGGGAGGCTAACAGTCAGAATTTCACCTATAATATCACCCTCAAGTATCTGAAATGGGTTACACAAGCTTTGAGATTATCACTTAAATTTTCGAGTTAAGAGAGAGTGCCTTTGTCAAGCAGTAAAATCCAGTAGCGAGAGCAGCCAAATTCCAGTAGACTTCAACCGAAATTCTAGCAAATTACTGTAAGTGGGCTTATATATAAATATCTTGAAATCAGTTTGATAATTTTGTTTTAAAGTACAGTTTCTGTATGTGTATTTCTGATATATGATTTTGAAGCACTGAAACTCCCTAGTGAACTAATGGTAGGAATATATATTCTGAACCTTTCTGAATTCTGATTCTGATTCCGGCCTCACCCCTTAGAGGAGAGAACATATAGGGGACTGATATCAGTTTAGCCATGAAATTCACTAATGTGCTCAGTGCTTACTAATTCTGTTTTCTGTTCTGAAACCTGTGATATCCGAATTCTGATTTCTGTTCTGAAAAGATGAGTTTCTGTATATTATTGTATTACTGTTTTTGTTGAAAATGGTTTCGAAAACTAGGAGTTATTCCCGCCCCTGCTTACTGAGTGACAGTCATATCACTCACCCACTAAACCTATCTCAGATAAGAACGAGGAAGAAATATTAGAGGAGAAAGAGCAGATCCAGTTCTGGGGCTGGTGAAGAAGATTATTGTTTTCAGTTTATGTTATATTATGTTAATTCCGATTGTATCTGTTAAGGCAATGTTGTGTCTGGTTTTACATTTCTGCTGTAAAACTATTATTAATTGAGTTGTATCAGACATTGAATATTCAGTATTATGAATAAAAGACCGGTTTTCTGAATTTTGTACTTCTGAGGCTTGTTGTTTTCGAATGTAAATTTGAGAGCAACGCCGGTGTCAACCAACCCCCGTCCCGGGGCGTGACACATACAAACTTCTGAAATAAGCGGGAAATAAAATCTCAGCTGATATGATCCAGACACATATCTACTATTTGTGCGAGGATATAAAATCAGACGAACAAGCTATTTCTAGATTAATAATCTAGAAAAAAAACAAATAAAGAAAATGTGGATGGACCATTCAACCACCAACTCAAGAGATAATGCCAAACACAGGTCCGAAGAACAAATCCGCAAGGGGATTCTATAAATAAGAAGACAGAAAGAAGATGAAGACATCATTCAACCTCTTCATTTACTTTCAAACATCGTAATATTTTCTTTTTCAAGTTTATGTGTGTTTTCATTTTGGTTACTATAAGTAGCTAAACAAGTTTCTTTATCTCTACAGGAGGTTACTATGTAATAATAATTTATTATGTTTTAATAAAAGAACTAAGACTTTTGTCACTCTCATGTATTAGTTTCAAATTGAATTATTTTACTTTACACCCTGAGGTAGGAAACGAAACAGGATTATGTTAGGTGATGTTGAAGGAATCTGCGTCAGGAACCATTTGTTACGACTGCGTGGTTAGGCTGTGAGGAGCAGTCTGTAAAACTCGGTGGATGTAACCCGACGACACTCCGGTCAAAGAGGTAGATAGTTCAATTTATTATACGGAAGCATGATGAGCCATTTATTAAAAAAAAGTCGATCATTTGATCATGGTATATAGGCTAGAAACTTTGCGTAGCTGTATGTGTTGGACTATATGTCTTCAAGAACATGCTCGATAGGCATGACAATGCTACGTACAAAAATCATAAGAATGAAGGATGTTTTTGAAAATTTTTGAAAAATGGGGACTTAAAACAAAGATTTAGTGGGGTAGGGAGTAAGGAGAAATTTGAGTTTGGAAAAAGGAAGTTTGGAAAAAGGGAGTGATTACAAATTTTCCCAAACTCATATATATAAGTATCTCACTTGGTATAAGTAGTTAACCCACCTTATGTTTTGTGATTGCACAAAGTGAAAATTCATGCACTGTAGTGTTCTAAATTTTCTCTTGATTTCAAATTTACACTATTATTATATCATGTCAATATTAAATTTAACAGACTACAATCGAAAATGTATTTATTGAGATACAGACTATGATGATAAACTAAAAATAATACTTTATTTATCATTGTAACGTAATAATAATGTGATCGTTATTCAGAATCAGAAACCAGTGTACTTCGACTTTTTCATTGAATTGTATAAACAGTAGAATTTAATGATGAATAGAAAGCATTAATTCAACTTTCAATTTGGGTTTCGAGATTTTATCGGCATGCTATGTATTTTTTCTTATTTTTTTATTTTAAAATATAAATTATCAAATAGAGGAAAATGATTTTTTCTCTACTACTTATATGAAATGTAAAGTATATACTCTACACAAATGTCTTATAAATTTGTATGATAAAGTAAAATGTTATTTGTATAAACTTATTTGTTGGGTACAATAATTGATCATGTTGCGTAGAACAATTAAAATGTTGCGCTTGAGCTGTTGTACTCTTTAAAAGATTTGAGTTACACCGTTTTCATCATCTACAATTTTTGTTAAAACAGTAAACGCTCGATCCTACAATGTGTATCAGGGCTATGGTCACGAGTTTGATTCTCATTTATTGCAATTGGTGCAATTATTAGGAGAGAGATTGTTGGGTACAATAATTGTCACTGCTGCGTAGGCGCTTGAGCTAATGTATAGTTTAAAAAATTTGACTTGCATCGTTATCATCAGCTATATCTTTTGGTAAAGCGGTAAACGATCAGTCCTATATTATTCGTTTATAAAACTAGAAGAAACAAGTTGCACCAACTTTTAGTCTTAGAATTGGTCCCCTTACTTGTTACTCGAGTTTTAAATTTAAAAGCATTATTCAGTTTTCAGATATTATTGTAGATTGAATTATAATTGACTCTTACAAATGGAATAAATACACAGTAAAACTCATGTAATTAGTATTATTAACAAAAACATTTAAATGAAATATTGAAGTTGTCGATCATCAAAATAAGAAATAAACAAAGTTTCATCCATGAGTGATAAATGAGATATTTAAAGAACATTATAATCTTCACAATGAAATAGTACATATACATGCATTTATCATTGTATTTTGCAACTAAAGGTAAAAAAAGAATTTCACCTATTTTTTTATATCATATTTAAAAATAATCATGAATCCAAATTTCATTATTTTGAGTTAGTCTTTGTTATGAAAAATCATTGTGAAAATAATTTGAATTTGAAAATTTTTATATCTATGTATATCACATCTTAATATATCAGCCTTAGTTCAGGTAATAAATAACTAAAAATGAACTTATTCATCTTTAATGTTCACAAATTATATAGTGAAAATATATACCGATTAAGACAATAAAGTAGAGTATATGTTCACATATAACAAAATTTATAGACAAGAAAAACAATAAATAAAAATATTTTTATAGACATGAATATTTTTTTTTGTTTTTATAACTTTTTACAGTGAGATGAAGAAGATAAAAAAATATTAACTCTTTGAAAATAAAAACGGAAGAAGAATTGGTTTTTCATACAATGATCAATTTCCAAATTAAATTATACTATAAAGTTATATTTATTATTTAAATTTTATAAATGTAATGATTTTTTCTCAAAATAGGGATACATAAGATATTTAAACAATTATTTTCTGGAGATAATATCAATATGAAATTAATAATTTAACAATATTGTTCATTATATTAACGAGTTAATATGTGTTGGGATCGGGAAAGAGTTTAGAGGGAGATGAATGAACTCTTTCAAAAATTTGGATTTAAAAAGCTACAATAGCTTTTTTTTTGAAAATTTGAACACCGATGAATTAAATCGAGTTTGATTTTCAAACCAAACGGAAGACACTCGAAATAATCCTTCGTAGAAACCGATTAAAGATTTTGTAAAGTATTTAAAATATATTCAAGTTGAATGATTAAAAATATTTTAGTTGAAGCATTTTATCAAACACTTAGTATGCAATATTTTGGTATTTGAAGAACAAATAAAATGCTTAAAGAATGCATCTTTAAAACAATGAAAATGATAACTAAACGCAATAAATAAATAGACACAGATTTGTTTATGGATGTTCGGAGATTAGCAACTCCTACGTCACCCATTCTTCCTCTTGGGAAGGATCCACTAGAAGACTTTGATTTATACAACACATTGTACAAACCCATTTCAACTTAGGACTTATCTCATGCCTAATTGAAACTCTTAGCACACTCTTGATTGTAGGCCGCAACCTCACAATCCGCATAATGTTTAACGTCTCTTATGCCAAGACTACAAACACAATATTTAATGTCTTCGTGCAAAGACTCACTCAACTAAACTTTGAAGTTCAACGCTCTTATATATATGTGAGTGATTGTGTGTGAGTAATTTATCCTTTAAAGTGTACATCTCAAATGCATCCTCACACAAGGGCTTGTGCTCTCAAATAGCAGATTTCTTCATGCTAGCTATCCATGCTTTTAATCCTCTTCAAAAGCTCTTGTTTGATATTCAATATGCTGTATTTATAAGCCCCAACAAAGATATATACGTTAGACACAAGAATATGACCATTTGGAAAGTTTCTGTACTGTTTCTGAAATTACAGCGGTCAAATTCGCATTGCTGGACATTTTCCCGAGCTTAAACTGGTCGGTCAATGGTTGGTCAACGGTTCAAACTGGTCAGCTGAACAGCGGTTGAAAACTGATCAACGGTTGAACTGGTCAGCTGTTGAAAACTTATCAGCGTCTCAACCGCAGCTCCACTGGTGTGATGTACAGAACCAGTATCTTCATCTTTATTTATCAGCATCTTAAGCTTCGATTCAAACTTTGACTTCTGAAGATGATTTGTATACCCTCGTCTTATCTTTCCAACGCATACTAAATCGCTTCATTCCAATAAGCGAGCTGAGAGATATGACCAAAATACCGCAACTGCTCATTGATGTTTTTTGTGCAATCAGTTTTGTCATTCAGCAACCGGTTTGGCCTAGATACCATTCGATTTTGATCCGACTGGCCTGAAATATGACTGGTAGATAATTGAGTTGGCTTTCCAACCATTTTTTCCTTTGGTCATTTCGATCTCTGTTTTGTAAGATATGCTCAAAATATCGCACCTCGCTAGAATTCAATCGATTGCGAAATTGAAGTTCCAGCTGCCAAGTTGATGTATCAACTTCACACTTGAGTAAATATTTTAGAAACACAATAGCAAGTTTTGTTATCATCAAAATCAAGATTGCTAATGTTTCTGCAACCAACAATCTCCCCTTTTTTTATGATCACAAAACTTGGATAAAACTAATTTTATCTAACATATTTCTCTCCCTTTTTGTTTGAATCAAAAATATTGATTTTAAAAATAAATTAAGCACAAAGTTTGAAATTCAAACTCCACCTTGAAATTATAATTAGTTCTCCCTCTGTATTTTTGAAAGTTCAAAATTGATAAAAATTAGAGGGATGACTAACCAATGGAAATATTTTTGAATGATGATATTTAAAAATATGAAATGAACAAATTATCCAACACATGAATACGTCAATCATCTAGCTTCAACATGAACAAGCAACTCAATCTCATTTCAAATAATTACAAAATCAAGACATGTTTGCCAATTCAATATACATAAACATTGAAGAGTCCTTTATTTAGTCATTAAGTACAATCAACATATGTAAGGGAATTGCTAACCAAGCTAGCATAATATAGAATATCTAATCGACATTTTACTCGAAGAATAAATAAATCTTGGAGAGAGTAAAGAAGTGTGATTGAAATTTGAATGAAATTACCTTTGTCTTGATGAGTGCAACATCCTTGTGCCTTTTTTTTTTTTGACAACAACATCAACTTTGGCCCATGCCCTGTTTTCTGCCGCAACACACACGGTCTGACTTTGATGAATAAACTGATTTTCCTCGAGCATGACCTGGTTGAAAAATTTATACCGCTGCAAACCTCTACGAGTCTAGTTTCTAATGCAAAAAACGGTTTGTCATTTGGACACCCGAGGAAAGACCTATGCCATTTTTCCCAAGGTTGCTGCAAGCTGTCCAAAAATTCAACTTGTACACATGTTAGAAAAATCTGGAAATTCGAATTTTAAGCATAAAATTCGGTTTAAATGTTCTTTCAAGAACAATATGCTCTGATACCACTTGATTTTGATCCGACTGGCTTGAAATATGACTGGTAGATAATTGAGTTGGCTTTCCAACTGTTTTTTCCTTAGGTCATTTCGATCTCTGTTTTGTAAGATATGCTCAAAATACTGCACCTCGCCAGAATTCAACCGGTTGCGAAATTGAAGTTCCAGCTGGCAACTTGATGTATCAACTTCACACTTGACTAAATATGTTAGAAACACAATAACAAGTTTTGTTATCATCAAAATCAAGATTGCTAATGTTTCTGCAACCAAAATATGAAATATTAAAATAGATGTCACAAGAGTCAGTAAAAAGATGATTTATTGTCAAAAATATTGTTATTATAAATTACAAATAAATGTCAATATTCAATCAATTTTTTTCAGTACATCAATACTTTTTGTGTGAAATAGATTGTTATAATAATATGCAATTTATATGTTATCAGGTATAAATATTTAATAAATTAAATGCGATTATATTTATTATTCAAACTTCATAAATGTAATGATTTTTTTCTCAAAATAAGGTTACACAAATCATCTTGTGAAATTTTTAAACAATTAAGAAAATTAAATATATTATTTCTGGAGATAATACCAATATGATATTAGTAATTTAATTGTGCTTATTATACTTATGAGGATAATATTTAATTGTGCTTATTATACTTTCAATTCTGATCAAATGACAACTTTCAATCAATATTTTTTAATCAGTACATCAATAATGTGATGATATATTGTTATAATAATATACGGTTTATATGTTATCAAGTAATAGCGTTTAATAAATTAAAAGTGACTATGAAAGTAGGAACATCCGGTAACAATTATTGTCGGTTTATATAAAAGAGAATAATAGCCAGCAACATTGTAAATAAAAAAATTTCAAATAGTTGATTGCCTAAAAAATTGTAATAATTGAATATTATAATAAAATATATGCATTTATTGAGAGAATATGACAAATAACAAAAGAAAACGACATGAAAAAAATTTGAGTAGTATAAATCTTTTTTTAAAAAATTAAACAAATATGTTTTTTTTTCAAATTAATTACATATGCGCTGGAATCACAATATAATGCATGTCTAGTTACAAATTAGTTACATATTTTTTTCCAAATTAGTTACAAATATGTTTTTTTCTCACGTGTTAACGAAACATTATTTCTAGTATATATATATATATATATATGAGCTGGAATCACAATGCATGTCTTGATAATTCCACCCATGGTGATCACCAGCAGCATGGGCAGCTCTTTAATTTCTTAAAGCCATCCCGTCTTAATTATGTTTCCAAATAGTTATTAAGTCGTAAGAATATATTGCAGAAAAACTGTTAATTTTATTCTAATGCATAATGGATCTGTAAAAACACTCTCATCTCACCTGATGACAAATACATATATAATTCAAAATAAAACCTAAAGCCATCTTCTTCTCCTTCTTCTTTTCAGTTTACAATCATACTGTAACTACTGGTGCAGAATCCTCAGCTTTCGGTTCCTCTTTTGGTGGCTCCTCATCAACGGCCTGATCGGCTGCTGGTTTTTCTTCTGTTTTCTCGGATTCCTGAGCTGGTTCAGGTTCAGATACATCTACCAAAGGTTCTTCTTTCGTAGTCACATCTCCATCTTTGTTCTCCTGACACAGAAACAAGAAAACCATTGGCTACCCTAGCTAGCTAGCTCGTAAAAGTAAAATTTTAATCCATATAGAATATATATATCATTTATTTAGTTACCTGTGGAACGGCATCAACCTGGACGTTTTGATCTGCAGGGGTCTCAGGGACGGGTGCCTCTTTGGTATCCAAGTCTTTGGGTTTGCTCGCGCAGCCGCCCATTATCGTTGGTGGCAAGCGAGCAAATTAAAGAGGCCGCAAAGGAGAATGACGACGACGACGAAACTATATATATATATGATCAGTCACTAGCTTGAATGTTTTGGCAAATGCATGCAAGAGTTTGTTTATATAGGGAGAGACATTAAACTAGCGTTTAATTATATTTGTGGTGCATGGCAGTTGGTTGGGTGAACGACCCTCGTCAGAGGACTTTTCGGGCTTCTTTTGGTTGGTTTTCATGCCTCAAACATATGTACACGAATCATTTTCCGAAAATTATTTCCTAAACCTATGCCCTTCCCTCGTTTTTTTTTTTTGTTCTTGGTTGCCATTTGATTCTTGGCCAATGACATCAAAAGCAAAACACTGCAAGAAAAAACCCATTCGACAACGCACTTACGACAACGGTTTTTCATTAAAACCGTTGTCGTATACTTTTTAACAACGGTTTTAGTGAAAACCGTTGTCGTATAGCGTTTTTTTAAGCAAACGACAACGTTTTTTAGAAAACTGTTGTCTTTTGGGGGTCAAAGGCAACGGTTTTCTAAAAATCGTTGTCTTTAAGCGTTTTTTTTAGGGTCAAAGACAACAGTTCTATACACCGTTGTCTATTAGCGTGTTTTTTTGGACTAATCGACAACGGTTTTAGACCGTTGTCGATCAGCGTGTTTTTTGGACAAACAACAACAGTTTTATTGAACTGTTGCCATATTTAGTGACGGTTTCAAAACCGTCACTAAATAGCGGTTTCAGCAAAACTGTCGCAATTTTAAAATTATTGACGGTTTTGCTGAAACCGTCGCTAATTTTAGCGACATTTTATCAAATTACCGACGCTATTAACCAAAAACCGTAGCAAATTGTCTATATATATCCGTATTTTCGGTCCACTTTCCTCCACACCACTTCACAACATTTAAAATTTCTATCTCTTAGACTAATTTAGTCTCGATCTTGAGTAAATTTTTTTGCTTCAATTTTTTGTAAATTTTTAAGTGTTAGTCGATAATGAATATTGTTAGCATAGTCAGATTACAAGTTTTTCTTTAGATTTATTAAATTATTAGAAGTAATTTTTTTATTTTACTTAAAAAATTATCGACATACATCATGTTAAACCGTCGCTAAACGTAGTGACGGACTCTATAAAAACCCGTCGCTAATTTTAGAGACGATTTATTAAACCGTTGCTAATTAGCAACAGTTTATGATGTCTGTCATAAATCGTCGCTAAAACTAGGGACGATTTTTAGCGACGGTAAAATCCGTCGCTAATGCACTAATCCGTCGCAAATGATAGAAAAGACAACGGTTTTAAACCGTTGTCGTTGACCGCACTTTCAACGACACCCTCAGTTACAACAGTTTTAAATGGACAACGGATAAAATCTGTTGTCGTTTTGCGTTTTTATAGTAGTGATAATATAAATGAATAAATTTTATATTGTTCTTTAATATTAATTAAGAATCGAAAATCTGGTGAACTTTCGTTTTTCGAATAATCAATTGTTACCTCAGAGCATCTTATTCAGGAGCGTAAATCTTACATAGTTTAGATTTGTGACTCTAAATCGTGTAACATGTGATGTTATACGGTTTGTAAGAGACAAAAATTTTATTCTATCCTCAGACCCATTAAAACTTAACATACTTGGTTCCAAATAAACAAAAGATGACTCAAAAGAATTAATATTCATCTTAGACTCGAAAAGAATTAATTCATCCATTTGGGGGCCAGGGTATTGATTTTTCCATTCAAGTTCCGATACTGTTGCTAGAATTTAAATTATTTTCAATTCGACACTTTTGATTAGCGAATTACCAGTGCCCTTTGTCTGTTAAGACATGGAAAATTGACTAATATTATCTAGTATGTGAACATTTATATGAATCATTTGGTTGGAGTATGTCACGGACTTGTCTTTATTTTGTCACTTAATTTCCAAAATATGATAAATTAATATTCAATGTGTTTATTTGAACTTTCTTATTTAATATTTGTTGTAAATGTATAAATTGAAGATATATAAATTAAAATAATATTAATATAAACGATTCTCATGAGTCGGGGCAGTGTGAATTTAAATTTAAACGAGTGGGTTGGATATCAAGTCATAGCGAACCCGGCTCATATTCAACCCATTGTCGTCGTCCCCAGCTAGTCGGTATGATCTATGGCTAGAGTTTTTGTTAAATGTCTAATGAACCAGTTGCATTAGGATCACGAACACCAAAAAATTTGCAAAAACACTTCAACATGCATGTTGTCCTTTGCTTTCGCAGCTGACAAAGATACACGAGAATCTTATCGTGCACAAAGTTTGATGACTATATTTTTCACTTTTGGGCATGATTATGGGTGGCTAGAGTTTTAAGGGTATCGTGAATGAAGTTGCCAGTTTCCCACTTGGTTTTATTTCTCCCTTTTTGGTACATAAACGTGTTTTCTTTTTTAAAAAAAGAAAAGAAAAGAAGAGAGATTGTGAGTTGATTTTAGTGCACTTTCCCTTAAATTAACTTCATCTTTTTTGGGAAAATAGTGTAAGTTTGATCCAAAAACGCAAGCTAAATGAATCTCTCACCAGAGGTCAATCAAGGAGTTTGGTGAAATTGTTCACGAAAGGGAAATAGAACACTGGATAGTTTATCAAACACTCACAGTACTGGCCTCCTCGTCCATACATACATTCTCTTGATCTTGTGAAATTACGCATCCGAAATCAAACGTCACGTCAAGAAAATAGAGCAAGAAAACCAGCACTACGCAGCACAAGAACATCGGAATGGGCCCAAATATCCACAGAAATAGAGGGAACGAGAAGTAAAATGCACGCAAACCCAATGACCAAAAATAACTCCCTCTGTTCACGATACGTCCCACGTACTCAGCACTCGCACAATTTCTATAATCTTTTTTGTTGTTGAGAACATTCGGGACGTTGATGAGTATGCTTGCATGGCTATAGTACCTAATCGACTGCACATTCAACAAGAATGCCACCAAAAAACACACCAATATCGAGAAAAACTTTATAGAAAACCCAAGTTCGCTCCGGTCACCGTAAATCACCTTCATAGGGCGGTTGTCGCCACCGCTGCCAGTCATCAGGACGGCTATCAGGGAGCTGAGCATTATCGCCGTCGATGCTAAAAGGGTTGATGCCATTATGTTGTTTCGAAGAGTTTGCACCGATAGAATCCCATTCTTGGATGGATCCTGAGGATAATAAAGAAAGATTTTTTAGTTTTTACTATATTTGAACTTAAATTATATTTTATTTCAAGAAGTCCACTCTAAAACGTAGGTGTACAAATCGAATTAACCGAATCGTAATATAAGAAAACGAAATTGAATCAACATGCTATGAATTTAAAAACAAAACAAAAAACAAAACCAAAATCAAACCGATCATTCTGATTGCAAACTAGTAAATATGAAAGAAAAGAAATACACGACTCAGTCCACATAAACGACACATAATGCTTTGATTTGAGTTTTATTTTATCCATCCGATATTGATTTATGTTAATCCAAACAATTTTAACAGTAGATTAGTGGAATATATCCATTAAAAAATCTAGATTTCCCAAACAAAAAAGGCGGTGGTTAGTTGTGTGAATGGGTCAAAGTGGCCAGCCATGTGTGTTTACTATTTTCTATATCAAACGCAAAAAACACGCAGTAATTCTGCTAATTGCATGCAGATAAAAACTGTGTTTTTCTTGGCATATAAAATGGGAAACAAAAGACAAGGATTTTAAGACTAACCAACCTCCATCATTGCTCGAACCCAGAGACGGCGGTTGATGGCGTTGATGCCAACGACGGTGGTGGCGGGACGGGTTATTATCTGGCGGAGCAACCAGATGTGATAAGCCACCATCAATGTCAAGCCCAATGGCACCAATACATAATCAAGAATTTGTTCCTCCATACACAATTTATTTATTTAGTAAATAGAGATCATGTGAAATCTGAGATTTATGCAGAATTTGTGCGTGGGAGACGGAGAAGCCTGATAAGGCACGGCTCTTTCTCTTCCTATTTTACAGCAAACGAAGTACAACTGTATTTATAGACACTCTTAATTACGGCCGTCGGATTTTAATATATAATATATCATGTTAAATTAAATTAAATTGGCAAGATAGTATGTATGTAATTTGTAATATATATATATATATATATATAAAGGTTATATTGTGCTATTATTGTATTCCAGAATTTGAGGAATTAATTTCCAGATTACGAGAAAAGTTTGACCCTAATGTGTCATTTATGGCTAACATTAATTCTGGCACAAAATCTATTGAATTTCAGCTATTGCTTGTCCTCTAAATTCATTTGATTATCAACAAACAACCTCAGAAAATATAATAACATTGGAAATTTTGCATAAAAGTAGTATTTTTATATTTTTTAAAAAATTTATACCAACCTGACGCATCATATACCAAATTCTGGATTTGGACCGAATTTTTTATGGTGAATATCTGGGACATTGACGAGTATAGTTGCATGGTGATAGTTCATATCGGACTTCGCACTCAACAGAATTGTCACAAAGAAACACACCAACCGACTCAGACCTCCTACGAGATCAAGCAAGCCATCGCCTCATGATCCGGCCCAGTAAAAGACCCAATTATTCAAAAAATTATAGGTATATGTTAATTGATGATGATCCAATCACTACAAAAAAATCAGGTGTTAGCAACGGTTTTTGAAAAACCGTCGCAAATTTAAAAATTAGGTGTTAGCATCGGTTTTTGAAAAATCGTCGCAAATTGAACATTTACGACGATTATATAACAACAGTCACAAATAAGCCTCTCTACCGATTTTCAGTGGCAGGCTGCCGTCGTCCCACCGGCCGCTAGCGTCACTCTCTCATTTCTCTTCTCTCCTTCATTCTCTCTATTGAGATAATTATTTTCATTATTTTCCTTTCTCATTAAATAAGGGTTTGAGTGTTTTCTTGTTTTAATCGGTATAATATATGAAATTGGATAAATTTTGGTCAATTTTTATTGTTTTGTATATGTTCATTGAGAGTAAATGATTTTGTTTTTAATTTTTTTTAAAAAAAATTAATACATAATTTAATTTTGTGGTTGCTTGATTTTAAAATTTGAGAACTATTCATATTTAATAATTTGTAGATACAACAAACGAAACTGAAAATATCTCTTAAATATCAAAAGAGAGAAATGAAAAAAAAATAGATGAGTAATATGAGATTTATGTGGGACGTAGTTTATGTTTATTACTGAAATAATAGCTTAGTCGGATACTGATTCTTAAAAAAATGCGGTTAAATACTGAATTTTAATTCAAACATTGACGGAGAGATTTTTCACAAATTTACCGTTAATATAATATTTGATTAGATTAATTATTAAAAAAGACAAAATAAACTATCATCTAATCTCATATTTAATTAATTAAATATGATAATTAATTAAATCAAATAAACTATTATTTATCAAAGACAAAATAATCTATCATCTTATCTCATATTTAATTAATTAAATCAAATAAACTATTATTTATCAATCAAATCAAATATTATATTAACAGTAAATTTGTGAAAAATCTCTCTATCAATGTTTGAATTAAAATTCATTATTTAACCACATTTTTTTAAGAATCAGTACCTGACTAAGCTATTATTTTAGTTTTAACTCCCTACAAACCCAAATTTACATTTGTGCCTTTTTATTATTTAAATAAATATATTATTTTATCCACAAAAATGACAAGTGTCTTTTCCATCTAATATATAATTTTTTAAAAAAATATTGTCTCTCAATTATCAAGGAATAGAAGTAAATACTTATTTTGACATACAAAATACCTATTATAGGGTTTTAGATACTTGATTTCGCTCTTTGAATACTCCAAATGTATAGAAAATACTATATTTTCGACTAATCACCATAAATTCAGTCATTGTTCCTCTATTCATGAAAAATGCATTATGATGACTTATTTATGTCATTTTATTTTTTTTAAAAAAAACATAGTTCATCACTCATAATGAAATAAGATTAAGTATTTATTTTGACCTACAAAGTATCTATTTTGGAGCTTCAGATGCTTGATTTGGATTTTTGAATACTTTAAATCTGCAAGAAAATACTGAATCTTCGAGTGATCACCATAATAATTGTTGGTCTTTTTATTGAAAATGCGTTAAGATGACTTATTCACGTCATCTATTTTTTGAAAAAAAATGCAGTTTCTCACTCATCATATAATTAGAAAAAGTACTTATTTTGACCGATAAAGTACTTATTTTGGGGTTTCAGATATTTAATTTGGCTATTTGAATGCTTCAACTGTGTAAGAAAATACTTGAGTTTCAAGTAATATTAAATGACTTTTGATGATGTCATTTGTGAAGTTAAAATATGATATCTAAATTGGTACAAAGAGTATCTAATTAGAATCTACAAATACATTATTTTACTCCCTAATACTCATATCCAATTATTTGAAAATGCCAAAATATAATTTGAAGTTAATATTGAGTGACACTGATGATGACATTCCTGAAGTAAAAATGTGATACTTAAATTAATACAAATAAGATATAATTCGAGTTCACAAATACTTGATTTTACCCTTTAAATACTCAAATTCGATTATTTGAGGATGTCAAAATATATAGTTTGAAGTTAATATTGAGTTGCCTTTGATGATGAGATTTGTAAATTAAAAATATGGTACCTAAATTGGTATAAATAGTACCTAATTTGATCCTACATATACTTGATTTTACCTTTTTATGACTCAAATTTGATTATTTTGGGATATAAAAATATAGTTTCAAGTAATATTAAGTGACTTTTGATATCTCATTTGTGAAGTTCAGATGTGATACCTAAATTGGTATAAATAGTATCTAATTCGAGTATACCAATACTTGATTTTACTTCCTTAAATTCTAAAATTCAATTAATTTTTTATGTCAAAATATATAGTTTGAACGTAATATTGAGTGACTTTTGATGATGATATTCGTGAAGTAAAAATGTGATACCTAAATTAATACAAATAATAACTAATTCGAATCCATAAATACTTGATTTTACTCTTTAAAAACTCAAATTTGATTATTTGATGATGCTAAAAATATAGTTTAAAGTTAATATTTTCTATGATGTCATTAATGAAGCAAAAATGTGATATATAAATTGGTACAAGGAAAACCTAATTCAAGTTACAAATAGTTGATTTTATCTCATAAATACTGATATCCGGTTATTTGGGGATGCCAGATTAAACATTTTTAATGTCACATATTTAGGTATCACATTTATAATTCATGGATGTCATTCTCAAATAAGTAATATGTCACATTTGTAAGGTCCAAAATTAAGATGACGTAATCCAACTGCATGCAAATCTAGGAGAAATGAAAAATAGCTAATTAAATGACCTTAACTGCTTAATTAAATATGATGTGCATAGTTGCATGTATAAAATGTACTTTCTACACGAATGCATGTAAGACTATACTTTTAAAGGTTATTCGAAATGCGATCGAGTAACAGAGACCGAGGGCTGAAAAATGAAAAATATTCTTATTAAATAATTGTTTTTAATTATTTAAAATAAGGTTGATGCTTTATGATATTTTTAAAAACAAGGAGTTTTGAAGTGATTTTTTACGTCGGGTCATAATTTTTAACAGTATTTGATTTTCAATGAAAATATGAATTTTTTGAGAACTCGACTAATATTTTCAGAAACTTTCCTAAACGAAATATTTTAAATATGCACTAATGGGCTTAATGGGCCTATTGTATCATGTTAATGGGCTTAGACTTGTTTACTCAATAATTAACAAATAAATAAGAACAAACCCTTCCCATTATTTTTAAAAACACGCGCCCCCTTCCCCTCAACAACAAGGACTCTCCCCTCCCCCTCAAACACACGCACACACGAAATTCTTCAAGGGAAAAGCCACGGTTTTCACAAGGATTTCAGCCTAGGAGTTCTACGTCGCAGTTCTTCGCATCGTCAATTTGTTTTCGAGCGGAATATACGCAAATGCACACCATAAACCTTCTTTTCTCATCTATCACACCGTATTACGTATTGGAATTGTGTTTGCACGCAAATATGTTTACCATGTAGTTATATTTTGTTTTTATGAACTTTCATGTGAATAAATCATGATTTCATGTCCAAAACTTGAGATATTATTGCATGAAGGGGCTGACATGTTAGGGGATCAAGGAGGGACGTTTTTAAACGATTTTAAGGACCATATGATGCACAGGTTAAGGACTGCACACGCCTAGGAGGAAGCTTGATCGAAATCTTGCATGTTTGATCACTAGGGTTCGGTTGGGTAGCTTGGGGACGCACGGCTCAACCAGGGCTTGACCAGGGTTCGGGCTGTACGTGACAAGGGGTGAGGTAGAGTCCTAGCATGGCTAGGACTAGTGTGCAGCGCAAGGGAAGAAGTCCATGCAAGCTAGGATTCTTCCCCACACGTGATGGATCGCGGCCGAGGAGCTACTGCAGCGGGATGGCCAGGGCTTGGTTAGGATGGCTAGACAATGTCTTAGTAGGGTCTTCTGATGGTTCACAAGGGGCTGGGCTCGGTGGTGACTCGATGGTAGGAGTCCTAGTGCAATAAGAGTCCTAGGCATATTCTTGTAGGGAACTCGCGCGGCTCGTGTCCTTCGTACAGGGGGCTGCAGCGAGTTAGGGTTGGTCTAGTGGGTCTAGGAGGGTTCCTAGAGGGGTTGGGCAAGGGCTGACTTGGGGTGGCTCGAGCTCGGCTCGAAGGAAACATGAAGTGGCTCTAGGGTTTAACTCTAGGATTCGAATTAATAGGTTTCAATGGTTAGGGCTTGAACCGTGGGTCCACGAGGGTCATTCATGGTCCACGAGGGTAAATTAGGTTATAAAAAGTCTATGTTTAAAATTTGAGAATTTAATAATAAAGTTTGAATTTATTCTGGATTAAAACGCTCTACGAATTTATAATTACGAAATTAAATCAAAAGCCATGAATTTTAGCTAAATAAAAATATAAGAAATTTATTTTAAGCGTAAATAATTATTTGGGATGGTCTAGTATCAACTAAAGTAAGAAAAAGTCAAAATCGAAAAATTTTACGTCTAGGGGTAAAACGATCATTTTACACCTGAAAATTAGTAAACGTCTTGGCAGTGCCCTGAATGCTATAAAATATGTTAATATGTTTATTTTAAATGTTTATGAAATTTTATGATGAAACGATAAGGCTAAAAGATATGTTGCATGCTTGGTTTAAAAGAAAAATGATTTATGCATGCTTAATTTTTATAAAGTGATGAAAATATGAAATGTTGAAGGAAGTGAAGTAATTGTGACTAATACGATGATACGATGATTATGATGATACGATGATATGTAAGGCCAATGCTCAGTTGACGAGTGAGAGTGTCGCTGATGTCCCCGCCGCCTAGTACTATGGTTATACGTAGATGGATCCATCGACCTTCATCTAATACGAATGTCACAATTAACGTTCTGAATTCAATGGAAAAGGAAAATGTATATGTATATTATCAAATGGAATATGTTTATGATAAAGGAAAATGTTTATGTTTATGCATGTTCATGAAATGTATGTTAAGTAAAAGTATTTTCACTGTTGCATGTGATTGTATACGTATTACTCGTTATTATGGTTATGATTTGCTGAGTCAATAGATTCACTAGGTGTGATCGATGCAGGTGAGCATGATATTGATGTTGAGAGACTTGATAGTTGATCTTACTGGACTGAAGGTGCACATAACCCGAAAACCAGCGCTAGTTTTTCGCATTTATATTAAGTTTATGATTTAAATTGACGTTAAAGATTTTTATGAATTATGATGATTTTGAGTGATTTTTGAGAGGTTGTTAGAGTTACGTATTTTTGAAATATTGTTAGTTTAGGTTGATTGACGTTTGGAATTCTTTCTTTGAATTTTCAAATATGGTTGGTATGTTTTATTTTAAAATGTAGAGGAAATAATTTTTTTAGTATTTTTAAGAAAAACAAGTAGTAGACGTTTCAACATTTTTAGGTATCATATTTTTACTTCATTAATGTAAGAATAATATTGAAGTTAATAGCTTTTGTTGGTGCCATTACCAAATGTCACTCGATAATATACATGGAGTCGAATTAGTTGCTATTATTATTAAATTAGGTATAATATTTTTATTTCATGAATGTCATTATCAAATGTCACTCAATATTAACTTCAAATTATATATTTTGACATCCCCAAATAATCAAATATGAGTATTTAGGAGGTAAAATCAACTATTTGTAATTTGAATTAGGTTTTTTTTGTACCAATTTAGGTATCACAGTTTACTTCACGAATGACACCAAAGAAAATATTAACTTCAAATTATATTTTTTGACATCATCAAATAATCAAATTTGAGTTTAAAGGGTAAAATCAAGTATTTCTGGACTCGAATTAGATATTATTTGTATTAATTAAAGTATCACATTTTTACTTCACGAATATCATCATCAAAGGCGTTGGAATCTTAATTTCGGAGTTTGACAAACTGAGCGTAAAAAGATTGAAGAACTGATCAAGACAACTGAAGGTAACCGAACTGAAGATATGTAAGTTGCCCGAACTGAAGATTAATGTGCAAATAATCAAAAGCAACTGAACTGATCAAAGCTAACTGAAGCTGTGTAGTCAACTGGATGATCAGTTAAGATTGATCAGTTAATCCTATCGGCTATAGAGAATCAACTGATAAATCAGCTTGACACGTCATCAGTTAAAGAGCTTAGCCAACAACCGACAATTTGTACAAAAAAGACTGTAAATTGCGGTGGGAGCGCCGTTTTTCAGAAAAGCCACAGTGTACTATTGTCAGAAGAATATTGACGTGTCGACTCAACAAAAAGCAACAGATATAAATTATTCAAATACATTCAATGTTACAATTAGAAGTAAAGCCTATAAATAGCCGAAAAGATCAGCTGAAGAAGAAAAATGAAGTTACCAAGTTATCAAGAACTCTGCGCATATTCATTCTGAGTTAATTTTCGAGTTAAATCTTTCAAAGCTCAGTTTTGCAAAGCTTGCACTTATCATATACATTCATAGCTATCAGGCTATATTTTGAGCTTAAGCACAAACATTCATTGTTGTAATACTCGATCTTTTAGAGATCAGTTGTGCTTAGCAATTACATCAATTGAGTACTGATAATATTGTAATGATACTAAGAGTTTCAGTTTGGCAGTGTTAAGTTCAAACTGAAGTGAGTTATTACAGCTTCTGTATTTATCAAAATCTTTTAGTGAAAATCCTATCCTTTAGATAGAAGGGGTAACGTAGGAGCATTTGAAGTCTCGGAACATCCACAAATCTGGTGTTCTTTATTCTCAGTTTTATTCTATCTGCCATTCAGTTTATTTCCGCACTTTCATTAGTTAACTGATTGACATTGACAACAAGATTCGCGAATTCAGTTTATCACTAAACTGAAGCACCCCATCGAGAAGTGGTGAAAATTGTCAAGTGTTTATTCATCCCCCACTTCTAATTACTTTCGTCCGTCCAATCAATCCTAACAAGTGGTATCAAAGCTGGTCAATCTTGTTTCTGAATGCTTTCTATCCATTCATCTGATCATTATGTCGGCTTTCAATAAAATCCCCATGTTTTCAAGAGAGGAATTTGACGATTGGAATGTTAGAATGCAGGCTCATCTAGCTACACAAGACGATGACATGTGGTACATCATAACTGACGGACCAATGAAAATATTGAAGGAAAACACATCAGTTGCAATAACTGATGGAGCACCCCATCGAATTGAAAAGCCTAGAGAAGAATGGACATCAGAAGATAAAATAAAATCCAATTTGGAAAATGTGGCTAAAGATATTTTGTACAAGATGTTGGATAAAATCACATTCAGTAAAATAAAGATGTGTAGAACATCAAAAGAGATTTGGGAGAAACTGATCTAGCTATGCGAAGGAAATTAGCAGACAAAAGAAAATAAACTCTCAGTCGCAGTTCAGAAGTTTGACAACATTAAAATGAAGACTGGAGAGTCCATGAACGAGTATGATGAACGAGTCAGCGACATTATAAATGAACTAAATGCACTTGGAAAAGTGTATTTAAACAAAGAAGTTGCGCTGAAGGTGGTTAAAGGTCTTCCCAAAGAATGGGATGTCAAGACCATGGCTATGAAAGAGTCAATGACCTGAATAAGGTTGAATTACATGACTTGTTTGCAGATCTCAAAGCTTATGAGTTCGAGCTGCAGACAAGAGAAGGAGAACCTTCTACACCAACAGTTACAACTGCTCTTAGTGCTATCAAACTGGAACCAACTGGTTTAGTTGAGAAAAGTGTAGAACAACTAAGTAGTGACACCATGTCACTATTTGTCAAAAGATTTGGAAAATTTATGAGAAGAAATCAAGGTTCTTTCCAAAGACAATATCAGAGAAACAACAATAAGAAAGAGCTAAATTCTTGCTACAACTATGGCAAAACATGACATTTCATCGCTGATTGTCCTAAACCAAGGAAGGACAATAGACATTCAACTGAAAACTGAAAGAAATCAGTTGAATACAAAAGAAGGGATAAGAATGACAAAAGATCATTCAGGAAGAAACATGAAGTTTTACTGGCCGAAGAAAGCAAATCAAAATGGGAAGAGACTGATAGCGAAAAATCAGACTCTGAGAGCTTGAGCATTTCAAGTGATGAAGATGAAGTGAAATTCTTGATGGCCAATGATGCAGAACTGGAATCAACTAGTGAACAAGTATTTGATTTCAGCTCAACTGATTTTACATGAGCCGAGCTTATTGCTACTTTGCATGACATGTTGAATGAATATCACAAGCTTGCTTTATCGTTTGAAAAAACCAAAGCTACGCAAATTGATCCCGAAGACAACAAAAATGAAACTGATAAATCAGTTGAATTGTTGAGTCTGAAAAGGGAGATTGCAAAGCAAATATCTGAAATGATCGAGAACCAATGTTTGATTCATCAGCTGAAAAATGAAATTTCAAAACAAACTGACTTGATTCAAGCTTGGAATAAGTCATCAGTCACGCTGAATGAGAAGTAGGGTTTACAAAAATCAGTTGCTGATAGAACTGGTTTAGGCTTTAATTGCCATGTTGAAACCTCTGCAAGTGATACGATGCCAAAGTTGAATGAGCTAACTGATCACTTTACATATATAAGTTTGGAGGATGATAGTGAAGAAGAAGTTGATATCAATCGAAATCTCCTTCAAACACCAGAATCAGAAGTAATGGATCAATTAGTTGAACAAGAAATTGTTCCTGATAATCAGTTGGTGGAGCAAAACGATGATATTCAAATACCAACTGAAGCAGCAACAAATTAAACTGAAGAAGACATCCAGTTACCAACTGAAACAGTTGCTGGAATTGATCAAACCAATGCTGACTACAGATGAAACAAATCACATCCACCAGCATTGGTAGTAGGTAATCCATCTGATCCGGTAAGAACGAGAAACCAAATGTTTAATTTATTCATTCATTCAGCTTTTGTTTCCCAACTGGAACCAAAGAGAACTGATGAAGCTCTTGCTGATCCTAACTGGATAAATGCTATGCAAGAAGAGCTAAATCAGTTTACCCATAACAATGTCTGGACGTTAGTTCCAAGACCACTCTCTAAAACCATTATAGGTACAAAGTGGGTCTACAGAAACAAACTGGACAAGGATGGTTCAGTTGTGCGCAATAAAGCGAGGCTTGTAGCAAAAGGATATATGCAAGAATAAGGAATCGACTACGATGAGACATATGTACCAGTTCCAAGACTGGAAGCAATCAGAATATTCCCCACATATGCATCTTTAAAAAGTTTCAAAGTCTACCAAATGGATGTTAAAAGAGCATTTCTGAATGGTCATTACAAGAAGAAGTATATGTGGAACAACCACCAGGTTTTGTTAATCACTCTCTTCCTGATCATGTTTATCATTTGAACAAATCTTTGTATGGTCTTAAACAAGCTCCCAAAGCTTGGTATGAGACTCTATCAAAATTTTTAACTGATCATGATTTCATTGTTGGAACAGTGGATAAGACTTTGTTCAAATTTACTAAAAATGATCATATTATACTTGTTCAAATTTATGTTGATGATATTAATTTTGGGTCAACTAACCTTAAATTGTGTGAGAAATTTGCCAAGTTAATGCATGATAAGTTCGAGATGAGTATGATGGGTGAACTGACGTTCTTTCTGGGACTGCAAGTGAAGCAATTGGAAACTGGTACTTTCATCAGTCAAACAAAATATACGAAGGAACTGCTTAAGAAATTTGGCATGGAGACATGTTCACCAGCACACACTCCCATGAGCTCATCGATTAAATTAGATAAAGATGAAGGGGGGAATATCAGTTGAGACCGCACTCTACAGAGGTTTAATAGGTTCTTTATTGTACCTAACTGCTAGCCGTCCTAATATTATGTTTGTTGTTTGCATGTATGCTAGAATTCAAGCTAATCCAAAGCAATCGCACTATTCAACTGCCAAACGAATATTGAAATATCTTAAACACACACAAAATGTGGGCTAATGGTATGCTAAGGACTCATCTTTCAATTTAGTTGGCTATTCAGATGCAGATTATGCAGGATGTAAGCTTGATCGTAAAAGCACCAGTGGACCATGTCAGTTTCTAGGAGACAGACTGATTTCATGGTTCAACAAGAAGCAAACATTCATAGCAACTTCCACAACTGAAGCAGAATATCTTGCTACTGGAAGCTTCTATGCTCAAATGCTCTGGATTAAGCAACAACTGAAATATTATGGAGTCATTGCAGAAGAATCACCAATATTATGTGACAATACAAGCACGATTGCGATCATATATAATCCAGGTCTTCATTCAAGGACCAAACATATTGACGTCAGACATCACTTCATCAGAGATCATGCTCTCAAGAAAGAAATCAGGCTGGAGTACATATCAACTGAACAACAAGCAGCTGACATCTTCACTAAGCCACTTCCCGAGACTAAGTTTTCTTAATTTTGAAATATTCTTGGTTTAATTGATTTGTCTTAGTATTATTCGCTTTATTATTTATTCTTGTTGTTATTCAGTTATTACCAGTTTGAATGAAGAATATAACAAAGTAGTACAAGAAAAACAACAATAAACATAATAAACATTTATTTATTAATATGAGCTCTTACATTGGATATTTCTTTTTTTATTGCAGACCTCCAGAAGGATAACCAAGCGGTTAATCCTCCGATGGAGGTCCTCAGAAAGTCTTCTAAGAAGGCAATCCTTCTCAGAATCTTCCGCTCATTGCGGAGAATCAAAAGATAGACACCTTCATCAGTGAAGATGTCTGCAATATCAGCGACGCAAAGTCGCCGTCGATACTTATTCAGTGTTGCCACTCGTTTGGGAGTAGCAACAAGTCCTCCCTCATGGAAGGAGTGGAGCTCCTGGATTTTCATCCAGAACGACAGTATCTCCTCAAAAACAATGTCCTCCATAGCAATCTTCCTGGCAGCCACAATGGACTGCATGAAGTCTTCTGCCAAGTCTGGCTGCTTTGCACTGCACCCTTTATCCATTTGCTGCTACTTTAACCTGTGTTATCTGCTGATATTTTCAAAGTGATCTTGTGACTAACTATATTAAGAAATTATTATTACCCAAAAGTTTTGGTGATCGACAAAATCAAAATAGCACTTGACTATTTCAGGAAACACCTGCAAAGTCTTATGTATAACAGGTACTAGTTCAACCGCTTAAAGAGTTCAGACTACATATCAGTTCTACCACCTCAAGAGTTCAGACCGCATATCAGTTCAACCGTTTAAAGAATAAGAAGTTCAAACCGACTATTCGAAGAACATTGTGTCAAAATCATTAAAGAACCATTTATTGTTTACTTAATGAAAGATATTCTCTGAACGGTTCAGAACATTCAAATGGGTTTGCATCGCCACAAGTCAACCATGTTATGCACAAATCCCTATATCGATCTGCATTTAAGCACTACAAGAAAATAGGCATTCAACAACACATCAAAGACAACGATTTTTTATTAAAGCCGTTGTGTTTTTCTTTTAACAATGGTTTCATTAAAAACAGTTGTCGTAGCCTAAAAAAACCCGCTCATAGACAACATTTTTTGAAAAATCGTTGTCTTTGATGTGTCTACGACAACGGTTTTCTAAAAACCGTTGTCTTTTAGCTAATTTAAAAATTGCGACGATTTTATTAAACAAACGTCGCTATTTAACAAAAGATCGTCGTAAATTGTCTATAAATATCCGCTTCCTCGGTCCATTTCCTTCACACACAGTTTTTTTCTCTCTAAGACGATTTTAATTTTGAAATAGAAAGAGTTTTTTCGCTTTAATTCTTGGTAAATTTCTTAGTATTAGTTAAGATCATGAATATTATTAGCTTAGTCAGATTGTAAGTTTTTTTTGGTAGATTTATTAATTTATAAAAGTCATTTTTTTTATTTTACGTAAAAAAAATAGCGATGGATTTAGTCAAGAACCGTCGCTAATTAGAAATGGTTTAGTCAAAAACCGCCGCTACTTAGCGACATTATATCTTAAACCGTCACTAAACCATATCATTAACCGTCGCTAATTAGCGACGGTTTTTCCAAAAAAAAAACTCGTCGCAATATTTAGCTACGACAACGGTTTAAAACCGTTGTTGAAGTCGTTGAACACACTTTCAACAACACCCTCAGTTACAACAGTTTTAAATGGTCTAACGACAACGGATAAACGCAGAGCTAGAAGTATGCAACTACACATGCGAGAAAACGAGATATACAATTATCAAGCTTTCTACAAAAATTATTCCAAGCTTGCATACTTCAAGAATCTGAGCGCAATCAAAGATTACATATTGTAATTTTTCAAGTTCGCAATCTTAATTTTGATGTTAACAAAACTTGTTATTTGTATTACTAATGTTTTACCTTAGTGTGCAGAAGCTGGGATCAGTTACAAGTTATTTACATCGCAAACTGAATACCTAACTGATCGCACAAATTGAATCAGGCGAACTGATACGTCAAATGAGTAGTTCATTTGATTGTCCAGTTGATAGGTAGCTCAGCCGGAGAATCTCAGAAGTCCGACCAGCCGAAAGAGTGTTCAACTGATGAAGAAACCCAACTGATCAGTTCAACTGAACGAGAGTGTAATCAGTTCAACTGACGAGTGAACTGATTTCACCAGTCCAACTGAAGATCAGTTCAGCTGACTAGTTCGGAGCGTCAGTTAAGAATCTTTCAGTTGTAGATGAAGACAAACTCATTCAGTGGATTCCAGCTATAAACAAAGGTACAAAGCAATTGTCCAGTCAAAGGACAATAATGAACGTTGCATCAGAGCATTAAAGACAAATATTTCAGAAGGGCAGTCAAATGGTCGAAGAAACAGAGTCCAAGAAACGAATTCAAGATGCAACATATACAATAATTGAGTCTCACTGTACGATCAGTTTTTCGCCTATAAATAGAAGATCAGTAAAGACCAAAAGAGAGAGAGCGCGTGAAGATACAAAGAAAAAGGGCTCGTATATTGCATATTAGCTTACAAGAAGCAATCAGCCCAGAGGGACACTTCAACGTGTTATCAGCTTAGACAAGAAGCAAATTTCCCTCAATGTGTGGGAACACCTTTCCGGTGTATTCTTTGTTCAGTTCCCACACACACACACACACTCACCGTCTCCACCTAAATACAGTCTTGCACAAAAACGTTAAACTTGTGTATGTAATCTTTGACACACAGACATTAAAGAAGTGTTGGCTGGAAGGTGCTATATTCACTCTAGGCTAGGAGTTCAGTTGAGGAGGTAGTGTAAGTGCTAAGCTGAGTGGGTTTGTACAAGTAGTTATATAAATCAAAGTCTTCTAGTGGATCCTACCCAAGGTGGTTGAAAGGGTGACGTAGGAGCAGTTGAAGTCTCCGAACATCCATAAACATATCTTGTGTATTTAACTGATTAACTGATGTTTTAAAACTGACTTGATCAGTTAGAGCATTCGTCGGTTCAGTTCTTGCCATAACTGAACTGATATATGCGACAACTGATCCCCCTGCTTTTCAGCTATTCAGTTTACATAAGTTAAAATGTTTTCTAATTTAACAGTCTTCTTCACGAAGGAGTACTTCGAGTTTCTTCCGCTTGGTTTTTAACCAAACTCGATTTAATTCATCGATGTTAACATTATTAGAACACGAGCTATTGCAGCTCATTGGAGATTATTGTGTTTGAAATGCCTTCAAAGGCACCAGTACACGATCCTTCATTACATACATCAATCACTCATTCAAGCACGCACTCAACAGAAAGATATCTGATCTTTCAAGGATCTTTATCATGCTACCAAAACAAGATTGTTTACTTATATCAATAACCTTTTGGTTATTTGGTTAATAGTTGTGTATGGTGAACCAAGGGTTCTTAAAATCCAGAAGTGTAAAGTGATCACTAAGAGTTCTAAAACATGCAGTGTGATAAGTCCTGATTGGAGTAGGCTGTTGCAAAAACTTTTGTAAAGCCAAATTCTTCTAGTGGAATCCTTCCTAAAGAGGAAGAAGGGGCGTAGGAGTTTTATTTCCGAACATCCATAAAAATCTCGTGTCTTTACTTTCCGCAAGTTCTTACAGTTTTAACTATATCTTGCTGACTAAATTGCCAACCGCTTACCCTCTAATCACATTAAAACTGCCGGTTCGATTTCTTATTGCGAGGCACGCTTCTCCACGTCATTTCGTAAAAATTAATCAAACTCTGTAACTGCCCCATAAGACGTGTCGGTTATCTTCTTAAAACTTTAATCAAATCTGAAACGTCCACCACTCGTTTTGCTTTAAAATACACTACAAATTTTTTTTTTTCTCCCTAACTCCTAGTCTCGGCCGAACACATGCATACATGTATAAAATATTTTTGACACCATTTTAAAATAAAACATACCAACCATATCTGTAAATTCAAAATAAAGTAATTTGAAACATAAATTCGTCACGTGTTTACCAAACCCAAACTTAACAATATTCCAAAACCACTCAAAATCATATAAAAGTCGTAAAATTCTTTATCATAATCTTAAACGTAAATTATAATCAAAATGCGAAAAATCTAGCGATGGTCCTTGGGTTGTGTGCACCTTCAGTCCAGCAAGATCAACCATCAAAACCTCTATCAACATTAATATCATCCTCACCTGCATCCATCATACCTAGTGAGTCTAAAGACTCAGCAAACCATAATCTTTATAACAAGTAATACATATACAATCGCATGCAACAGTGAAAATACTTTTACTTAGAATAACTTTTCATGAACATAAACATAACATTTTTCCTTTCATCATTCATAATATATCATATTTCCTTTCATCATAAACATTTTTCTTTTATTGAATTCAGATCGTTAATTGTGACTTTCGTTTCATCATAAGGTCGATGGATCCATCTGCATGTAACCACAGTACTGGACGGCGGGGACATCAGCGACACTCTCACCCGTCAACTGAGCCTTGACATATCATCATAAAATGGAAATACGATCGCTAGGGCTCCCTCTGGGGCCTTCTCCCATAAATGGGCTCTCTCTGGGGTCTTATCCCTCACGATATCCCCATTCATATCATAATAACATCATAATAGTCACAATAACTTTACCTCCTCTAATGTTTCATATTTTCATCACTTATAAAAATCATGTATTAAATTATCATTTTTCTTTTAAAACCAAGCATGCAACATATCTTTTAGCTTCAAAATTTTACCATAAAATTCTTTAAACATTTAAAATAATCATTTTATCATATATTACAGGGGTACTGCAATACGTTTACTATTTTCAGGTGTAAAATGATCGTTTTACCCCTAGACGTAAAATTTCTCGATTTTCACTTTTTCTTGTTTTCATTGACTCTAGACCATCCCAAATAATTATTTAAGCTTAAATTAAATTTCCCATATTTTAATTTAGCTTAAATTCATGGCTTTTCATTTATTTCGTAATTATTAATTCGTAGTGCATTTTAGGCCCGAATTAATTTCAAACTTTAATATAAAATTCTCAAATTTTAATATAGACATTTTTATATTTAAATTACCCTCGTGAACCGTGATTCAACCTCCGTTGAGCCATGCTCGAACCCTTAGCCAATTAAAACCTAAAAACCGAACCCTAACCCTAACCCTTGAGCCATCGATTCCTTCGAGCCAAGCCCAAGCCACCTCGAGCCAAGCTCTTCCCAGACCCTCTATGGACCCTACTGGACCCAATGGACCCTAGGACTCGACCCTAGCCCGTGCCGAAGCCACCTGCACATGAAAAAATCATTATACCGCCGTTTAAAATTTAAAATCCCGCCACTAACAGTACTCCACATGGACTGATCAGTGACTCTCCGAACCAAACAAACATACATTTTGATATATTTTGTATTATCACTCTCATTCTAACACTGAAATTATTACTTTCTCTTAGTTATTCCAAGATACTTTGCTCGTTAAAATCTTTTTGCAGATTTCATCATCTTCACCAACACAATAATGGCCGCATCAATTGCTCACAACACCATTGCTATAAACTTCGCTTCTTTGTTAGCCATGCCCAATAAGCAAATGCAAGACATGTTCAGAAAGCTTGAATCATCTGGCCTCCGTTACTTTTTGGGATGCAGTGAAAAGTACTCCGACATCCTATTGAAGGAATTTTTCGACACTGCTTATATGGAAAATGGAGAAACACTTTGTGCCGTTCAGGGAAAGAATCTTCTTTTCGCCCAAAAGATGTTCGCTGAATTGTTTAAACTACCAGCTGCAGGTATCACGGATTTCTCCACTCTCCCAGAGAGAAACATTGATCTTTGGAGAAATGATTTCTCTATCTCTGAATCATCGATATTTTCTCGAATATGCCAGAAACAAGATCTGAAGATTGAGTTCAGATTATTAGCTGATCTAGTGGCGAAGGGGGTTCTCGCCAAGGGTGGTGCATATGACAAAATAACCTTTGAAAAATTTCTTGTCATGGTCACCATCGCCTCAAATCTGAAAGTCAACTGGTCTGATGTCTTGTTCAAAACACTCAATGCAATGATAAAGAAAGAAAACCAGTCTCAAGGCTTTGCGGTTCAAATCTGCCATTTGCTAACTGATGCACGAGTTCAACCGGTGGGAATGACTGAAGTTAGAAAGACCAAGCTATTCAACTGGTCAACGGTTTGAAAAATTTATCAAAAAGAATCGACCAACCGACGAGGAGATAGTATCTATCAAAACAGAGACTGAAGTTGAATTTGTAAAGCAAAAGAAGACTGATACAACTCCAAAAGGTACTAAGCAAAAGCTGGTTCTGAAATCCAACTCTGATGAAGAATCAAAAGATGATGTACTGGTTTCTCAAGTCTTTAAGAAGAAACAGTCAGAAAAGCATAAAGCTGCCAAAATCAAGATGATAAATCATTTGTCTGCACCGTTGGTTCCTCCCCCCATCCCTGCAATCGCAACAACAAAACTCAAAGGGATTCAGATTGCTTAATTGGAAACTACATCTTCCTTCTTAGGTATCCCCATCCTCCATACCACAGACAAAGGGAAGCAAACTCTAATCGAGGAGCCACCAAAGACCAACTCCATTCATAATGCCATTGTTCTAACAAGAGAACGAGTCCATGAGATCGTTCAGAAGAAAATGACTCACTGATTCAAATTGGAAAAATCAAGGCAGCTGCCAAACTTGAATTGTCCATACTGACATAGACTGAAACATCTGATATTCAAACCGCTTTGCTTCGTCGAAATTTCTTAGAAATTCAGATGAAAGAAAGTGCTCTCCGAGCACTAATTCAAATAAGATGCAACAATTTTTATCCTACATGTCCAACCGCAAAAGATTACTCGAAATTTATCTCTCAACTTTAAGTGGACGCTCTCTCATTTTCCATGATTGTAGCTCAGAAGCGTCAGGAACTGGAATTACTGACGGTTGAAGGTAAGGGAAAAATTGACTCGGTACTGAACTTTGATGAAGAGCTGAGTTCTGAGACCCTCAAAGTTCATACCGCAACACAGAATCAACCCTCCTCTTTCTCTGCAACGTGCGAAAATTCTCCAACCTCAGAGGTGCCGATTGAAACCATTTTGATCAGTAATGTGGTCAACATTCAACCACCAGATGAAACATTCATGCAAAAGGATGTTCCCATTACTGAGCAACTCTGCCATCAAAATGAACAGGACTTCATTCCAGCTCTCACTCGATTCATGACGAAGATGCATCTGCTCCACCAACCAGCCCTATTATGTCTTTTATCTTAGCATACATCGGTCTTTCCAAAGTCCAACCGATTTCTGTCAATGAAGATATGCCATTTGTGTTTGATTTTGATCAGGACACGACTCGCAAGAAAAAATCTTTTTTTCCTCAGTCTACCTCTGCTGATGATCCTGCTTATGGCCCTCTCCAAGAAAAATCGGTGTCATCCCCTAAAGATCCACAGAAAGACTAGGTAATTATTGCCTCTTTACCCCAACATTCTCCTACATATGAATCTCCTTCAAACACTCTGGAAGCCACAGACAAAGTCTTCCCTGCCTCAAATGAAGAAATTGACAGAGTAATTGAAAGTATAGCTGTTAATTCGATGACCATCAACACTCAAAGTCACTTGGAAAATTTTCGTCTCAACTGGTAACATTCAAGGCCAGATTAATTTCTTCATCTGATCAGATTGAACCGAAAGAAGAAGAATTAATGGAGGAAAACGACCAAAAAGAGGTTTTGGACAGACTTACAACTATGGATCAATTGATTCTTGCTCTTAACCGCAAGCATTTTGATCTCAAAGAAACATTTCAATCAATGAAGTTTATGCATACAAGTGTTACCATCCAGCAAGACAGGCACAATTCTTCACATATCAACATGTGCACTGAGCTTTCAGGACAAATATCACGTCTTAAAGCACATGTTGACCAATGCATGCATGCCCAAGGAGCACAACTTACTGAGATAATGCACTTCCTTGTCCATGGTGATGTCAAAAATGGGGAAAGAGAGCGACAAAATGAAGTTTTGAAAGCAGATGAATCAGTTAGGAAGAGGGTTGCAGAGCGTGCTAAAGTAGAACAAGCAAAACAAATCCAAGGACAAAAGAAAGGTTAATGTATTGTATTTATTTTGATGTTTTTGCATTCTGATTTTTTTTAACTATAACTTGTAATTTCATTCACTCAATGAAATACAACTTTTTATTCAGCTAGTGCAATTATATGTAACTGTTGTATAGTTCTGCATCTGGGTTTTTTCATAACCAAAAAGGAGGAAATTGTTAAGAAATTATTATTACCCAAAAGTTTTGGTGATCGAAAAAATCAAAATAGCACTTGACTATCTCAGGAAACAGCTGCAAAGTCTTATGTATAACAGGTACCAGTTCAACCGTTTAAAGAGTTCAGACTGCATATCAGTTCTACCACCTAAAGAGTTCAGACTGCATATCAGTTCTACCACCTAAAGAGTTCAGACAGCATATCAGGTCAACCGTTTAAAGAATAAGAAGTTCAAACCGGCTGTTCTAAGAACATTGTTTCAAAGTCATTAAAGAGCCATTTATTGTTTACTTAATGAAAGATATTCTCTGAACGGTTCAGAACATTCAAATTAGTTTGCATCCCCACAAGTCAACCATGTTATGCACAAATCCCTATATCGATCTGCATTTAAATCACTATCCCAGAAGAGAAAGATTACTTTATGTCCTATAAGTTATGATGGTAAAAACAGTTGCCATAAAATGATACTCGGAAGTAACTCTTCAAGGAACGAGATTCAAAGTTGTGCTAGCAAAGAGAACAATAAATGCTTTGCTGAAGAATAGTTAATGTATTTACAGTTGAAATTGACACACCATTCCAAGATTACAGGTTAACGTTGCTCATCTCTTTCCGACCGTTGGAATGACAGCTTATATAAGCAAAGCTGGAAGTATGCAACTACACATGCGAGAAAACGTGATATACAATCATCAAGCTTTCTAACAGAAGTTATTCCAAGCTTGCATACTTCAAGAATCTAAGCGCAATCAAAGATTACATACATCAATCGCTCATTCAAGCACGCACTCAACAGAAAGATATCTAATCTTTCAAGGATCTTTTTTGTGCTACCAAAACAAGATTGTTTACTTATATCAATAACATTCTGGTTATTTGGTTAATAGTTGTGTCTGGTGAACCGATGGTTCTTATAATTTAGAAGTGTAAAGTGATCACTAAGAGTTCCAAAACAGGCAGTCTGATAAGTCCTGGTTGGAGTAGGCTGTTGCAAAGAGTTTTGTAAACCAAAGTCTTTTAGTGGAATCTTCCTAAAGAGGAAGAATGAGTGACATAGGAGTTTTATCTCGGAACATCCATAAAAATCTCGTGTCTTTACTTTCCGCAAGTTCTTACAGTTTTAACCGTATCGTGTTGATTAGATTGTCAACCGCTTAAATCATCATTAGAAATATTGAACCGGTTTCCGCACTTGTCAAGTGGTTCATATTTCTAACTGTTTGAGAAAAACTTTCAACCGCCCAAAAATGGTTGAAAACAAATTTTAAAAGAAAATATTTTTTAAAGAGTTTATTCACCCCCTCTAAACTCTTTCTCGATCCTAACAAACTATCTTATTCTTATTTATAGACAAGCTTCGAGTCATCTGAAGAGACACACTTATTATCTCCGACGATTCATCTTCCGAAAATAAGATTTTCTCTCTATTTTAATTTTATGCATTTATTTAGAGGGAATGTCGATTTTTAAATTGGTTAACTGATAAGACAATTATCAGTTGGTTTTCAACTTAACTGATTTAGTTTTCAACTTATCACTCAGTTATTGACCTAACTGATCTTATCAAGTAGGTTAACTGATTATCGGAAAGATTCCACATTAAACGTTATGACTGTCAAAATTTTATTACTAATTTTAAATCCCTTGTATAGTGATTGACAACGTGGCCTCACGAAGTTCAATCGACTCAATTACAGTTTCACATCGCGTACACACGTTTTATTTATTCAAATTAATCTTGGACTGACACGTGTCCAAAAATTTGAACAGTCACCAACATAAGTAATTGTGCCGCCATTATTCAGTTTTTCTTCACGTCATTTCATTATCTCAGAGCTTCACGTCACTCGGAGCATTCAAACACTCAAAGCATTTCTTCTTTGCAGATATTCAAACTTTCAGCAATGGCTATTGACTTTGAGTCAGTCCTCTCTGTCAAGGAAGAAGCTGTTTGAGGTGTCTTTCTCAAACTGGAAGCAGCTGGGCTGAAGAAATTTCTTGGGTTATCAACTCAGGAGATTTATCCCAATGAGATTCAAGATTTATATGACAATAGCTTCATCTCTGCTGGCGGTAAAATCACAACAACCGTCAACATTAAGTTGCTGATCATAAACGAAGACTACTTCAGCACTCTCTTCCAACTGCCTTCTGATGGCTTAGCTCACTTTTCTGAACTGAAGATTTCTGACATTGAGGAGATGCAGACGCTGTTATCTGCTGGTGGACGGAAAATCAAGATTTTCGATCCAGAGAATGAACTGAAGCCAGAAATTTAGTGGCTGGCTGACATTGTTGCCAAGGGTGTACTCGCCAAGGCAAGGCTCGTTTCCTGTCCTCACCCTTGAAAATTTTCAAATCATGACTGCTATTATGACTGGACGGAGACTGAACTTGTCAGCTATCATTTTCAACATCTTGAAAAACACGCTTCAATCCTCCAAACAGTCCAAAGGTTTTGCTGTGCCACTCAGCTACCTTCTGAAGAACAAAGGTTCGGTGGATGACTCTGTTGAGAAGTCATTCAAATTCAAGGTCTTCACTGCTAACAATGTCCAGCAGCCAAAGACCAAGCCGGACATATCTCCTGAGCAGTTTATCCAAGTCAAGAAGGAGATTTGGATGCTTACAGCTCCCAAATCAGTCAAGAAGGCGAAGACCAAGGACTTAGCTCAAGAAAAAGCAATCAAAAGGAAACTGATTGTCAGGGAAACTGAATCGGAGAAAACTCCTTCTCCGAAAATCATGAAGAAGCCAAGGTCCCAAAAGACCAAGCCAATTGCTGCTGTGGAAACTGTCCCAGCTGAAAGATTGAAAACAACTGGAGCTGAACAGCCTATCATTGCCATACCTATCAGGGCAATTCCAGTTTCATCTTCAACTGAACCTCAGCAACCTCCTCCAACTGCTCCTCCAAAGAAGATTATCACCGAATCTGGTGAGAAACTGAAACCAGTTGGAGTGAGAGCACCACTCATCATCGTAGCTAGACCAACGGTCCTTCCAATGTCTAGACCAAAGGGTGTGGTGATTCGAGAGGTGGATTCCACCATCTCAGGGCTGAACATTACTCACGCCCTAAATGATCCCAAAGGCAAGGGCAAGATGATTGAAGAGCCCAGACCCACCAACCCGATTCAAACTCATATTGATTTGATATGGATAGAAATAAATGAGTTCTCTGAATCTAAGTTGGAAACTTTTGATAAATGGGTCAGTTAATGAACTAAAGTGTTTGCCAGGTGTTTGGAGAAGAAGAAAGCTCTCAGTGAGTTCATCGTCTTGGAAACAATTGTTCTGAAGACAGTGAAGTTTGTCACCATTGCACAACCGCTGGAGAGGAGGAATTATTTCTTTGATCTGATGCGTCTCAAGAAGCTAGGTGAAATCACAGCTCAGTTACGCATGAACTATGATCCTACCAGTCTAACTGCCTACAACGACAGTGCAGTGTTTCAGCAGCTGAACTCGGATCTCTATTCGTTGCAGATGAAGATCAAAGAGTGGGAATAAAATCAACAATTGTATATTCCAGTAAATTCCCAAAGTCCCACATCAGGGGAGCAGGCTCAACCTTCAATGAATCAGTCAGAGTCATCCAAGGAAGCAGTTGCTAAACAAACTGAGCAAGTAACTGTTTCTTCTTCCAAGGATGCTCAAACATAATCTTCTGCTCCTAAATCTCCTCCAGCAGGTCTTCAACTATACACAGATGTTGAATTGTCTTTGGCCAATGTAGATGAAGTGATTCAATCAGTGGCCTCTGACATCCAGCTGAATGTTACAAATGATGAATCAGTTGAAGAACCAGTTCAGTCGCCTGCCACGACTGAACAAGAAGTTCAAACTGAAACTGAAGTGGCTTAGTTGCACTCTTCAACCCAACTGCTGCATACATTGAAGATTGATTCTACAAAGGAGAATACCATGAAGAGCCTACACCAGGTTACTAAGGATATCACTTCCTTCTTTCTCCAAATGGATCCATTGAAGAAGGACCGAGTGACCGTTCAAGCACTTTTCTAGACTCAAGATATGCTCAAAAATCGCATTGATTTTGTGTAGACAATCATAACAAAGATAATGGATTTGATGCAGGAACAAATGCTAAATTCTATATCTCAAGTCACTTCAGAGGTCCGTACCTTATCTAATAAAGTCGGCGGTGTTGACAAAAAAGGGGAAGAGCAGAAAGAAGAGCAGCAGTAGCAATCTAAGAAGAGGCCAAGTCAACCAATTGATCAAGAACCGACTGATAAAAGAGCCAAGAAATGAAGAACAATCTAGATCAGTTATAAGACAGTCTCTATTCAGTTATTCTTTGATTTGGCAGAATTCATTCATTCAGTTAGAAGACATTCTTTTATTCTTTCATTTTTTCTACAAATCTGTACAATGAAATATTTTTCAATAAAAGTTTATTTTATCTACAAAAGTTCAGTTTAATCAGTTCATAAATTTCAAGTTTTGTTAAACACCTAAAAGTGGGAAATTGTTGGAATCTTAATTTCGGAGTTTGACAAACTGAGCATAAAAAGATTGAAGAACTGATCAAGACAACTGAAGGTAACCGAACTGAAGATATGTAACTGACAGTTGCCCGAACTGAAGATTAATGCGCAAATAATCAAAAGCAACTGAACTGATCAAAGCTAACTGAAGCTGTGAAGTCAACTGGACGATCAGTTAAGATTGATCAGTTACACATCAATCAGTTAATCCTATCGACTATAAAGAATCAACTGATAAATCAGCTTGACACGTCATAAGTTAAAAAGCTTAGCCAACAACCGACAATTTGTACAAATAAGATTGTAAATTGCGGTGGGAGCGCCGCATTTCAGAAAAGCCACAGTGTACTATTGTCAGAAGAATGTTGACGTGCCGACTCAGCACAACGCAACAGATATAAATTATTCAAATACATTCAATGTTACTGTTGGAAGCAAAGCCTATAAATAGCCGAAAAGATCAGCTGAAGAAGAAAAATGAAGTTACCAAGTTATCAAGAACTTTGCGCATATTCATTCAAAGTTAACTTTCGAGTTAAAGCTTTGTAAACTGAAAACTCAGTTTTACAAAGCTCACGCTTATCATATACATTCATAGCTATCAGGCTATATTTTGAGCTTAAGCACAAACATTCATTGTTGTAATACTCGATCTTTTAGAGATCAGTTGTGCTTCGAAATTACATCAGTTGATTACAGATAATATTTTATTGATACTAAGAGTTACAGTTTGGCAGTGTTAAGTCCAAACTGAAGTGGGTTATTACAGCTTCTGTATTAATCAAAGTCTTTTAGTGAAAATTCTATCCTTGAGATAGAAAGGATAACGTAAGAGCATTTGAAGTCTCCGAACATCCACAAATCTGGTGTTCTTTATTCTCAGTTTTATTTTATTTGTCATTTATTTTATTTCCGCACTTTCATTAGTTAACTGATTGACATTGACAACAAGATTCGCGAATTTTGTTTATCACTAAACTGATTCACCCTATCGAGAAGTGGTGAAAATTGTCAAGTGTTTATTCAAACCCTCCTTCTAAACACTTTCACCCGTCCAATCGATCCTAACAAAAATCCACTCAATATTACCTTCAAACTATATATTTTGGGTTTAAAAATTAATTGAATTTTAGTAATTAAGGAGTAAAATCAAGTATTAGTATACTCGAATTAGATACTATTTATACCAATTTAGGAATCACATTTTAACTTCACAAATGACACATCAAAAATCACTCAATATTTCTTGAAACTATATTTCTTTTATATCCCAAAATAATCAAAATTGAGTCTTAAAAGGGCAAAATCAAGTATATGTGAGATCGAATTAGGTACTATTTGTACTAATTTAGGTTCCACATTTTTAATTCACAAATCTCATCATTAAATGTCACTCAATATTAACTTCAAATTATATATTTTGATATCCTCAAATAATCAAATTTGAGTATTTAAAAGGTAAAATCAAGTATTTGTGAACTCGAATTATATCTTTTTTGTATTAATTCAGGTATCACATTTTTACTTCACGAATGTCGTCATCAGTGCCACTCAATATTAACTTCAAACTATATTTTGGCATCCCCAAATAATTGGATATGAGTATTTTTGGGGTAAAATCATGTATTTATAGACTCTAATTAGATACTCTTTGTACCAACTTAGGCATCATATTTTAACTTCACAAATGACACTATCAAAAATCACTTAATATTACTTGAAACTCAAGTATTTTCTTACACATTTAAAGTATTAATAGCCAAATCAAATATTTGTAACCCCAAAATAGGTAATTTATCGGTCAAAATAAGTAATTTTTCTAAATCCATGATGAGTGAGAAACTGTGTTTTTTTTTTCAAAAATTAGATGACGTGAATAAGTCATCTTAACGTATTTTCAATTGAAAGACCAACAATTATTGAATTTATGGTGATCGCTCGAAGATTCAATATTTTCTTGCACACTTGGAGTATTCAAATATTCAAATCAAGCATCTGGAACTCCAAAATAAGTATTTTGTAGGTCAAAATAAATACTTAATCTTATTTCACGATGAGTGATGAACGATGTTTTTTTAAATAAAATGACATAATAAGTCATCCTAATGTATTTTTTATGAAAAGACCAACAATGACTGAATTTGTGGTGATTACTCGAAAATATAGTATTTTCTTATACATTTGGAATATTCAAAGGGCGAAATCAAGTATCTGAAACACCATAATAGGTACTGTGTATGTCAAAATAAGTATTTACTCTTATGCCATGATAATTGAGAAACAATATTTTTTTAAAATGATATTTTAGATGGAGAAGACACTTGTCAGTTTTGTAGATAAAATAATATATTTATTTAAATAATAAAAGGGCAAAAATGTAAATTTGGATTTGTAGGGAGTTAAAACTAAAATCATAGCTTTGTCAGGTACTGAATTTTAATTCAAACATTGACTGAGAGATTTTTCACAAATTTACCTTTATATTAACTATATTTTTTATTATATTAGATTATTTATCAAGGTATTATTATCCTATCTTTAACTTCAAACTGTACACAAACTTCAATATGTACACAAACGTCATTGCTTGAAAAACACCAAAACACACTTTCCCTAAACGTACACTCACTTATTTGTTGATGAATTATAGTTATATTATATTACCCTATAAAAAAGGGAGATTATTTCCTTAGCCGAATAAGGAATTACATAGGAAAATAGGGAGAGTATTTCCTTGGCCGAATAAGGAATTACATAGGAAAATTCTTATTACAATTCAAAGGTTTTATCTTCAACAAAAACTTTTACATTGATTTTCTATTCTAATATCCTATAGGTTTTGTAAGTTATACAAATATAATAAAAATAATTTGGATAATACAACTATCAGAAATATAAAAGTCTTATTTTGACGCGACATCAAAAAAATATTGATGTGACACCAAAAAAATGCTGACATGACATCTAAAATTACGGACTTGTCCAATGTCATGTCAACAACTAGACCAAATAGCAAAAAAATTAAAAATTAGTGAATCAAAACCAAAATTTAAAAAATTAGTAGACAAAACCCAACACTAAACAAATTGATGCACACAAAAAATTTTATTTTCCCTTTATTTATTGCTTCTCCACAAACAAATATTGCTACCAAATGAACAAAATGCAATATTTTTTAGGCTCCTAAACACAAGTATGGGCGCCAATTAAGGAAAAGGAATATTGCCACTTTCATAAACAAGTTTGGCCTGGCTAATATATATATTGTAAGATAAGGCAATCATAAGCGGCCAGTTAAGTTGAATATATGAATGAACAAAAAGGCAAAACACTCATTGTTAAGTTGTGGAAAATAATGAAATTTGTTGAAAATTAATATTTAAAATGTGTGTATTGAATATTTGAATGTTGAATATTTGAATGTTGAAAATAAGAGATGTAAATATTGAAAATTAGTGTGTGATGATGTAGGTAATGATGAATTTATTTTTGGATTATTTGTAAAGATTTTCTATAAATAGATCTCTCATTTGTGAAGAAAATTACAATTGAGTTGAGAGAAAAATATTATAAGGTGTGTAGTTTGATAATTTTGAGAGTTTGAGATTTTTACTTTTTACCATAAATTTTTACTTTTTCACTACACGTTATCAGCACGAAGCTCTAAAAGTCCTCCATACTTTTCCAAGCTCCAAACAGAAGAAAAGGGTAACAAAAGTAATAATATTTATTTTACTGTTATTTATTTATTGTGTATATATTTAATATATAATATAATGTTATTATAAAAAATTAGAAGTAATAAAAATAAATTTTTCAAAAACTTGTTATAAATCCTGGGAGGATGTTAAGACGACATCCCACACTCCCGGTAAGGGATACGACAAGTATAAAAGCCTATAAGGTTTTTAAACAAAATAAGTTGTGACACCGCATTATAATAATGTGATATGATATACATAATTATTTAAACATGACTAATATTATATACATCATATTATTACCATAAAATTATACAAATACATACATTTATTTTTTTGTACACCAACTGGTCATAAATGGTAACAAAACGGCTAGTTTTTGCCCTATAAATATGATCTCATAAAACATTCAATCACTCCAACTTTCTCTTCTTCTCTAAACAATTCTTCTTCATCAAATTTTCGAAGAAAAAGAAGATGACTTTCTCAAGGTTATTTTTAATTATTTTGGTTATCATACTCACGAGTCTTGTATTTATCGGAGAATATCCTCCTCGTGTGTTTTCTTTATTTTTACGAATGTTTGTACTTGTTGTTTATCTATTACTTTGTATTGCAATTTTCATCAACTAATAAAGTGCATCGTAATTTTTTTAGTACCACCATGTCAAACTTGACAAAGCTCGAATTCATTTTTCTTGATATTACGGGAAAAAATTATATGTCATGGACTCTCGATGTAAAAATGCATCTTGAGTCATTGGGTCTAAGTGAGACCATAAAAGAAAATGGCATATCGACATCACAAGAAAAGGCAAAAGCCATGATATTTTTGCATCGACATCTCGACGATGGATTGAAATGTGAATATCTAATTGAAAAAGATCACATGGCTTCGTGGAAGGGATTAAAAGAAATATTCGAACATATTAGGGAAGTTATACTTCCGACCGCCCGAGATGAATGGAATACGTTGAGATTCCAAGATTTTAAAAAAGTCAGTGATTACAACTCGACGATGTATAGAATAATCTCGCAATTGAAATTTTGTGGGCACGAGATTACTGAATTGGAAATGCTTGAAAAAATATTTTTCACTTTTCACGCATCGAATATAACTCTACAACAACAATATAGAGTGCTTGGATTTTCGAGATATTCTGAACTTATCGCCTGTCTCCTTGTGGCGGAAAAGAATAATGAGCTGTTAATGAGAAATCATCAGGCACGACCCACTGGTTCAACGGCATTTCCTGAAGTGAATGTCGTAAACAAAAATGAATTTAAATCTGGAAACCAAAATCAAAGTTATAGACAAGATTTTGGTCGAGGACGAAATCGAGGTTGTGGTCGTGGACGTGGACGTGGATGTGGAAGTGGTCGTGGTCGTGGACGCGGCCGTGGTTTTGAAAATAATCGAGATAGTTACTTCCATAACTCATCTCAAAAGAGTATCCCAAACCATCCACAGAAAAGGCATCATGAAAATATGAGTGTTAATGAGAATTACTCAAAAAGATTTGAAAGTTCTAGTTTCAGATGTGGTACTCCAGGACATTGGTCCCGTATTTGTCGAGCCCCTGAGCACCTTTGTAAACTTTATAAAGAATCAATAAAGGGGAAAGAAAAGGAGACCAACTTCACTGAACAGAGTGAACCTTTGAGTGATTCAACTCATTTTGATGCCGGAGATTTTCTGATTGATTTCTCAGACAATGATCAATTTGCTGGTGGAATAAATATGTAAAATATTTCCATGTACTTGTATGATAATGTTTTATCGTGTGTTATATTTTTACTTATGTATTGTATTTTATTTTATTTTATTTTTATAAATGTATTGTCAGTAATTTTATTTCATTGCATATTTTTTTTGAAGTTCAAACATGGAAAATGCTATGAATAAAGCTGAAGTTTGCATACCCGATAGTAGTACAACGCACACTATCCTTCGAGATAAAAGATATTTCTTGGAACTAAAACCAACAAAAACAATGGTGAATACAATATCAGGTCCTGTAGACTTGATTAAAGGATGTGGTAAAGCACAATTTTTGTTACCTAATGGTACAAATTTTTTATCAATGATGCTTTATATTCACCACAATCAAAAAGAAATTTGTTGAGTTTTAATGATATATATTTCCATGGGTATGATACTCAAACAATGAATGAAGGGAATGAGAAATATATGTGTCTTACCACATATAAATCAGGAAAGAAATATGTGATTGAAAAACTACCAATGCTCCCTACTGGATTGCATTATACACATATAAGTCTCATTGAATCAAACATGGTAGTTGATAATTCTTCAATATTAACAAATTGGCATGATCGATTGGGACTTCCTGGTTCATCAATGATGCGAAGAATTATAGAAAATACACATGGTCATCCGCTGAAAGACCAGAAGATCTTTCAGAATAATAAGTTTCAATGTAAATCATGTTCTCTTGGAAAACTTATTATAAGACCATCACTAGTCAAAATCCAAACTGAATCACCAATGTTTCTTGAATGTATTCAGGGTGATATTTGTGGACCAATTCATCCACCATGTGGACCATTCAGATACTTTATGGTA
Source organism: Primulina tabacum (assembly GCF_025594145.1). NCBI lineage: Eukaryota > Viridiplantae > Streptophyta > Magnoliopsida > Lamiales > Gesneriaceae > Primulina > Primulina tabacum. The sequence goes on from NC_134550.1 coordinate 10,294,146, forward strand.
TTGATTGATGCCTCCAGCAGATGGTCACATGTATGTTTATTGTCAACTCGAAATATTGCATTTGCAAGATTACTTGCTCAAATAATAAAATTGAGGAATCAATTTCCGGATTATACGATCAAGAAAATTAGACTTGATAATGCTGGTGAATTTACTTCCCAGACTTTCAATGATTATTGTATGTCTATGGGAATCATTGTTGAGCATCCTGTTGCTTATGTACATACACAGAATGGATTGGCTGAATCATTGATTAAACGTCTGTAAATGATTGCTAGACCAATGATTATGAAAACAAAGCTCCCTATTTCTATATGGGGATATGCAATTTTACATGCTGCTGCATTAATTCGCATCAGACCAAGTGCATATCATAAATACTCCCCATTGCAGCTTGCATTTGGTAAAGAACCAGACATTTCTCATCTGAGAATATTTGGATGTATGATGTATGTGCCTATTGCACCACCGCAACGAAAGAAAATGGGACCTCAAAGAAAGATTGGAATTTATATCGGTTATGATAGTCCATCAATCATTCGATATCTTGAACCTCAGAAAGGTGACGTGTTCACAGCACGTTTTGCTGATTGTCATTTTAACGAGGAAATCTTCCCAATGTTAGGTGAAGATAAGAAACATACCGAAAAGAAAATTACATGGTATGTATCATCATTGTTACATATGGATCCAAGAACAAAATAATGTGAAAAAGATGTACAGCAAATTGTGCACTTGCAAAGAATAGCAAATCAAATACCAGATGCATTTGCAGATACAAAAGGGGTAACTAAATCATATATACATGCTGCAAATGCCCCTGCTCGAATTGAAATTCCGAAGAAACAAATTGAAGATACTCATGATGTCATTAAACGCCTGAAGCTTGGAAGACCAGTCGGTTCCAAGGATAAAAATCTTCGAAAAAAGAAAATTCATAGAGAAACACGATGATCACAAAATAGATAATGATGTTCCTGAAGAAACACATGATGATCACAAAATAGAGAATGATGTTCCTGAAAAACACATGATGATGAAAATGTTCTGTCAGAACTACAAACTGACGAGAATCGTGAAATCTCTATCAATTATATTAATACTGGAAAAATATGGAACCGAAAAGATATAAAGAAATTGATGATATATTTTCTTATAATGTGGCAATTGACATCATAAATGATAATGAGATCATGAACCAAAATCTTTTGGTGAATGTAAAAATCGGCAGGATTGGACAAAATGGAAAGATGTCATCCAGGTTGAATTGGATTCGCTAAATAAACGTAATGTTTTTGGACCTATAGTCCTTACACCTGAAAGTGTAAAACCTGTTGGATACAAATGGGTTTTTATTCGAAAGCGAAATGAGAAAAATGAAATTGTTAGATATAAAGCTCGACTTGTTGCACAAGGTTTTTCTCAAATGCCTGGAATTGATTATGAAGAAACGTATTCTCCCGTGATGGATGCAATTACGTTTCGGTATTTGATTAGCTTGGCGGTATCTGAAAATTTAGAAATGCGTCTTATGGATGTTGTTACAGCTTACTTATATGGATCACTTGATAGTAATATATATATGAAAATCCCTGAAGGATTTAAGATGCCTGAAGCACAAAGTTCAAAACCCCGAGAATGTTATTCTGTGAAATTACAAAGATCATTATATGGGTTAAAGCAATCCGGCCGAATGTGGTATAATCGGCTAAGTGATTACTTGATGAAAAAGGGATATGTAAATAATTCAATATGCCCTTGGGTTTTCATTAAGAAAACAACATCCGGATGCGTAATTATTGCTGTATATGTTGATGATTTAAATATCATTGGAACGAATAAGAAAATTCAAGAAGTTGTGTTATATTTGAAAGAAGAATTTGAAATGAAGGATCTTGGAAAAACCAAGTATTGTCTGGGTTTACAAATTGAACAAAAAGAATGTGGAATATTCGTTCACCAGACAAATTATACAGAAAAGATCCTTAAACGTTTTAATATGGATAAATCAAATCCTTTAAGTACTCCAATGGTTGTTAGATAATTAAATATAGAAAAAGATCCATTCCGTCCATGTGAAGATGATGAAGATATTCTTGGTCCAGAAGTACCATATCTGTAACGTCCCGAAAATCGGAAAGTCCACGTGAACCACATGCATGCAAATTATTAAATTTCTTTGGTATGTTATTAAATTGTTTTAATGCATTAAATGCTTGTTTATTTTATTAAATTATGTTTAATTATTTTTATGTATTTTATGCATAATTCATGCATGGTAGAATTTATTTCATGTTATTTTATAAGTTCATGCATTAGGGTTTCTAGGTGCATTTCACGCTCGAATGAGGATCGGAGTCCGAAGAATTTTCAGGAAAATTATTTTTATTACACGATTTATTTTTATAAATTAATTTAAAGCGTTTTTAAGTGTATTTTTCGAAAATGAGATTTTATTGGGTATTTTTACCCACATGACTTTATTTTTAACGGTACGCAAATTTTATCGAATCAAAGGACTTTTTAATGGTTCGGCTATTATTTTCAAAATCGTTTCAACACGAAATATTTTTCGGGAGTGAGTTTGGGCTTAATGAGCCTACTTTTGAGTTTATAGGACTTATTTATCTTTTTAATCTTTAATTAAACAATTTAGGCCCATTAACTAATATTTTATCTATATAATTAACCCTTAAACACCATTTACCCTAAACCTAAAATTTGTACCAGCCGTACACCCCATTCAGAGCACCAGTCTCCCTCTCGTTTTCATCAATTATAGCTAAAGGCCCCATCGGTTTTCCACTTGTACTTGCATAGAATTTCCTCCGGCTTCCATCTCGGGTCCCTCGCGTGTGTGCATCATTTAAGGAATGCTTTGTATCCCCTTTGCTGTATCATTCACGTATATATATACTTCATGTGTGAAACTATTCGATCGGTCCTTGAACAGGAAGAATTCTTTTCGGTTTTTCATCTTTGCCATGCATTTCTTTTAATTGCTACTCACGATTTCTGTTATGTGGTGCAAGGGGCTGCTGTGTTGGGTTGTCAAGGGCATGTGCAGATCGAGAGTGAGAGTTGTAGGTGCAGGAGCGTGAAGTTGATAAGGTTTTGTTCGAAACCGTGAGGGCCATGTAGATTGGGGCTTTGTGCTAGTGGTTCGATCCTTGGTTTCTTGTACACCAGTCGTGCGAAAGTCTTCTCCAGCCCTGGACCAGACCCTGGTGGGTCTGAGTCAGGGTCTGGAATGGCTCGAGCCATGCTGGAGACAAGAGGATGGGCGATCGGGCGAGGTGGGGAGTGATTTGGGTCTCGGTAGGAGGTTTGTGGTGAAGTCTCGGTTCCTAGCGGTTAGATGCGTGCATGGGGCTGGGAGCTTGGTTCGGTTAGGTGGCTTGGGGTCTGGTCTAGGTCCTTGGTGATCGGGTTCATGGCTGGTGCGACGGGCTTAACTTGTGGCGTGAGTTTTGGGGAGAAAGGTATACATGAGGTGGCTAAAAAGGATAGGACCGAGAGGTTTGGGCATTTCTGGAAATATCAGCCGTGAGTTGGAAAGTCTAATGACATTGTTTTAGGACCTTTTAAGTGTTTTTAAGATATGGTAAAAAGTTGGGAATAATTTGATTGAGTTTCGGTTCAATTCGGGTTAAAACCGGGACCTCGGTCTAAATTTTAAAATGAATCGGTTAAGTTATGAAATGGGCTCGGGTTTACGTCTAAGAATGGTTTTAAATATGTTTTGGAACATTTTAAGGAGTTTGGTAAGATTCGGGTCAATTTTAGAGGTCCAGGGGTAAAACGGTAATTTTTGGGTTTCTAGGGGCAAAATGGTCATTTTGCATCCGGGGTGAGATTTTGGTCCTGGCAGCGCCCTGAGCACAAAATTATGATATTTTAAATGTTTATGCATCATGTTTACGATTTTGACGCAATTATGATAAATACGGTGCATGCTTGGTTTAAAGGAAAAATTACGTATATGCATTCTTTTATTAAGTGATGAATATGATGACACGTTTTGAAGGAAGTGATTTAGTTGTGACTAACACGTTGACATGATGATATAATTGGAGATATCGTGAGGGAAAAGATCCCAGAGGGAGCCCGTTTACGGGAGAAGGCCCCAGAGAGAGCCCGACGATCGTATTTCCATTGACATGATATGATGATATGATAGGCTCGGGTTCAGTTCAGTTGACGGGTGAGAGTGTCCCTGATGTCCCCCGCCGTCGGGTACCGCGGTTACACGTAGATGGATCCATCGACTGACATGATGACATGATGATACGAAAGTCACAGCTAATGAACGGAATTCAAATTAAGATTTTAACACGTATATGCTAATACGATGATACATGCTATTACCATGTTTTGACAGATCACGGTTACGCATACGATATGATAACATGATGAGACATGTTTTGACATGTTACGATTTTACACGACACGCTTATGTTCATGTTTGTAAGCTCATGAAATGTATGTTGATTATGCTATTTTTCACTGTTGTGTGCTGCGTATATGTACTTGTTATTACTGGTACAAGTGTGTTGAGTCTTTAGACTCACTAGGCATGTGTGATGCAGGTGAGCTTGTTGCTGAGGAGACTGGAGGTCCTGAACTCTGAGTAGGCAGCTCTGTTGCGGTGACACGACCTGAGGACCGCATGTTTTCCGCATTATGATTTATGAGATTTGAGAGGAGATGAACCTTTTTATACGTTGACGATTTTAAGCTTTTTATTCGTTTACGTTTACGTTTGATTTTGGAGTAGCTTGGAAATTTTAAAACTGCGTTATTTTATTGTCAAATATTTAAGATCATTTTTAAATGTTATTTCGAGATTGCGAAGCTTTTATTTTAAAAAAAATGTCTAGTAGAATTTTAAAAATGAGCGAGACGTTTCAATATCTAAGTGCTATCGGTGCCTTTATGTATCTTACAAATTGTACAAGGCCCGATATATCTTTTGCAGTAAATTTATTGACAAGATTTAGTACAATCCAACAAAGAGACACTAGAACGAAATTAAACATATATTCCGTTATCTACGAGGAACGACAGACTTGGGACTTTTGTTTTCAAAAGATGCTAATCCAAGTATAATTGGTTATGGCGATGCTGGATACTTATCTGATCCACACAAGGCACGTTCCCAAACTGGATATGTATTTACTCGTGGAGGCACTGCAATTTCTTGGCGTTCGCAGAAATAAACGCTCGTAACAACTTCATCAAATCATGCCGAGATTATTGCACTACATGAAGCAAGTCGTGATTGTGTGTGGTTAAAATCAATGACCCAACATATCCAAATCTCATGCGGATTATCATTTGATGAGAAGCCTGTGATACTATATGAAGATAATGCTACATGTGTTGCTCAAATGAAAGAATGATACATAAAAAGCGACAGAACTAAACATATTCCTCCTAAGTTCTTCGCATTCACCAAGGAGCTTGAGAAGAATAAATATATTGATGTTCGTCACATTCAATCAAGTGAAAACTCATCAGATCTCTTCACAAAGGCACTTCCTACGACAATATTCAGAAAGCACATATATAATATTGGGATGCGCAATCTACAAAATTTGTGAAGAATTGTTCGTGTCAGCATGAGGGGGAGTTTACGTGACTGCACTCTTTTTCTCTTACTATGATTTTTATCCCAATGGGTTTTTCCTAGTAAGGTTTTTAACGAGGCAGTATAAAAACACGTAATGAAGACAATCATTATGATCATCATCACAAGGGGGAGTGTTGAAAAATAATATTTAAAATGTGTGTATTGAATATTTGAATGTTGAAAATAAGAGTTGTAAATATTGAAAATTAGTGTGTGATGATGTAGGTAATGATAAATTTATTTTTGGATTATTTGTAAAGATTTTCTATAAATAGATCTCTCATTTGTGAAGAAAATTACAATTGAGTTGAGAAAAAAATATTATAAGGTGTGTAGTTGATAATTTTGAGAGTTTGAGATTTTTATTTTTTACCATAAATTTTTACTTTTCACTACAAAATTAATATTATATATATATATGAAATATATATATGAAATAAATCTCCTTAATCTCGTGGAATATGATTTTACAAACTGGGTTTTGCATAAAATCTGCTAATTAATTGTTATCTAGAAAACACATATTAATCTTGCTCAAATTGCTTTTTTGTTACACTTCGATCAAACTTGAAGATAGGGGCGGAGCCATGATTCAAAATTACCTGGGGTTGGCTCAGTCTCATACTGTATTTAATAAAATAAATAATTAACTAAAAAATTTAAAATAAAAAATATGTAAACATTGATTTCATGAAAACATAGAACAAGAGTATTAATATTTAATACCTTCAAAAACATGGAGTTATTTTTCTTAGAATAAAACTCATTAATTATTAAATCGTTATCAATTTTTTCAACCAAATCTCGTTCGATGTAGATTACCATAGAATCTCCGAAAAACTCGGCTTCCATATTGTTACGAAGAGCTTTTTAACAAGTTTCATTGCCGAAAATGCTCGTTCCGTTGTTGTTGTAGAAACGAGGAGAGTTAAAACAAGACGAATCAACATGTCAATTAAATAAATATATCAGATTCGATAAATAAGTAAACGGCGTAGATAAAAGTGTATAAATCACCTGTCAATAAAATCGTAGGTTCCTGACTTATTAGTCTAAATTAATCTTCGACATAATTCAAAAATAGTTGATAAATTTTGAAATCTTTCATGGCCAACAACATCAAGTTTATAGTGATCCAATTACATTATCAAGTGATGCAAATCTTATGAATCGAAATCAAGATAATATAATTTCTCAGCAAGTCGATAGATATGATCAACATTAAGAAGCTTAAAATTTTCTTTAGGTTCCTAAGCACAATTAAGTTTAAGAAGTTCAACTCCCTCATCCTTGAATCTATTATTAAGCTTTTCAACTTGAAAATTGATAGGTGTCATTTTTACGTATTTTATTACATTAGTTTTGTGTGTATTTGTATTGTACATGCGTACATTTCGTTTACATTTTGTTCGTTTTAGAGTAAGCATGTGTATTTGATCGCGTCTCACTTGTAAGTGACGAATTTGCAAGTAGATTGACCGAAAAACTGAAATCGGGACGAAAATAGTGCCAATTAAGAGGACAATGGGCAGAAAGGCTGGCGCCCAGGCGGTAGAATTCCACTACTCGGGTGCGAGATGTGAAATGTTAAGCTAAACTCCAGAGGATGTGGCGCTCGGGCGGAAGAATATTACCGCCCGAGCGTGAGTGCCGCACTTAACGAGAAACTTACAGAGAAGTTGGCACTCGGGCGGTAGAACTTTAGCGCTCGAGCGTCACTTAAATTTGGCAAGATTGTGTGGCCGATTTCTTCCCTTAATTTCTGAAGAGAGAGGGATATGAAAGGGATTTGGACGAGTCAGTAAGGAGATTTTTCATTATCTAGCAGCCACCACAAGCCTTGGAGAGGATTTTGCGCTTGGATTGAAGATTTTGAGATTTTTGGGCACCGTTCTTCGCAGATCTCGTCACGTCTAGTATTTCGAGTTTATTTTCTCCTATTTAAACATTGTTTGCTTAGTTTAATTATGACATCGAGTAGCTAAACTTTCATTTTTGTTGGGATTTAAGGGGATCCTACCTCGAAACCGATTTAGTTAATTCATATTTCGATTTTTTGGTTTATTCTTGATTATGCTATTGTGCTATCATGTTATTAGAGCATAGCTAACTTTAATAACAAATTTTATATCGCGAGTGAGTTCGAGGGAATAACTTGTGATAGGAACGAGTAGTATAGTACGTAGATTTACAATTTACATAGAAATATGAAGTCGGATACGCGTCGATAGTCATAGTCTTAAGGGGCGAAAGCTGGGGGAGTTCATAGATCAGCATGCGATTCACCTTTGATAAATAATTAAAGAAATTTAATTACTTCACTTAGTAGAATTAGTTTGGCATAGCTCGAGAGGGTGTGTTCAATTGAATAGGAAATCATGTCGGAAGCGTAGACCACTATCGAACGAATTAAATAAATAACGAGGGGTAGGTGAACCGAAATTCCTAACAAATTTATTTTTAATTTAATTCTAATTAATCTTTCTAGATTATATATCTCATCATTTAATTCTTAAATTTTATCTTTGAATTTATATTTAATTGTAGTAGTAGAAAAAAATTATCCAAATTTCGTTGCTAAAGATTTAATAACCGAAGATAATAATTGAAAAATACAGTATCTAATGGAACGATACTCGTACTCTAGTACATTATATTATAATTTGACATCGTGCACTTGCGATTATTTTGAGCTTAAATATTATTAATTTGGACCAAGAGTTTTACAGTGCAAGTTTTGCTCGATCAAGTTTTTGGCACCGCTGCTGGGGATTTTTAATTCGCAATTTTATTTTTTGTTATTTTCTTTAGCATTGTTCTATTTTTCTTGAGCTAACACTCCATATTCAATTCCAGATATCTATTCCAATGCATGCCAAAGTCACTTGACGTGGAGCTTGAGCAGTTTGACCTTGAAATTGAAAGAACTTTCCGCAGAAGAAGACAACAGCAGAGACTGAAGGAACTGATGGAGAGGCACGAGCACGAGCATGAGGAGGAGCACCATGAAAATAGACACTTTGAGGTGCCACGCCGCATACCGATGCTAGAGTATGCCCAACCTTCTTTGGATGGTGCACGCCCCAGCATTGTGAGGCCTATTGTGCGGGCAAACCACTTAGAAATCAAGCCAGCTATAATTCAGATGATTCAGAATACGGTCCAGAGCATTAGATGACCCAAACACGCATATAGCAGATTTTCTTGAAATTTGCGATACTTTTAAATTTAATGGGGTTTTTGATGATGCTGTTAGGTTGCATTTATTTCCTTTCTCCTTACGTGACAAAGCTAAAGCATTGTTAAATTATTTGCCTGTATGTTCATTCACCACATGGGAGGACATGGCGAAAGCATTTCTCATTAAATAATTTCCTCCATCTAAGACCATAAAGCTACGGGTAGATATCACCATATTTGCTCAATTCGAGCAAGAGTCTTTTTATGAGGCATGGGAGCGTTTCAAAGATCTATTGCGGAGATGCCCACATCACGAATTTCCACTTGGTTTAGTCGTTCAAACCTTTTATTATGGCTTGCTTACTCCTAATCGTACTATGATAGATTCTGCTGCTTGTGGATACCTATTGAGAAAAACTGCCGAAGAAGGATATGAGTTGCTGGAGGTAATGGCAGCTAGCAGCTATCATCCTCAATCTGAAAGAAACAACCAGTGGAGAAGTGCAGGAGTTCACCATGTAACTTACCTTTCTGCTATTACTGCGCAACTTGATGTCTTGAACGGGAAATTGGACGGCCTGAATATGGGTGGCACGGCTATGCGTCTTCAAGAGATATTTTGTGATAAGTGTGGAGGTGAATAATTTGCGAAGGACTGTCAAGATGACAATCCCTTCTATATGCAAAACGAGGCACCAGTGAATCAAGTGGGAGTCCAAAACCGTCCAAGGGATGGAGGCAACATCCCAACTTATCGTGGGGTGGTCAAAACAGCCAGAATATACCACAGGGTGGACAGCCGTATGGAAAACAACCGATGTACAGATCAGACCCTCCTAGAGAAGAAAAGTTCAATTTGGAGCAGATGATGTCTAAGTTCATCTCTTCTACCGAAACTAGACTCCAAAACCAAGATGCATCGATAAAGGGACTAGAGAATCTGATTGGACAGTTAGCTAAGATGATAGCAAGTAGAGAGCCGGGCACCTTGTCAAGTAACACAGAGACCAATCCAAAAGAGCAAGTGAAGGCCATCGAGTTAAAGAGTGGGAAAATTTTAGAGTCCCGAGAAAAAGAAAAAAGTCAATTGCCGGATGCACAGGCTGAGACATCAAAAGGTAAGTCTTCTAACTCTACACAGCACCCAATGCACCATCCAAAATTGTTATACATTCTCCTTTCCCTGCAGCATTGAAAAAAGCAAAACTTGATGCGCAATTCGGTAAGTTTCTTGAGGTATTTAAAAAATTACACATCAATATTCCTTTTGCCGATGCTTCGATGCAAATTCCTAGCTATGCAAAATTTCTGAAGGACATCTTAGAAAATAAGAGAAAATTGGAGGATCACATGATGGTAAATCTAACTGAAAATTTCTCTGCTTTGGTGCAAAACAAGATCCCACCAAAACTTAAGGATCCATGGAGTTTTTCTATTCTTTGCATGATTGGTGATGTTGTTTTTCATAAAGCCTTATGTGGTCTTGGTGCAAGTATTAACCTCATGCCTTTGTCTGTGTTTAGGAAACTTGGATTGGGAGAACCTAAGCCAATGAGAATGTCTTTACAGCTAGCAGACAGATCTGTCAAGTATCCACTAGGGGTTATTGAGGATGTGCTAGTGAAAGTGGACAAATTTATTTTTTCGGCAGATTTTGTGGTGCTTGACATGGAGGAGGACATAGAGATGCCGTTGATATTGGGGAGGCCATTCCTTGCAACTGGCAAGGATCTAATTGATGTACAGGAAGGGCAGTTGAGATTGAGAGTGGGGGAAAAGGAGATTACTTTTGATGTCTTTAATGCACTTAAGCACACACTACATTCTAATACTTGTTTTAGAATTGATGCTTTTGATTCGCTTGTGTGTGACTATGTGCAGGATGCTATTAAGGACCTTTTGGACGCCACTCTCACTACTAAATTGTGAGAAGACGAATTGGATGAGGAGAAATCTGAAATTGTGGCATACCTTAATGACAACCATCCTTGGAAGAGGCCAATAAAGATGCAATTAGAGGACTTGGGGGATCGGAGAGACTTAACCCCTCAGAAGTCAAGCATAGCGGAGCCACCAACTCTTGAGCTCAAGGCATTGCCTCCAAATCTGAAATACGTCTATCTAGGTGAGAATAGTAAACTTCCTGTGATTATTTCTTCTGATTTGATAGATGTGATGGAAGGCAAACTGCTGAAAGTTTTGAAAGCGCACAAGAGTGCATTTGCGTGGAAGGTGGCGGATATCAAAGAGATCAATCCATCGGTCTGCATGCACAAGATATTGATGGAAGACAAATATTCACCTCTGGTGCAACCTCAGAGAAGATTAAATCCAAATATGCAAGAGGTAGTAAAAGCAGAAACTATCAAACGCCTTGATGCATGTATTATCTATCCCATATCTGATAGTGCATGGGTAAGTCATGTTCAATGTGTACCGAAAAAAGGTGGGATTACTATTATCACAAATGAACAAAATGAATTAATACCCACTAGGACAGTTACGGGATGACGCGTGTGCATCGACTATAGGAAATTGAATGATGCCACCCGTAAAACCACTTTCCACTTCACTTCATTGATAAAATGCTTGATAGGTTAGCGGGTCATGAGTTTTATTGTTTTTTGAATGGGTATTCAGGGTATAACCAAATAATGATTGCGCCTGAGGACCAAGAGAAAACTACATTCACTTGTCCTTATGGCACCTTTGCCTATAGACGAATGTCTTTTGGTTTGTGTAATGCCCCAGCCACGTTTCAACGATGTATGACCGTGATATTTCATGACATGATAGAAACTTTCCTTGAAATATTTAAGGATGACTTCTCGATATTTGGCTCTTCTTTTGATGACTGTTTGCAGAATTTGAAGGTGGTATTGATGAGATGGGAGGAGACGAATTTGGTGCTGAATTGGCAAAAGTGCCATTTTATGGTACAAGAAGGCATAGTATTCGGGCACAAATATCAGTGCAATAGAGGTGGATAAGGCAAAAGTAGAAGTTATCAAGAACTTACCACCTCCGACATCCATAAAGGGAGTTAAAAGTTTTCTAGGCCACGCCGGTTTTTATCGGCGTTTTATTAAAGATTTTTCTAAAATTGCCAAACCTCTATCTTCTTTATTTATGACGGCCCCTGTTTTGGTGGCACCGGATTGGGATCTACCTTTTGAGGTCATGTGCGATGCCAGTGATACCGCGGTTGGGGCGGTGCTTGGCCAGTGGCAAAATAAGGTATTTCATACAATTTACTACGCAAATAAGACCGTAGATGAGGCTCAATTGAATTATGCAACAACTGAAAAGGAATTACTTGCAGTAGTATTCGCGCTTCACAAATTTCATTCATACCTTGTTTTGTCCAAAGTCATTGTTTACACAGACTACTCTGCACTGAAATATCTACTTGATAAGAAAGATGCAAAGCCACGCCTACTTAGGTGGATTTTATTGTTACAAATATTTGATTTAGAAATAAAGGATAAGAATGGTGTTGAGAATGTGGTAGCGGATCACTTGTCTAGATTGGAGCTTATGAGTAATGACTGTGTAGATCATACTATTAATGATTGGTTTCCTGATGAGCAGCTATTTGAGGTGAAACACTGTCCTTGGTATGCAAAATTTTCTAACTTTCTTGTCACAGGCACACCACCACCCAATCTATCATTTCACCAACGAAAAAATTTCTTTTCTGACGTGAAGCATTATTTTTGGGAGGAACCATTTTTGTTTAAGATTTGTGCAGATTCCATGATAAGAAGGTGTGTTGCAGAGGAAGAGTTTGGTCAAATTCTCGACCATTGTCATGACCGTGAGGTAGGTGGCTATTTTGGACTAACAAGGACAACATCTAAGGTACTTGTATGTGGCTTCTATTTGACCGACCCTATTTAAGGATGCTCGTTCTTATGTGTTTGCTTGTGATAAATTCCAGCGGACATGTAACATCTCTAACCATCATGAAATGCCATTAAACAATATCATTGATTGTGATGTTTTTGATGTGTGGGGGATAGACTTCATGGGACCGTTTCCCAGTTCGTTCACGAAAAAATACATTTTGGTTGCGGTTGATTATGTGTCTAAGAGGGTAGATGCAGAAGCATATACCATTAATGATGCTCAGGTGGTCCTGAAATTTTTAAAGAAAAATATTTTTAATAGATTCGGAACACCAAGAGCAATCATTAGTGATGGTGGCACCCATTTTTGCAACAAACTATTTGAAAAACTTTTGAGCAAATATGGTATCACACATAAGATCTCTACCACCTATCAGCCCCAGACGAGTGGTCAAATAGAAGTGTCTAACCAAGAGATCAAGCGGATTTTGGAAAAAGTGGTAGGTGTCAGTCGGAAAGACTGGTCTGTAAGGTTAGATGATACTCTTTGGGCATATAGGACTGCTTTTAAAACACCTATAGGCACTACACCATATAGGCTACTGTTTGGTAAAGCATGTCATTTACCTGTAGAGTTAGATCATCGAGCATACTAGGCAACAAAAGCACTTAACTTTAACTTTACTGATGCAGGTGAACGACATTTGCTTCAATTTGACTAGTTGGAAGAATTCCAGAATCTGGCATATGATCTCACATTATCATCCAAGGAGATGACAAAGAGGGCTCATGACAAACGAATCATCGAAAGGGAATTCAAAGAAGGAGAAAATGTCCTACTCTACAACTCCCGGTTGCGACTGTTTCCCGGAAAATTGAATTCGCGATGGTCTGGTCCATTCGTGATTTCTAAACTTCACCCATCGGGAGCTGTAGAACTACAAGATGGAAAAGATGGGACATTTACGGTGAAGCACTACAGGGGTGGCACAATTGAGCCACAACTTGGAATCGCCTGGTTCCAAGACAGTCCGAACTGACACTGACCGACAGTCAAGCTCTCGACTATAAATTGAGAACTACCTCTCTTTCCTTATCTTATACTTGATTCTACTTTATCATTTTAGTTCATTTCCTTCGTTACTTATTATTTGTTAGTTTATTCTAATTGTCCTTATTCTTATTTTTCATTAAAAAAAATTTAAAATTAAAAAAACGGGAAACGTTCACGACCGAGCGGTAATATTCGCGAATGGCTCTGCCCTAAAAAGAAATTTCCAGTGCAGTCGGCGCTCGGGCAGTAAAATTTTATCGCTCGGACACGACTACACATAAAATCGCCCCTCCCCTTTCCCTTTTCTCATTATGTGCGAATTTCACCCTAACCCCTCATTTCTACCGGTGCTCACTCTCGTTTTCTTTGCAGTAATTCTCTCCCAAATCCGGGTTCAACCAACGTGGTTCACAATCTTCGTTCAAAATCAAGAAGCCTTCTCTCTCTGGTCACCATCTCCATCATCTACCACCATGGCACTCAAGAAACTGAAAGGTATTCCTGGTTCCTCTTCATCTTTGTCTTTTAATAGAACTCGCTTTGTAAATGAGACGGCTCGGGCTCGGTATGAGCATGCCAAAATTCATCGAAACCCGATTGTCGAGAGGGGATTCCGTAAGAAATTGGAGGATAGATTCTTGGCACCTCTTGTGGGTTTGGAGAACCGGGGATGGAAAAAATTTGGCGAAAAACCTAAGGCGGCGGTGGTGTCAGTAGTTTGGGAATTCTATGCCAATGTGGGTGAGAGGACAGACGATAAGGCTTTTGTTAGAGGGAGCCTTGTGCCATTTGATTCTATTACGAATAACTCCCTCTTAGAAACGGCCGAGGTTGATTACACTGAGATACTCGGGACTTTATGTCATCCAAGGACGACCTGGAAATCAGTAGGGGGGCCACCGAGTTGTTTTGACGAGCGGTATTTGTAGACCGATATTTCCCTTTGGTATCTGTTCTTGGCTAGGAGGATGATGCTAGTATCCCACAAGAGTGAGGTACATAAGGAGCGGGCAGTGGTGCTCTATGCTTTATCGCAAGACTATGCCATCAACGTGGGCAAGCTCATCAACTCTCAAATCATGGTGAGCATTCGTAACAGCCACATCGGACTTTTCTTTCCCACTATCATATCAGAGCTGTGTGCCAGGGCGGGGGTTGTCTTCCGGAATGACGAGGAATGGCTGCAACCGATGAAGCCCATTTGTGTGGAGGACATGCAGCGTAAGAGCGCGAAACGATAGACAGACTTTCTCGCTCTTGAGGGGGATACCGGTGGATCGAGCACCACTGCCCCACGTCGCTCCCAGCCCCGAAGGCGGTCCCAAAACGAAAAAATGGATGAGACTCTCGCATTTATGACTCACCAGGATCGCGTCAACGCGAGCTTCAATGAACACTTTACTTATGTCGATTCCATGATGCGCACGATGCTCGTCCAAGGGGGCGTAGACCCAGGGACCATACCACCGCCGCCGCCATTCGTTCCCCCTTACGATTTTCAGTATGACTATTATCAGCAGGGGGATGCATCAAAAGTGCCACCACCAGAACAGGATGAGGATGAGCCTTGATCAGGGGAGTTTACTGTTCCCTTTCTTTTTGTTTCATTGTTTACTGCATTATTTTTGTGTTCTTATTGTTGTTTCATTCTGTCATTTATTTTTGCATGTGTTTTTGTGTTCTGCATCTGTGTTTGCATTTATGTGTTTCAGTCTTTTGTGCAATGTCCCCATGAGGGGGTCATTTCGTTTGTGTACTGCATGTGTGTCAATTGATTGTGAAACAAGTAGGTTGGTAGCCAATGAGGATTATGGGATTAATGACTTGCATGTTTCTTAGTCTTGTCACTCGTTATGAACACCCCGGTATCAGGAACTCTAAGTTTTTCTTTACGCAAACATGGTGAGTTTTGGTAGTAGTGTGAATGATAGTCGAGTTTAAAATAATCTCTGAGGGAGACTGGAAAAAAATGAGATGCGAGTAGAACTTGAATGAATATCTGTTGAAAGGAGTGACTGACCAGTAGCATGAACTCGAGTAGAAAATCAAAGTATCCCTCAAATAACCTTCATCTCAATCGTGCATAGAGCCTAAAAATTCTTCTCTAGGCCAGATAAATAAGCATACCTTATATTCCGAGCCTAGGGCATAGACACGAGAAAACTATGCACTAAAAAAAAAGGGATGTAAGGTTTGGGGGAGCCAAAAAGGGATGAAATCCTATCCCAAGGCTAAAAAGATGGAGATGTAAGGTGTTGAGGAATGTCAGATGAAATTTCTGACAAGTGCATATTGAAAATGATCTGCGTACTCCCAATCTTTTTGGAACCACCTGAGCGCTTATGAATATTGACTCCCAAAATCTCGTTGTACAACGATGAAATTATGCCACTTTGTGTTTATTGGTTGGTCACGAGTGGAAACAGAAATTAGGAGATAAACTTGCGTTGAATTGTTGATTCGACGACCCACTTGATTCTGCGAACAAAACTATCTGAAGCACAAGCTAGTAAAACCTACAGCACACACGACCACACTTTCTGGAAAAATAAAAATGTTTTGTGGTGTTTTCAAAAACCCGCTGAGGCAGGAGATGTCAGTTTGCTGTTTCGCCATCGGTTGAGTTGATTTAGTAATTTTACTTTATGTTTTGTTTCATGTCTTGGGTGTGGTCTGTGACCTATTTTGCTTGAGGACAAGCAAAAGGTCGGTATGAGGGGGGTTGATAGGTGTTATTTTTACGTATTTTGTTACATTAGTTTTGTGTGTGTTTGCATTGATGGTGCGCTGTCGTTGTGCCACCAAACTTAAATTCCTACTTTCTAAATAAAATTAGTGTAATGGTGAGTAAGGTCGAATCCACAGGGAACGGAGAATGATTTTTTTCGAGCAAAATGCAATTAAAATGGGGATTTTTGTATATGAATTTAATAAAATGCTAAACTAAATTTATCCAAGAATGGAAAATAATAAATTAAAATGATAGTTAATCAACTAGAATAAAATGAAAAATTTAATATGAGAAAGATCTGATTCAAGGGAGTTCTACTATTTAATTATATCACTGTTCATCGGCAAACAAATAATTTATTCAAGTTATTCCAAGCAATTAACTTTAGAATTATAGGGATAGCCGCTAAAATTCTTGTGTTTTCCTAAATTAATTGACCGAACCCAGCATCCAGTCAAAACTTATGAATAACCAACTGGGCACGATAGCGTTCCATATTAATTAAAGATAGCTTTTAGATTTGTGAAAACAGTTAATCCTAAAATCTAACAACCGAGATAGCTGCAATTGATAGATCGAGTTTCACCGATTTATTTAGATTACACATGTTATAATAGCACATCACATCTAACCTATTGCTACTCACGTACCAATCGTTCATGACAATTACGGATCACTGAATTCATGGTTAGCATTAGAAAATCATACATCAAATTAAATTGTCAGATTAATTGACGTATAACATTCATATAATTAAATCATAAATCAACGAATACTTGGGCAAATAAAAATAATAAATTAAAGTGCAAAACCTCACAGTGATAAAATTAAAATAGTAGACTATATCCCTTGAATCAAAAATAAAACTTAGCCTAAAAGTGTGGAGAGAAGTTGAGAGAAAATCCTTGCGCCTTTCTTATGCTCTTCACGTGAGTTGTTGGAGAAGGTTGGAGAAATCTTTTTTTTTTTGTGTAAAAATTCAGCCGCCTCCCTCTTTATATTTTGTGAATAGTTGTATGATTTGGGTTTTTTTTATTTAAGCTAAAAAGCCCACTAAACTAAAAATAAAAACCTAATACCTAAAAATTAAAAGATACTAGAAAATATCCTCCAATAATATAGAATTTTTTATGGAAAAACTCTATCTTGTATTTCTTCCTTGATATAAAAATTTCTTATCTCACTAGGCAGCCAAGGAATCGTCAAAAGGCGTGGTCACGCCTTATGCAAAAACATCTTCTGCTCCACATCTTCCACTAAGATCATATCAGCAACTTTAATTGTGATATAAAATCATCTTTTTTGGCCCAGACTTATCGCAAGAGCAGAAAACTTCCTTCTACAATAAAATCACACAAAAATGTGTCAATTAAGCATGTTGGTAGTTGTAACAATGAGAGATATGACAATAAAAATACAAACTATATGAGCCTATCAAATCTCCCACACTTAAATCATGCTTGTCCTCAAACATAAAAGAATTTGATTCATTATTTCAACTCATTATCCTCTTTCTGCTTCATTCACTTGTCTGCAAAATATTTTGTCATGCACCAAAGTAATTTAATTTTTAAGCACCTAACATACCAACATAATGAACAATTGCTTCCATCCGAATGTGTAGAAATAAAAATGCATAGGGTCCAAACACTCCTCACAGGATTCGCTCATTTCACTCGTAAGTGTCTAGGTATGTATCAAGGAGCTCCCATGCCAAAACACTGAAAATTTTTACCATAAGCTTGCAAATATATCATATCCTCTACCAAATGAATGAATTAAAATGCACAAACAAGGGCTATAAATGGGTTGTATCGTGGCTAGAGGTTAGGTAGGAAAGAAATACAACGGTTTATGGAACTGAAGAACACATACACACTTTCCACAAAGACAATAGCATCCAGCTAACAATAACATCTCCAATTTCATTATAACATCCAAGAGCATTTTTTTTTCTTCGTTTCTCTTATTTTCCTTCTCACTCCCCTTTTTTTTCATTTTTTTCTTTTCGTTATAAATATATCTTTTTTTCTCTTTTCTTTTTTTTTTCATTTTTTTTATTAGGAGATTTTTTGAAACGATGATTTCGAGCATTACTCACTCGTATCAACAATTTGCACTTTCTTGGCTCCAGCTAAATGCGAAAAGTTTGTATGATTCTCCAATTCAAGGTTCAAATAGAGGAATAACCAACAAAAATATTTATCATGGCTTGTAACGTGGTTATTTTCCAACGAATAGGCTTAGGCTCGAACTTGGCTCACTAGGGATAATGAATCAAGGTGGGCTCAAAAGAACGGCACAGATAATGCGAAAGAAAACTGTTTGAACCAAATGCCCTTTACTTTTGTTTGTGCACCTCATCCATCAAAAGGTGTCAACAAAGACATGTATAACAATGCAAATTCTAGAAAAATTAATAATGCATGACCAACACACAATCAAATAAAATGGAGCATGATATAATGTTTGCTCATAGGCTCAAAGCTCACCAAAGAAAAATGGTATGTGTGTTAGACCTCAAACACTTGTCATTTCAATACATCATCAAGAGCAACTACCCATAAATGTAGCAGTAAGAATACAAAATCAGTTGCACACAAAGAAAACATCAGGTTTTTTTTTTTCATAGACTCGCATCAGAGGCATTCAAGATTCAAATGAGAGAGATAACGAATAAATATTAAATGATTTATGGATCAAACAACTTCACTCTGTCGTAATCTCCTTTCCTCTTTTTTTTTTTATTTTCATAAATATTTTTTTTCCGAATAAATATGCAAATAAATAGAAAAAATAGAAAATAAAACTAGAAATAAAGATATGTACCCCCTCCACACCTATATGTGGCAATGTCCTCAATGACACAAAAATTAAATGCACAACGTAGACACTAAAAACGCAAAAGAAGTTAGAAAACTCCCCTGAAAATTTTTGGGCATCGTGGAGCAAAGCTTTCTATTGCTGTGGCGGTGTTGACGAAGCCTGTGACAAAGATGTGAAAGGGGGTGAGAACAAATAGGGTTAGATAAAACAAACAAAAATTCTGTTTTTTTTTTTCAAAATCAGAAGATGTTTTCTCACAAGGCGTGATCACGCCTTGCTAGAAAACATCTAGTGCGTGTAAGACAATTTTTTTTTCAGAAGATGTTTTCGGACAAGGCGTGATCACGCCTTGTCAAAAGACATCCACTGTGTTGGGAATTTTTTTTTTTGGTGCAGAAGTGATATTCTTGTAAGGCGTGGTCACGCCTTGTTAGAAGACATCTTCTGGACAAAGGTAATAACAATTGTACTATGTGAAAAAAATAAAAATAAAAAAATTAAAAATAATAAGAAAAAAAATTGGATTGCCTCCCAAAAGCGCTTGATTTTTAGTTGTCGGCTTGACCCTCAAAAGCACTCATTCAAAGAGCGGCTGACGCCCAAAGTACGTGTCATATGACACCATATATGGGTCTTGGTTCCATGTGCCCTCAAGTTTGGTTTGATGTATGCAATGTAAGCTCGTCTCCTCAACAAAACGTGACTTTGAATAATAGGCATGAGATGAGTGTATCATCGTTGGCTCTTGAAGAACAAAATATGTTGAAATCGGTAATGGAGAAAGGCAAGGATCTCCTAGATGTATATATGATGATATTATCGACGAGCTCAAATCGATAGTCTCAGGAGCTTGTTCATCTCTCAACTTCATTGGTGCCTCATCTTCGTGTGATATTTCTTCCAAAACTTCTTCAGATTGAGGCTCAACATTTTCCTCATTCAATGCCACGCGCTTGTTTACCATGTCATTCAATCGACTTATGATTATTTCAAGACTATATCCCTCATCTTCTTGATGCTCGAAAGGTTGATATGTAAAATCAGATTGGCTAATTTGTGGAGTGTATTGGTGGCTCCAACTCTGCAGTGAAGGATGCCAATACTGATGGTAGTCAAAGTCGGCCATATCATTTAGCAAATATATCACACTATCTTCATCTCGACTAAGTAGTGGGCTACCAGTTGTTAGTGCTCCATTAAATACCCATCTTTGTGTAACTGCATTCAAACCTTTAAGGAAAAGTCGAAGAAGGACATAGTTAGAAAAATCATGATTCCTGAATGTTGTTACTAAATTATTGAATCTCTCCCATGCTGCGTAGAATGGCTCTCCGTTTTGTTGGGCAAAAGTTGTGAATACTTGTCGATGAAACATCTCGAAGTATTTCACAACAAAAAGTTCTCAAATTCTTCTTTTTTTGATGAATCACCTGTACAAGAAGAATGAGACATAAAAAAAATAATAATAGCAAAACTCGAAAAAAACCTAACCTTGCACCGTTCCCCGGCAACGGCGCCAAAATTTGGTGCGCTGTCGTTGTGCCACCAAACTTAAATTCCTACTTTCTAAATAAAATTAGTGTAATGGTGAGTAAGGTCGAATCCACAGGGAACGGAGGATGATTTTTTTCGAGCAATAATGCAATTAAAAGGGGGATTTTTGTATATGAATTTAATAAAATGCTAAACTAAATTTATCCAAGAATGGAAAATAATAAATTAAAATGATAGTTAATCAACTAGAATAAAATGAAGAATTTAATATGAGCAAGATCTGATTCAAGGGAGTTCTACTATTTAATTATATCACTGTTCATCGGCAAACAAATAATTTATTCAAGTTATTCCAAGCAATTAACCTTAGAATTATAGGGATAGCCGCTAAAATTCTTGTGTTTTCCTAAATTAATTGACCGAACCCAGCATCCAGTCAAAACTTATCAATAACAAACTGGGCACGATAGCGTTTCATATTAATTAAAGATAGTTTTTAGATTTGTGAAAATTGTTAATCCTAAAATCTAACAACCGAGATAGCTGCAATTGATAGATCGAGTTTTACCGATTTATTTAGATTACACATGTTATGATAGCACATCACATCTAACCTATTGCTACTCACGTACCAATCGTTCATGACAATTACGGATCACTGAATTCATGGTTAGCATTAGAAAATCATACATCAAATTAAATTGTCAGATTAATTGACGTATAATATTCATATAATTAAATCATAAATCAACGAATACTTGGGCAAACAAAAATAATAAATTAAAGTGCAAAAACCTCACAGTGATAAAATTAAAATAGTATACTATATCCCTTGAATCAAAAATAAAACTTAGCCTAAAAGTGTGGAGAGAAGTTGAGAGAAAATCCTTGCGCCTTTCTTTTGCTCTTCACGTGAGTTGTTGGAGAAGGTTGGAGAAATCTTTTTTTTTTGTGTAAAAATTCAGCCGCCTCCCTCTTTATATTTTGTGAATAGTGGTATGATTTGGGTTTTTTTTTATTTAAGCTAAAAAGCCCACTAAACTAAAAATAAAAACCTAATACCTAAAAATTAAAAGATACTAGAAAATATCCTCCAATAATATAGAATTTATTATGGAAAAACTCTATCTTGTATTTCTTCCTTGATATAAAAATTCCTTATCTCACTAGGCAGCCAAGGAATCGTCACAAGGCGTGGTCACGCCTTTATGCAAAAACATCTTCTGCTCCACATCTTCCACTAAGATCATATCAGCAACTTTAATTGTGATATAAAATCATTTTCTTTGGCCCAGATTTATCGCAAGAGCAGAAAACTTCCTTCTACAATAAAATCACACAAAAATGTGTCAATTAAGCATGTTGGTAGTTGTAACAATGAGAGATATGACAATAAAAATACAAACTATATGAGCCTATCAATTGTGCATGCGTACATTTCGTTTACATTTTGTTCATTTTAGAGTAAGCATGTGCATTTGATCGTGTCTCACTTGTAAGTGACGAATTTGCAGGTAAATTGGCCGTAAACTGAAATCGGGAAGAAAATGTGCCAACCAAGAGGACAATGGGCAGAAAGGCTGGCGCCCGAGCGGTAGAATTCCACCGCTCGGGTGCGAGATGTGAAATGTTAAGCTAAACTCCAGAGGATGTGGTGTTCGGGCGGAAGAATCTTACCGATCGAGCGCGAGTGCCGCACTTAACGAGCAACTTACAGAGAAGTTGGCGCTCGGGCGGTAGAACTTTACCGCTCGAGCGTCACTTAAATTTGGTAAGATTGTGTGGCCGATTTCTTCCCCTAATTTCTGAAGAGATGGGGATATGAAAGGGATTTGGACGATTCATTAAGGAGATTTTTCATTATCTAGCAGCCACCACAAGCCTTGAAGAGGATTTTGCGCTTGGATTGAAGATTTCGAGATTTCCGGGCACCATTCTTCGCAGATATCATCACGTCTAGTATTTCGAGTTTATTTTCTCCTATTTAAACATTGTTTGCTTAGTTTAATTATGACGTCGAGTAGCTAAACTTTCATTTTTATTGGGATTTAAGGGGATCCTACCCCGAAACCGATTTAGTTAATTCATATTTCGATTTTTTGGTTTATTCTTGATTATGCTATTGTGTTATCGTGTTGTTAGAGCGTAGCTAACTTTAATAACAAATTTTATATCGCGAGTGAGTTCGAGAGAATAGCTTGTGATAGGAATGAGTAGTATAGTCCGTGGATTTACAATTTACATAGAAATATGAAGTCGGATACGCGCCGATAGTCATAGTCTTAAGGGGCGAAGCTAGGGGATTTCACTAGATAGACATGCGATTTACTTTTGATAAATAATTAAAGAAAATTAATTACTTCACTGAGTAGAATTAATTTGGCATAGCTCGAGAGGGTATGTTCAATTGAATAGGAAATCCTGTCGGAAGCGTAGACCATTATCGTACGAATTAAATAAATAACGAGGGGTAGGTAAACCGAAATTCCCAACAAATTCATTTTTAATTGAATTCTAATTAATCATTCTAGATTATATATCTCATCATTTAATTCTTAAATTTTTCTTTGAATTTATATTTAATTGCAGTAGTAGAAAACAATTATCCAAATTTCGTTGCTAAAGATTTAATAACTGAAGATAATAATTGAAAAATACAGTCTCTAGTTGAACGATACTCGTACTCTAGTACATTATATTATAACTTGATATCGTGCACTTGCTATTATTTCGAGCTTAAATATTATTAATTTGGACCAAGAGTTTTACAGTGTAATTTTTGCTCGATCAAAAATCTATTGTAGTTGTAAATACATCAAATCGATAGTGACGCTCAACTGTGATTGAATCATTTTGTTGACAAAAAAGGCATGTACCAGATTTAGAAAACTAAAACCAAAATTCCAATTAAACAAATCAATTTTTCAAATTATTTCAGCTCGATCAGTTATTTGAGTTGAAATCGATATTTTGTTCATCTCTAGACTGAATTTATGTATGGGCTTATCTTAATTCCAAAACGGATTTTTCAAATTTTTTACTCTTAAGAATCATTGCGGTCAAAAGACAAAGTCAGTTCACATCATTTTTTAAAGACAACATTAAAAAATAATGCATAGATTTGGACATTGACAAACATCAAAGAATAATAGGGACATTAATAGAAAACAAAATGCTTGAAACATCATTTAAGTCATTATGCACAAAATTCAAGTAATTGATAAATCATATAATATCTTATACTATTATTCACATTGAAAATTTGAGCAATTTCTCAAAATCATTAATTTATTTTTCTCAAAATCAATTCTTATAAACATACACTAGTTCATACTAAAAAAATTAAAATTCTATAAAAATTTTAGTATTAATATAAATTAAATAAATATATAATAAATATATAGTAACTGCATAATTATTTTATCATATTAGCTCAATTTAATATATTTGTGTGTTATTATAAATATAGTCTAAAATTATATTTAGAACTTAGAGCTAATTTTAAAAATCAACTTACATTAAGTTCTTCAACCTTTTGAGCAAAATACGAGCAAAAATCAAATTTGATTATAGGTATTTGTATAAAGCCATTTTAAAAAATTCCTAATAATTAAACAAATTCTTCAAATTTGCATGGATAAAGTAAAACTCAAAAAACTCAAAAATAATACAAAACTAAAAAAATACTGAAAAACTAAAAAAAAATTGTAACCCTAACCCAAGGTGGCTCCACCCCCTGCTTGAAGAGCTGTGTGCATGAACAGTTAAAAATCAATCATTATGTTAAAAAAAATTAAGATTTTTAGACCTAACTCAATAACGAAAGATAGTTCAAAAAAGAAGAATTGTCCAAACTCCAGAATAAACACCTGAAATGTGATGTTTACATGATATTATCTGATGACCTATAAGACAATATGAAATTTGATATAATGTTAAAATTGATACTATAACTCAACCTCAAAATTCAGATCGTCCAAAATTCATATACACAGTATTCAAGTAATTAATTCGACTGGTGAGAGATCTAACATATTATATAGTAACTAATTGGGTCGGTGAGAGATCTATCATATTATATAGTAATTAATTGGTTTGGTGAGAGATCTAACGACTAACATATTATATACGAAAAAATATTAAATATCATGTCTTGTCGTTGTTCACACCTCCCACTTGGGCTCCAGTCCAAACATTTGAGTCCAAAAATCAAATTAATTAACATTCTAAAAACACGTGCGGCTACCAACTTCACGTTGTCCATCTATTTTAGGGGTGTCAATCGGGTCGGGTGGGTCGGGTTTCGGGTTAACCCGCGAATTTTTTTTATTTTTTTTCAACTCGAACCCAACCCGAACCCGAAACAACCCGCAAACCCTCAACCCGAACACGAACCCGTCTAACCCGACTCAACCCGTCTAATCCGCCTAACCCAAATTTTATTTATTTTTTTAAAAAAAATTCGAAAAAATAAAAAATAATAATAATATTTTAATTTAAACACATAATAACAAAATTTTCGATTTAAATTTGAAAGTTTAATGGTAGAAAATTAAAGTATATTTACTAAATCAAATAAACAATTGTTAAAAAAATAAAAAATATACAAAATAATTATTAAATGATGAAAATTTATCATATAAATATACAATAAATTTTGTTCAAACATACAATATATTAAAATATAGGTAATATTTTCAAAATAAAAATGTTTTCGGGTCAACCCACGACCCAACCCGGAACCCGGTTTAACCTGACACTAACCCGAACCCGAACCCGAAAAAGACTAACCCGAACCCAACCCGAACCCTAAAAAGACCAACCCGAACCCTAAAAAGACCAACCCGAACCTGATTTTTTTCGTGTTGGATCGTGTCGGATTGACGAATCGTGTTGCATTTTGACACTCTTAATCCATTCTAAATAAAATCAAAGTGCATTTAATTAATAATATTCTCTTAGAAAAATTTGATTCAAAAAAAAAGTATGCTCTCTTAATAATATAATATAATATAATACGACTCGAGACTGGCAAGGAAGTCACCATACACAGACGAAGCTTTCTTTATAGCTATTGCTGTGTGTGAACTCTCAAATGTGCATACACATTATTTTTCATTTCTTCGGAGTAGTAAATTTTTATGAAGCGTATATCCCAGTAATTGAATATTATATTAAGCTAATTATGAGAAGCTATAGCTTGTAATTTGTACATTTTTATTACACTCGAAATCAAAATATTGTGTAATTTTCAATTGCTCTTTACGCCCGCTAAATATCCATTAAAGTTGTGTTTGGATTGACGCATTTCAAATATATTTATGTAAAAGTAAGATAATAAACTTCAAATTGATCATTTATTTCATATTTATATAATATTTCATGTTAATTATGATATACTCCTGTTTTTAATGTCATATTTCCAAATTTATTTATTTCCATAGAGTCAACTGGATCTGTATTTTACATAACATGCCTATCCCACGTGAATTCTCATGTTGCATTTAATGAACGGCACAATAAAAAAAGCAGTATAAACTAATATTTCTCTTGTTTTCTGCTACATTTACACTCACAAGACTTGCTTGCCAACGTTTCTTTTTCCATCAAGTATCGTTGCAGGCGGTCTCTGCATATTAATTGTGTGTGAAGATGGGAAACAAAGCGCAGAGACTGGAGCAGGTCGAAGAAGAAGAGGAAAATACTCTTCTTCTAGTAAGAAAATCAAAAACTGAGAGAAATGGCAACAAAGTCGCCGAAACTTCTACTAATTACTCATGGAATGAATTATAAACTAATTTCTGAGAGTGATGGACAAGCAATTGAGTCAACTCTCACCGCGAATGGAGCTCACAAAGAAGAACCTGATGGGGTTTTTGAAAACGAAGCGGAGAACCTTGTTTTCTTTGACAAAGTTCAAGGTATTAGTTAGTGCTTCTGCTTCTCTCTTGGATTCAAAAAATGGTTTGGATATGATACTAATTTTTTTAGAAGTAGGTTATATGTGATACTTGGACTATGTAGAACTAGTAGTTCTGTGTGTTCTTGAAGGGAGAATCTTAGAAATTTGGAAGAATAGTATATGAATCCAAGGTTAAGTTTACACTTTTAGAGGTAACTGCCAACTTTAGTTTAAGCTTAAAAAGATCTTACACGAAAACATATGATTTCAGGTGTTGGGCATGGAAAGATGGAGGTATCGTCTCAGAGTTACAAGGCCTCGGAAGAGATTATAAGTGCAGAATACGACGTTAAAACAGTGTTACGAAAGCAAAACACGCATGATCTATACTGTCCTCATTGCAATTCTTGCATCACAGGCAGGGTTATTCTTCACAAAAGAAAACGCAACAAAATTCAAATTCCAGTTAAGCGTACCAAAACAGAAAAACCACCATCTAGTCAGGTATCTGATTATAAAGATCATCTTGACCATATTATTTGTGTAGAAGGAGCGCAAGAACGAACGGAGGATGTTAGAAGAAATTCTAAAATAGAAGTTATTAAAAGCATAGTTTATGGTGGATTGGCGGAGTTGATTACCAGCCTAAGTGTTGTGTCATCTGCAGCTGGAGGTGATGCCGCCACATGTAAGCATCGTATAAACGTTCTCATTGCAATAAAGTGCAAGATCTATGGTTTTGTATAATCTTCTTCTCTTGAATCACAGTGAATATTCTAGCTCTCGGAATGGCCAATCTGATAGGAGGATTCTTCGTCATTTGTCACAATGTAAGGACACTCACCCATTTCAAACAAGAATTATCATCTACGTGTAAACATAAACAGGAAGATAAGTTGATAATTACTAAAATTGCAGCTTTGGGAACTAAGATGTGAGCAGACAGACCAAGTAAACAGTCAAAGTGATCGATACCAAGAGCTCCTAGGCCAAAGGGAGAACTTCAAACTTCACGCAATAGTTTGCGTTCTATCATATCTCATATTTGGTTTAACGCCTATCGTAGTGTATGGTTTTTCATTCCGGCAAAGTGAAGAAAGTGAACTAAAACTTGTGGTGGTAGGAGCAGTCTCTCTCGTCTGCATTATTGCTCTATCTATTGGAAAGGCCTATGTGTGTAGACCGCCTAAGGCTTACGTAAAAACAGTCGTCAATTTTGTTATATTGGGGTTCATGGCCTCAGGAATTTCATATGCTGCTGGTGTGCTGGTGAAGAGATTTTTGGAGAGGCTTGGTCTGTTCCAATCAACTTCAGTTTCTGATATGATTTTCAATCGAGACTCAACATGGGCTTCTTATTGAGTGTCGAGTCTGTATTTCTCTATTTCCTTGTAAGATTTCACCACTTTGTCCAAAACTCAAGCCTGGATCCCATAGCTTTTGTTGGTTAGATTTCTGCACTGAGTGTTTGATTCATGTTTTATGACTTCTGCATTTTCAAATTCCGAAACTGTTGGATTACGTGTTCAACTGGTTTCCTTGCTAAATTTTTTTTTTGAAAGCCAATGACAAACTTGAACAATTTATCAGCTGTCCGATATACAAGTTACATCTATGTGGAGTAATATCAACGAGATAGCAAGTTACATAATGAAAATGTGACTGCTAAATCCGATTCTAGATAATTTGTTGGAGCTTTGTTTGCCTCTTACGCAGCATTTCTGCTCAGCTTATTGGTTCCCTCTTTACATCCTCGACCTTCGAAGGCCCAAAGAACTTGAGCATACATGCATGTATATGATTTCATCATTACAAATACAATAAAAGTGGTTGAAAACAATTCAGATCCGAATTCCCAAATATAACCATCCATCTTCACATTCTTTCTTCACGCCATCCCTTGGTATTTAACTCACAACTAAGGTAAAGCCAATCATATCCCACCACATCGTAGTTCAAGAAAGAGGAAACAACATTAATCCTTGCTGCCTATCCGTTTGAGCAGCCAAGCCCAGAAGCCAACACTTTTTGTTCCACTTGACACAACAGGCTTCCTGAATTTAGCCTTCTCGCTGAGTTCCTCAAATGATTTCACGATATTCTGAAGTCTCGCAACAAACTCAATCAACGAAGAAGTAAATGATGCAAGTGACAATGCACTAGCACTTTCATACGTCCTCACCTCTCTCTCATTGGAAATGGAATCGTTAATAAGTGAGAGACGTGATGGCCACATTGTTTGCTGT
Organism: Primulina tabacum; assembly: GCF_025594145.1. Classification (NCBI taxonomy): domain Eukaryota; kingdom Viridiplantae; phylum Streptophyta; class Magnoliopsida; order Lamiales; family Gesneriaceae; genus Primulina; species Primulina tabacum. The sequence continues at coordinate 10,323,059 of NC_134550.1, forward strand.
CTAATTAAGCGCATTTTCTCCAGAACCCCATTGTGAAACAGATACAACACTAGCGTTTGGATTATGTGGATCAAAATTTCGTATTGACAGATGATTTAAGATAGGCTGATACACTGAGGGAATTCATTACAAATGGCCTTTTTTCATTAGGTTAACAGTTCACCATTAGATGGAACCACATATAAGTATAAAGCCAGATTGGTAATCAAGGGTTATCATCAACGTCAATGACTTTATTACTTTGATATTTATTCTCCTGTAACAAGAGTAACCTCTATTCCGATACTTCAATTGTCTCTTTGCAAAATCTTGAAGTATACCAAATGGATGTAAAGACAGCTTTTCTACATGGAGATTTAGAAGAACAAATTTACATGAAACAACCTCAAAATCTGTAATTGGGCAAGAAAATAAGGTTTGCAAACTGGTGAAATCTCTATATGACTTAAAACAAGCATCAAAGCAATGACACGAAAAATTTGATAAAATCATGATAGAAAGTGAATTTAAATTCAGTGAATACGAAAAATGTGTATACGTGATGAACACTGAAAATAATTGTCATTTTATGTCTTTACGTAGATGACATACTTATCACTGGTAGCAATGATAAGATAATTAAATCCGCCAAGAAGCTGTTAAACTAAATATTCGACATGAAAGGTGAAAGGAATATTTTAATCCTTTATTATTTCTTTTGAATTGATATTATCAATTTGAAATTTTTCCTTTCTAAACTAAAAGATCTAGCTTGATTTATTTTAGATGATAAGACCTTGGTTGACTTATCTCTACATATTATAAGATTTGATTTTAATATGGTATGTATCTCCAAGATATTTCATCATTATTTGAAAGAGTTTTATGCATAATAAATTCTTGTTTCCATGTTTGTATAATTGATTTTATGGGAAGATAATGTAGGCAAGATATCGGTGCATATATATAAGGAATATTGAGAGAAAAACAACATGAATTTTGGGAGAGGACTTGTACGCAGCTGCTAGAGTTTTTCTGAACGTGCACAAGTTCAGTATTGAAGATTTTCGTGGGAAAAGTTTGTGTGATTGATTCACATACTTGTCGTGTTGCTGATTGGTGTTGACGACACTCAAGAACGACACTGCATGAAGTGTTGGCTGAAGAGTGGTTTCATTTGGTTTTAAGCAACACACCTTTTTTGTTTTATGCATTTAATTTTTAGTTTTGGTTATTTTGATGCACCTTAATTTCTTGGAGTGTCAAAGAATTAAGTTTTGTTAATCTCACTAGTATTGTTTTGGTGTAAAAAATTTACTTATTTTTCTAGTGAATTTTTGTCATGAGGCATTGCATAAGTATTGACACTTGTGCATAATTTATACCTGATCTTTATTTAATCAAATTAAACTTGTGTGTTATTAATTAAATTTCGCTGCATGTTGTACGCTCGTGTTGACAACATAAGTGCACAATACTAACTTTTGATACACACAAATATAGTAATTCATGTACGTTTATGATCAACGGCCCTTTCAAAAGGTTTGGTTTTAATCTATGTGATGCTTGGAATTAAAATACATAGAACATCAGAAGGGCTAGTTCTAAGTCAGTCACATTATATGGACAAAATCCTTGAGAAATTCAATAAAGATGACTCTGCATTGGCTAGAACTCCGATAGGTACAAGTCAACATCTATCAAAGAATTGATGGGGGAGTATTTCTCAATTAGAATATTCTAGAGTCATTGGAAGTATGATGTATTTAATGAGTTGTACAATACTAGATATAGCTTACATAGTAAGCAAATTGAGTATATTCACGAGTAATCTAGGTGTTGAACACTGAAAAGAAATTCATATTGCTAAGATACTTAAGGTACACTCGTGATGTTGAACTGCACTATACCAGATATCTTGATGTTATTGAAAGACAGAGTGATGCAAACTGGATATCTGATATGAAAGACTTAAAATCTTCAAGTTGATTTGTATTCACTTTAGGAGATGCAACAATTATGTGGAAATCTTATAAACAAACTATAGTAGTCAGATCCACGATGAAATCTAAGTTTATAACTCTCGAAAAAGGTGCTGAAGAGGCTGAATGACTGCGTCAATTCTTAAGATATGTTCCAAGATGAGAAAAACTTTTGTCGGCTATATGTATACATTGTGATAGTTAATATGCGACTGGAATGACACAAAATAATATGTATAATGATAAGTCTAGGCATATATGCTTTAGACACACTACCATTAGACAATTAATGTCAACTGGAGTTATCTCTGTTGACTATGTAAAGTCAAAGGATAATATAGCGGATCCACAAACCAAATGAATAAACAGAGAGTTAGTTGTGAAATCGTCTAGGGGAATGTGGATTAAGCCTATAGAATAAATTGATGCGAAGAAAAATCCAACATATACTGACTGGAGATCCCAAGAACTAGGTTTAATGGAACAATCTAATCACACTGATTTGGTAGATCACTGTAGGGGTTATCCCTAGCTCATTCCTATGATGCAACATTGAATGGTGAGGATAAGCATACGACTTTTAATGATTATGATAAAATCTATAGTGTCTCGAAAAATTAAAGATCAACATGAACCACATGCATGCATGTTATCAAATTTCTTATATATTTTAATTAAATTGTTTTTAATTGCATAAATTGATTATGGTAGGCATGATTACATGTTTAAAATAGGGTTTTATATTAGAACACATAAAATTGCGTTTTAAAAATTATTCGAGACGTGATCGAGGAACGGAGACCGGGGACCTTAGGAGAGAAAATATTTTATTAAATAATTATTTTTAATTGCTTAATGTGTTGTGTATTTTAAATGAAATTTTTGAATATGAGGTGTTTTGAGGTGATTTTATATGCCGAGTCGTACTTTTAAACAGTATTCGATTTTCGACGAAAATATGAACTTTTCGATAACTCGTCTATTTTTTTCACAAACTTTCCTAAACAAAATACTTTAAATAATTACTAAATGACATAATGGGCATAATATACCTTGATTAACGGGTCTAGGCTTGCACTTGAGTTTTAATTAAAATAAAAAGACATAAAATCCTAAAACTAAACATTAAAACTCACACACACAATACCTAGGAAAGCTAGGACTGTCTCATCAGCACACACAACACTCATCACACCTAAATTTGGGAGGAAATTCAAGCAATATTGAAGGAAATTCAGCATAGGGCCTCCTCCACGTCGAATTCATCGCATCGCAAGCTGTTTTTCGTGCATAATATACGCAAAGGCACGCCATAATCTTCTTTCAAACATTTTGCGGGTTTTTTTATAATTAATGTAAAAATAAAAAAATATTTCAAAAATAATTTTAAAAAAAAATTGCAAAACTACTTACAAAGCGCGGACGCTCGCTTACACGGAGTCCACGTGGATGAGTACTTATATTATTATTTCTTATTATTTATTATTATTATTATTTATTATTATTTTGTGATAGTACATAAGTTTATTATTATTATTTATTATTATTTTAAATAATTAATTTAATTTGAATAATATATTATTATTAATATTATTATTATTATTATTTATTATAATTTTTAATTATTAATTTAATTCGAATGAAAAATATTAAATATAAATATTTATAATATATGTTAATTATTAAATATTTTGTATTATTTGGTTGGGTGATTGAAAAATTAGAGATATGAGATGATTGAAAGAAAACGTACATAAAATCAATATTTTAAAAATATGAGAGGATTGAAAAAATATTTATTGTTCCATTTTAAATTATTATTCTATTTTAAAAATATGAGAGATATGAGAGAATTGAAAAATATTTTTATTTTTAAATTATTATTCCAAGAAAACGTACATAAAATCAATTGGTCAAAAGGATATTTTAGGAAGATCCCATTTCGAATTCTCTCAAAATTCTATAAACACATGTTTCATAAAAAAAATTAATTGTAAAACATATAATTATATATAATCGGTTTATTATTATTAATAGATTTATTAAATAAATCAATCTATAAAAATGAGAAGGCCAAAAGTGAAGGAAGCAAGCAAGCATTAATAATTACTTGTATAATATATTAATATTGTATTTTTATGTTGTGATTAATATTTTATTTTAATATTGTGATTGAAATTCAATTAATAATAATAGCTTAAATAGAAAATAAACAATGTACATTTTCGAATATAATGAAAATATTGTAATTCAATGTAATTTTTATCGATAATATATGCTAAAGTTAAACATCTTATTGGTGTACTGATGAAAGACTACTATTTTTATTCTCCCTAATTTTCTCCCTTCAATCGTCTCATATCTCTAATTTTTTCAATCACCAAACCAAATAATACAAAATATTTAATAATTAACATATATTATAAATATTTATATATATTTTTTTTCATTCGAATTAAATAAATTATTAAAAATTATAAAAATAAAAAAAATAATATATTTATAAATATACTTTCATATCTTTGAGTTTTTATGTTGCGATTGAAATTAAATTAACAATAACAGCTTAAATAGAAAATAAACAATGTAAATTAAATAATAGAATGAAAATATTATAATACAGCATAAGTTTCATCGATATTATATGCTAAAGTTAAAAGTCTCATCGATACTATATGATAAAGTTAAACCTCTTATTGGTGTATTGGTGAAAGACTACTATTTTTATTCTCCTTAATTTTCTCTCTTCAATTCTCTTATATCTCTTTAATTTTCTCCTTTCAATCCTCTCATATCTCTAATTTTTCAATCACCCAGCCAAATAATACAAAATATTTAATAATTAACATATATTAAAAATATTTATATTTATAGTTTTCATTCGAATTAAATTAATAATTAAAAATTATAATAATAAATAATAATATATTCGAATTAAATTAATTATTTAAAATAATAAATAATAATAATAATAATAAACTTACGTACCATCACAAATAATAATAAATAATATTAAGTAATAATAATAATAAATAATAATATAATAATAATAATAATAAATAATAATATATTTACGTGGACAAAGCGCGGACGCTCGTCCACGTAAGCGAGCGTTGGCGCTTACAAAGCGCGGACGCTCGTCCACGTAGAGCGTCCGCACTTTGTAAGCGCGGATTAAAGTAGTTTTGCAAATATTTTTTTAAAAATTATTTTTGAATTTTTTTTTACATTAATTTTAAAAAAAAACCCTCTTTCACACCATAATACATGATTGAAGCATGATTGCATGAAAAATATGTTAAGACTTCTAATTATTTTCGTTTTTATGTCATAGCATGTCTATAATTCAAGTTTTTGTGATCCAAACCATGTTGTATCGTTGCTTGAAGGGCTGCCACCTTAGGGACACTCAAAAGGGATGAGTTTAGGAGGGTTTTAGGGCCTAGATAACTTGACACAGGGGTTGGACGTGAGGGGTTAAGGGTTGCACGAAAATAAGGGTCCTTGGATGGCTATGGTTTGGGCTAGGACTCCTTTAAGGCCATGGCTTCCAGCAGCTATTAGGGCACGACCAAGAGACCTAAATGGGTTGTAGGAGGGTTCAAGAGAGGCGCACGATGCTAGGTTAGAAGGGCTAGGTGATCGCGTGTTCTTGGGGGCCGCGTTTGGTTGAGAAGTTGCGGTTTTGAGGGGCTGGGCTTCTAGGTTCTTTAGGCTCGGTCCAAAAGGGTCCCTAGTGTTTAGTCTTGGTCCTAAGAGGGTAGCTAGGGTCTGGTTGGGTCGCTTGAAGGCTAGGAACGAAGCACACTTGGCTAGGGAGGGCTGCGCATGGTTATAGGTCACTGGTTGCAAGGCTTAGCTCGTTTGGGACGTGGGGCCTGGTCCAACTGCTTGATGTGGATTCGGTCTAAGTCCTATGATGGTCGACCAGAGCCTGGACCAAGTGGATAGGGACTGGAACCGAAATAGGAGGAGTTAGAAACCTATTAGAACTAGGACACCTATGCAGAAAACCAGCAGCTGTAGGGACGTGTTCAGGGACTTTGTAGGCTTGAATTGTGTCCAATAAGTCTTAGTTATGTGTTAGGAAGCTTTTGTTAAAGTTTGGTAAAGTTTTGTTAAGTTTCGAGTCCATACGAGTCAAAATCGGGATGTACGTCTAAGTTGTCGAAACAAATTTGTAAATTAGTTGAGGGACATAAGTTTACGTCTAAGAAATATTTATGGGTGTATTTTAAGGTGATATATTAAGTTTGGAATGATTTGGATCGTCAGTTTTGAGGTCTAAAGATAAATACGCAAAATTATGCTTCTAGGGGTAAAACGGTCATTTTACACCTGAAAATTATTAGGCGTCCTGACAGTGCCCTGAAGGCTGTAATATATGTTAAAATGTTTGCTTCAAATGTTTATGGAATTTTATGATTAAGCGTTAAAACTAAAAGATATGTTGCATACTTAGTTTAAAAGAAAAAAAATGATTTATATATATATATGCATGAATTTTTATAAGTGATGAAAATATGAAACGTTAGATGAGGTGAAGTGATTGTGACTAATACGATGATATGATTGGAGATATCGTGAGGAAAAAAGCGCCAGAGGAGACTGTTTACGGGATAAGGTCCCAGAGAGAGCCCGACGATCGTATTTCCATTGACATGATATGATTATATGATAGGCCAAGGCTCAGTTGACGGGTGAGAGTGTCGTTGATGTCCCCTCCGCCCAGTACTGTGGTTATACATAAATGGATCCATCGACCTTCAGTTGAAACGAAAGTCACAAATAACTATTTTTAATTCAATAAAAGGAAAACGTATACGTATATGATGAAAATAAAAATGTTTATGATGAAATGATGAAAGGAAAAAGTTTAAGTTTATGCATGTTCATGAAAAGTTATTTTAACTAAAAGTATTTTCACTGTTGCATGTGGATGTATATGTATTAATTTTTATCAAGATTATGGTTTGCTAAGTCATTAGACTCACTAGGTGTGAACGATGCAGGTGAGCATGATGTTGATGTTGTTGAGGGCCTTGATGGTTGATCTTGCTGGACTGAAGGTGCGCAAAACCCAAGGACCAGCGCTAGCTTTTCCGCATTTATGTTTATGACTTATGATAATTGTTTAAGTTACTTTTAAAGATTTTTACGACTTTTATATTCTTTTGAGTGGTTTTGGAGAAGATGTTAGAGTTAGGTTGATTTTGGAAAATGTTAAGTTATGGTTGGTAAAAGATTTACAAATTTATGTTTCAAATCACTTCCTTTTGAATTTTAAATTTAGTTGGTATGTTTTATTTTAAGTTGGTGTCAAAATATTTCACATATGTATCTATATGTTTCGACCGAATTAAATGAAAGAAAAAAAACTATAGTGTATTTTAAAGAAAATCGAGTAGTGGACGTTTCAGTTGGTATCAGAGCAATGTTCCTGCAAAGGTTTGTGCCACCGCCAGTTCCGGAAAGCTCAATCGTCAAGCCTCAAGTCTATAAATGTTTTTAATATTATCATCTGCATGTTTACACGGTTCATACGTTCAAGTTATATGTTTAAACACTTTTTGAAGTTAAATGACATTTATTTTTAAGTTTGCGTGATAAATGATTTTTATGAATAAACATGCATGGTCGCATGATTTTTCTCATGCTAAAAGATTAGATGATTTAGAATTTTTATGCATGTTACGATATGAAATAAGAATTTATGTGATTTTCATGCATCTTGGCTTCGTAATGGAATTGAACATGTTTAAAAATTTGCTCAATGAGAGTTAGAAAAGGTTGAAAATGATTTGACTATATTGATTTTTGGGTTTTAGTACTGATGTTCTATTTTTTGGGCCATAAGTTAATCATGAAGATTCTGAATGTCTTTGGGACATGTAGGCTTTCTAAGAAAATATTGATGATTCGTGGTTACTAATTAAGTTAAATTTTGAGAATTACACATAAGGAATAATGATTCGAAAACCGCGACAGTCTTTAGAAGTATAAAAAAATGTATAATTTGCGATTTTATGTTTTGATGGAAAGATAAGATTTGTTATAAAAATTGATTTTGGGTAATAAGCTAAAATTATTGAAATTTATGTTATGAGAAATATATAGAAGGAAATTAAGAATGCAAAGAACTTATGGGTTAATTGTAAAATTTTCGAAATTAAGGATCAAGTGGATAATTTTCGAGGAAATTAATAATTTATTTGGCAATTGTTAAGAAATTTGATTAATATTTTAACAATAAGTGAGAATTGAATGGTTTAAATGATATGAATTTTTGATGATTTAGGCTTGAAGAGATATTTAGAACCTTGAAATATCTTTGTTATAAGGTTATTAGGAATGGTAATGAAAGGACATTATAGGATGAATTCATATTGGGATTGGAAATCTAAGCGCTAGTGGAATAATGTGTGGCAAATTAAGAATTTAGAGTGATGAAAATTTAAGGAAAATTTAGTTAGAATGGGAGAGACATAAGGACATTCTAAAACTTATCAGAGCGGCACAGCGGAAGCGTGGATTATTAGGATACTAGACTTAAGTCTAAACTTTTTGATTATCAAGGATAAGTGAATTTAGGGGACGAAATCCAATTTAAGGGGGGTAGATTGTAACGTCCCGAAAAATTAAAGGTTCACGTAAACCACAAGCATACAAGTTATCAAATTTCTTATGTATTTTAATTAAATTATTTAATTGCATAAATTGATTATAGTAGGCATGATTACATGTTTAAAATATGGTTTTCTATTAAAATGCATAAAATTGTGTTTTAAAAGTTATTCGAGACGCGATCGAGGAACGGACACCGAGGACCTTAGGAGAGAAAATATTTTATTAAATAATTATTTTTAACTTTTTAATGTGTGGTATATTTTAAATGGAATTTTTGAATATGAGGTGTTTTGAGGTACTTTTATGCGCCGAGTCGTATTTTTAAACAGTATTCGATTTTCGACGAAAATATGAACTTTTCGATAACTCGTATATTATTTTCACAAACTTTCCTAAACAAAATACTTTAAATAATTACTAAAGGGCATAATGGGCCTAATATACCTTGATTAACGGGCCTAGTCTTGCACTTGAGTTTTAATTAAAATAAAAGACAGAAAATCCTAAAACTAAACATTAAAACTCACACACACAATACCTAGGAAAGCTAGGACTCTCTCATCAGCACACACAACACTCATCACACGTAAATTTGGGAAGAAATTCAGCATAGGGTCTCCTCCACGTCAAAGTCCTCGCATCGCAAGCCATTTTTCGTGCGTAATATACGCAAAGGCACGTCATAATCTTCTTTCAAACATCTTTCACACCATAATACATGATTGAAGCATGACTGCATGAAAAATATGTTAAACTTCTAATTATTTTCATTTTTATGTCATAGTATGTCTATAATTCAAGTTTTGTTGATCCAAACCATGTTGTATCGTTGCTTGAAGGGCTGCCACCTTAGGGTTACTGAAAAGGGATGAGTACTTTAGGAGAGTTTGAGGGCCTAGATAAGTTGACACAGGGGCTGGACGTGAGGGGTTAAGGGTGGCACAAAAATAAGTCTTTGCATGGCTAAGGACTCCTTTAAGGCCACGGCTTCCAGCAGCTATTAGGGCACGACCAGGAGATCTAAATGGGCTGTAGGAGGGCTCAAAGGAGGCTGCACGATGCTAGGTTAGATGGGCTAGGTGATTGCGTGTGCTTGGGGGACGCGTTTGATTGAGAAGTTGCGGTTTTGAGGGGTTGGGCTTCTATGTTCTTTAGGCTCAGTCCAGAAGGGTCCCTAGTGTTTAGTCTTGGTCCTAGGATGGGTAGCTAGGGTCTGGTCGGGTCGCTTGAAGGCTAGGAACGAAGGCTATGGAGGGCTGCGCGTGGTTATAGGTCACGGGTTGCAAGGCTGGGCTTGTTTGGGACGTGGGGCCTGTTCCAAATGATTGTTGTGGAGTCAGTCTAAGTCCTATGAGGGTCGACCAGGGCCTGGACCAAGCGGATAGGGGCTGGAACTGAAATAGGAGGAGTTAGAATCCTATTAGAACTAGGACACCTATGCAAAAAACCAGCAGCTTTAGGGACGTGTTCGAGGGACTTTGTGGGCTTGAATTGAGTTCAATAAGGCTTAATTATGTGTTAGGAAGCTTTGGTTAAAGTTTGGTTAAGTTTCGAGTCTATACGAGTCAAAACCGAGATGTACGTCTAAGTTACCGAAAGGAATTGGGAAATTAGTCGAGGGACATAAGTTTACGTCTAAGAAATATTTATGGGTGTATTTTAAGGTGATATATTAAGTTTGGAATGATTTGGATCGTCGTTTTGAGGTCTAAAGATAAATACGCAAAATTATGCTTCTAGGGGTAAAACGGTCATTTTACACCTGAAAATTATTAGGCGTCCTGACAGTGCCCTGAAGGCTGTGATATATGTTAAAATGTTTATTTCAAATATTTATGGAATTTTATGATGAAGCGTTAAAGCTAAAAGATATGTTGCATGCTTGGTTTAAAAGAAAAAAATGATTTATATATATATGCATGAATTTTTATAAGTGATGAAAATATGAAACGTTAGATGAGGTGAAGTGATTGTGACGAATACGATGATACGATAATACGATTATATGATTGGAGATATCGTGAGGGATAAGGCCCCAGAGGGAGCCCGTTTACGGGAGAAGGTCCTAGAGGGAGTCCGACGATCCTATTTTCATTGATATGATATGATGATATGATAGGCCAAGGCTCAATTGACGGGTGAGAGTGTCGCTGATGTCCTCGTCGCCCATTAATGTGGTTACACATAGATGTTTCCATCGACCTTTAGCTTAAACGAAAGTCACAATTAACGATCAGAATTCAATAAAAGGAAAACGTATAGGTATATGATTAAAAAGAAAATGTTTATGATGAAATGAAATATGATATGAATGATGAAAGGAAAAATATTTAAATTTATGCATGTTGATGAAAAGTTTTTTTAATTAAAAGTATTTTAACTATTGCATGTGGATGTATATATGTATTAATTGTTATCAAGATTATGGTTTGCTGAGTCATTAGACTCACTAGGTGTGAACGATGCAGGTGAGCATGATGTTGATGTTGTTGAGGGCCTTGATGGTTGATCTTGCTGGACTGAAGGTGCACAAAACTCGAGGACCAGCACTAGCTTTTCCGCATTTACGTTTATGATTTATGTTTATGTCTTATGATAATGGTTTAAGTTACTTTTAAATATTTTTACGACTTTTATATTCTTTTGAGTGGTTTTGGATAAGATGTTAGAGTTAGGTTGATTTTGGAAAATGTTAAGTTATGGTTGGTAAAAGATTTACAAATTTATGTTTCAAATCACTTCCTTTTGAATTTTAAATTTAGTTGGTATGTTTTATTTTAAGTTGGTGTCAAATTTTTTTACATATATGTATATATAAATTAAATGAAAGAAAAAAAACTATAGTATATTTTTAAAAAAATCGAGTAGTGGACGTTTCAAAATGAATAAAGAATCTCCTATGTGAGAGAATGTAAAACCCTGGATTTTGTACAACCGTGATCATATCAGATTAATAATTTGATCATACTAGGATGGTATAATCTTGGATATTAATGTTATTATTATCATTTCAGAATATAAGATTTGATGCAAAGTTATCTAAGTCGTGTAGATAATCTTATCGTGTGCAGAATTTTGAAACCCGAAATTTAAGACGATATTATCTATCGTGCAACTTGAAATTTTGGGAGGAATAAATCTATCTCCATCCAGGAAATTAATTAAGGAATTTCGAATTTAAGCAGTTAAAAATCTAAGATTTGAGTTGAGATTGAGATACCGGGATAAAAGATCAAGCATGAGATAATAAAATCCTTAGAATTCGAATTAAACAGTGCACATATACTATGTCAATTTCGAAATCTTAGGGGATGAAAGATTTGGAATTCGGTTATCACCCAAATCACGGATAGATCACGATTCGAGATAAAAGATTTGATTCAGATTTCAAACGCGATATCACTCGATCACGATAACAGCCAACCTTTATAAATAGGAGGGCCCTATAGCTCGAAAATTACACCATATTTCTCACCAAAATTTCGAGACTCTCCCCTCTAGTGTCCTTAGGATTTTCGAGTACAACGAAGCGCTGCCGCCGTCCAGCCGCCGGAACAGGAATTTCAAAAATTCCAGTGCAGTAAACCCTACCCGTTCACATTTATTTTCATCAAGGATTTAAAGTAAGTGGGCTTGTTTTAAATTATTGAATTTCGGTGCATGTATTTTCGGTTTTTGTCAAAAATTCGGTTGAGTACAATTCTTTTTCTACATCCTTCTGGTTACGATTTTTGGCATGAATAATGTTTTGACACTGTGAGAATTCAACTTGATATGGGTGGGAATCCCAACCATACGTACCCTTACGCGGTGGGAGAGATAACCGCTATACGGCCTCGTCCCTTTAGAGGAGTAAAAATTAGGGACTGATATCAGTAAACCATTGAAAGTAGATGAATCTCAGTGTCGGGTTAATGATGCGCACGTGGTATGAATTATGTTTGCATGGTATATATATTTCGAAATTTGCATGTTTTATTTATTGTACTCGAACGGCCCCTACTTGCTGAGTGAAGACCATATCACTCACCCCTTACAACCTTTCCCCAGATAAATCCAAAGAACATGTGGAGGAAGAGGAATCTGAACAATTTGGGGCTGGTGATTTTATTAATTTCGAGATTGGCTAGTATAGAGATTTTCGAATTTTTAGTAATTTAAATTTCATGTAAGACGTTTCCGCAGTTTTATTTTATTTTAGTTGTAAAGACTTGGTGTTGAGAAGTTATGATTAATAAACTGGTTTTCGGTTTATACTATGCTACGAGGCTGGTTGTTTTCAATTGTGTGATCGTTAAACAACGCCGGTGTCAAATCCCGAGTTTCGGGACGTGACATTTAAGTGGTATCAGAGCCGCCAGGTTCATAATCCGAGTGGAAAAAAAAAATCGATTTTCGAAAAAAAAAATTCGGTGGAATTTTTACTCGAGGCCGACACTATCCCCTCCGAAACTGCCCAACGAACGATACTCACCAAACTGTGAGGTAGGGAACAAAATCGCGAAAATCCTTCGTTTCGGCCTCCGAAACCTCGTTTTCGCCATTTTAGGAAAGTTTCGTAACCCCTATAACTTTTCGTCTGAAACTCCGAATTCGCTTCCGTCAACTGTTCTGGAATCCTCTCGACATATGCTTCGAATCCATATGTCTATCTCAAAACTTTCCATTTTTGGAAATTTTCGAAAAATTTTAATTTTCAGTACCCTACTCTATCCTGATATTTTGTTCTGTCATATTTATGATATTCTGAACATTTCCTTTTTCTTTATTTCAGGAAATGGCACCATCAAGTCCCCCGAGATTCCGTACTCGTGCCCAAGCTGCCATCCGTATGAAGCAGCTTGCCCTTGACAATCAGTCGCGCCTGATTAAGCGACTTCGAGCCCGATTAGGCGAGAAGAGACAAGAAATTCAGACTCTAGCCACGGAAAAGGAGAACATAAGGGTCCAACTCAATAAGGCGATCTACCAGGGAGAGCTGGTAAGAGGGGATAACATGTATTTGAGGGATGGCATAGAGCATGGCTAGTCTCGAGAGAAAAAGCTGCAAGAAGATATCGACCGATACCAAAAAGAATTGGAGGAAGAAAAACAACAAAATGCCAGGAGCAAAAAGAGACTGTAAAATTTAAGTGAGGCTATAAGCTGCATTGCAAAGGTGAACCATCAACTGACTCAACAGGGTGAAGCGCTGAAGAACGAGATCAAGCAGAATAAGAGGGCGTACGAACAGCGCCACCAGTGTACCATAGATCTGTTGGATGAGGCAGAGGCAGATGTTCAGGGGTGGAAGACGCAAGTGGCCCAGCTTAATACGGAGAATGCCCAGCTCACTCATATGGTAGAGCTACTTCAGGAGGAAGAGCCGGATGAGGAGCCGGAAGGGGAAGAGCCTATAGAAATTGAGGAGCCTATCGCAGTCGTTGGAGATGGAGAGATAGAGGATTAGACTAGGATGTTTTAGTGATTTTGTTCTAGGAGTTTATTTTTCCATTATTGCTATTTTATTCAGTACGACTTTTATTTCATTTAGATTGGTCATGTTCTTTCTTTAAGAAATCAATAAAAATTTGTTCTATTTGATTCATTGATTTCGATTTATTTCAGCACAATCTATCGTATGAACTCTACTCGTACATCAAATTCTTAGAACTTGAAATTGTAGGAAATGGCCGGCAGAACCCCAAGACAGAACCACAACCCGCGTTATGCTAATACCGACCGTGAAGGCGGACAGGAGAATGGGCAGGAAAATGGACCCCCGCCTGCAGTCAACTTAAGCCGAGCTGATCTTATGGCCATAGCCACCATTGTGGCGACAACACTGCAATGGTTGGGAAACCCGAACGCCAATCAGCCACCACCACCTCCACCACCGAACGGAGTCAAATTTCATTACGAGTCTCTCCGTAAGAACAGGTGTCTGACATTCAGAGGGGACGCCGATCTTGAAATTGGCCAGAGTTGGCTAAAGAGTGTCGAGACTCAGTTGAGGCTATTGGAAGTTCCCGAAGCACTCAAAGTGGATGTGATCGTGCCTTTTCTGGAAGACAGAGCAGCTAAATGGTGGGAAGCAGTCTCGCCAGCCATGACTGCAGCTAGACCAATCACATGGCGAATCTTTCGGGAAACATTTCTGAAACAGTACTACCCGACAGAAGTCAGATTGCAGAAGTTAAGCGAGTTTGAGAATCTCACTCAAGCTCCAGATATGTCAGTAGTGGGGTACACGTCTCAGTTCAATGCCCTTTGGTCGTATGCTCCGGCAATCATGGCGGATGAAGTTTTGAAGCTGCACCGTTTCAAGAAAGGATTGAACAGCCGAATCCAGTCGGCCTTAGCAGTTCATCAGCCCGCCAACTTTGCAGATCTTATGGGCGCAGCTATCCGAGCTGAAACTTATATCCGTCGAAGAGAGGGAGAGAATAAGAACAAGCGTCCTCATATCGGTCAATCTTCTCAGGGAGGTCATAATTTCAGGAAACCCAACCAATCAGGCGGACCTTCTTCAGGGCAACCCTCAGCGGCCAACTATCAAGGACCCAAGCCGTGCCCGACATGCCATTTCAGACACACAGGGGAGTGCCGAAGAAATAGTGGTGTATGCTTCGGATGTGGGAAAGCGGGACACCGAATTGCTGAATGTCCTACTGCTGCCAACCAAGCAGCCGGGCCCAACAAGGGAATTGGGCAGAATACTGGAGCTAACCCCAACAAGCCAAAGGAAGGCAAGCCTAACGCCAGGGTCTTTGCTATGACTCAAGAAGAGGCCGACGACGCCAATGAAGTCGTGTCAGGTACCATCCTAATTCAAAAAGTGCCTGCTTATGCGTTATTTGATTGTGGTGCTACGCATTCCTTTATGTCTAAGAGACTTGCTAAGAAACTAGGACTTAAGCCTGAACTATTAGCTGAAACTTTTCGAATAGCCACACCTACAAGTAAGGCCATCGAAACTCACGAGATTCACAGGGACTGTTTAATCGGTATCGGTAATCAAACATTCAGTGCAGACTTGATACAATTAGTTATGGCCGACTTCGACATCATTCTAGGAATGGATTGGTTAGCCAGAAACAATGCATTAGTGGACTGTAAAGTGAAAAGAGTTAAGCTCCGAGCCCCGAATCAAGAAGAGATCGTGTATCATGGTAAATCCAAGGAACGGAAATCACTCCTTTCCGCTTCCCAAGCATGGAAACCCATGAAGTCCGGGGAAGATATCTACCTAGCAATGGTTAGCGAAGTGCAAGAAGAAGTCGAACTGAAGATAGAAGACATCCCAATAGTATGTGAGTTCCTGGATGTTTTTCCAGAAGAACTCCCAGGGACAATCCCGGACCGCGAAGTTGAATTCGAAATTAATCTAATTCATGGTGTAGCACCAATTTCGAAAGCACCTTACAGGATGGCGACAGCTGAACTCAAGAGTTAAAGGAACAACTCCAAGAACTGCAAGACAAAAAGCAAGTTCGACCGAGTGTGTCCCCATGGGGAGCATCAGTACTCTTCGTGAAGAAGAAAGACGGGAGTATGAGATTGTGCATTGATTATAGAGAACTGAACAAGATCACTATCAAGAACAGGTACCCTCTACCGAGGATAGACGAACTATTTGATCAACTTAAGGGAGCCGCAGTCTTTTCTAAACTGGATCTAAGGACTGGTTACCACCAACTGAAGGTCAGGGCTGAAGATATCCCCAAAACAGCTTTTCGGACAAGATATGGGCACTATGAGTTCACGGTGATGCCTTTTGGGCTAACCAATGCACCTGCAGCCTTCATGGACCTAATGAACAGAGTATTCAAACCATTTCTGGACCGATTCATAGTGGTGTTTATTGACTACATCCTCGTCTATTCTTCCAACGAGAAAGAGCATGAAGAACACCTCCGCCTTGCACTACAGACTCTGAGAGATAAGGAGCTCTATGCTAAGTTTAAGAAATGTGAGTTCTGGCTAAAGAGTGTATCTTTTTTAGGACATGTGATCTCTGAAACAGGAGTATCAGTGGACCCCAAGAAAGTTGAGGCAATTACAGAATGGCCAAAGC
The DNA here is from genome assembly GCF_025594145.1 of Primulina tabacum. Classification (NCBI taxonomy): domain Eukaryota; kingdom Viridiplantae; phylum Streptophyta; class Magnoliopsida; order Lamiales; family Gesneriaceae; genus Primulina; species Primulina tabacum. The sequence goes on from NC_134550.1 coordinate 10,339,703, forward strand.
CTAAAAACGTCACAGATATCAGGAGCTTTCTTGGATTGGCCGGTTATTACAGGAAGTTCGTCGAAGGTTTTTTTCAATTGCCATACCACTGACTAAACTCACTCAGAAGAATTCCAAGTTCGTCTGGGACGAAGGTTGCGAGAAAAGTTTTCAGACATTAAAATAAAAGCTCGCATCCACGCCAGTACTAATCTTACACACTGAAGATAAGGAATTCACCATCTACAGTTACGCTTCTAAGGAAGGTCTGGGATGCGTACTCATGCAAGAGGGAAGAGTTCGCCTACGCATCAAGGCAGTTGAAACCGCACGAGCAGAACTACCCTACGCATGATCGGGAGTTAGCAGCAGTTGTCTTTGCTTTGAAAATTTGGAGGCACTATCTCTATGGCACCAAGTGTGAAATTTTCACGGATCACCAGAGCCTCAAGTACTTGTTCACCCAAAAAGAACTAAACATGAGGCAAAGGCGGTGGATCGAACTACTGAAGGACTACGACTTGACTATAAGTTACCATCCAGGTAAAGCAAACAAAGTGGCCGATGCTCTGAGTAGGAAAAATGGAGGCAAGATCACTCTAACTTCACTCTCCGCTCGGCCATGTCTGCAGGAGACCGTCAAGTTAAATCAGGACCGAGACCCCGAGCTAAAGAAACTTAAGGGACAAGTCGAAAGCGGAAAGTCTCAAGATCTACAAATTGATGACAAGGGAGTCCTATGGATGAAAGGACGACTGTGTGTACCAGACAGCGATAACCTTCGCCAAGAAATACTATCGAAAGCACACAAGTCCAAATTTTCAGTTCATCCAGGGAGTACAAAAATGTACCGAGACCGCAAGAAGAATTTCTGGTGGAACGGAATGAAAAGAAACGTGGCAGAATTTGTCTCTAGATGCCAAGCTTGTCAACAGGTCAAAGCAGAGAACCAACGACCCGGAGGATTATTGCAACCTTTGGAGATACCAGAGTGGAAGTGGGAACATATCTCCATGGACTTTGTGGTCGGGTTACCAAAGTCGAGGCAAGGCCAGGACGGAATATGGGTAATCGTAGATAGACTTACAAAATCTGCACATTTCTTACCCGTCCGTATGAACTACAATCTGGACAAGTTAGCTACACTGTATATGGACAATATTGTACGACTTCATGGATTACCAGTGAGCATCCTGTCTGACAGAGACCCAAGGTTCGTCTCACGTTTTTGGAAGAGCTTCCAAGAAGCCATGGGAACGAAAGTTACACTTATCACGGCCTATGACCCTCAAACCGATGCCCAAACCGAGAGAACAATTCAAACCCTGGAAGACATGTTGCGAGCATGCGCCCTAGAATTCAGTAGCAATTGGAGCAATCATCTACCATTGATCGAGTTTGCTTATAATAACAGCTATCACAGCAGTATTGGGATGGCTCCATACGAAGCTCTCTATGGAAGGAAATGTCGATCACCCTTATATTGGGATGAAGTGGGAGAAAAAGCAATAGTAGGACCCGAGCTCGTACAGATAACAATAGACAAGGTTACAGTAGTCCGAGAGAAACTCAAGGCAGCTCAAGATCGACAAAAGAGTTGGACAGATCTGAAAAGAAGGCCAGTGGAATTCAACGTCGGCGAGAAGGCCTACGTAAAAGTATCGCCTATGAAAGGAGTTGTCCGATTCAGTAAAGCTGGGAAGCTAAACCCTTGTTATGTGGGACCCTTTGAGATTTTGGAGAAAGTGGGCACGCTAGCATACAGATTGGCACTGCCACCAAGCATGTCTAGAATTCACAACGTTTTCCACGTGTCCCAACTACGAAAATACATCTCGGACCCAAGCCACGTGTTGGAAGCAGAACCGCTCATGATCGAAAGCAACTTGGGAGAAGAGCTGAAGTACGAAAAAGTTCCCATCAGAATCGTGAACACCAAGGACCAGGTACTAAGACGGCGAATCATTCCCTATGTCAAGGTGCAATGGTCTAACCACACGGAAAGAGAAGCCACATGGGAGCTAGAAGAAAGGATGAGAGACCAATACCCGTACCTCTTTTTAGATCAAGCCAACCCAAGTTTCGATGACGAAACTTCCCATAAGGAGGGAGGGATGTAAAACTCGGGATTTTGTACAACCGTGATCATATCAGATTAATGATTTGATTATACTATGATGGTGTAATCTTGGATATTAATGTTATTATTATCATTTCAGAATATAAGATTTGATGCAAAGTTATCTAAGTCGTGTAGATAATCTTATCGTGTGCAGAATTTTGAAACCCGAAATTTAAGATGGTATTATCTATCGTGCAACTTGAAATTTTGGGAGGAATAAATCTATCTCCATCCAGGAAATTAATTAAGGAATTTCGAATTTAACCAGTTAAAAATCTAAGATTTGAGTTGAGATTAAGATACCGGGATAAAATATCAAGCATGAGATAATAAAATCCCTAGAATTCGAATTAAACAGTGCACATATACTATGTAAATTTCGAAATCTTAGGGGATGGAAGATTTGGAATTCGGTTATCACCCAAATCACGGATAGATCACGATTCGAGATAAAAGATTTGATTCAGATTTCAAACGCGATATCACCCGATCACGATAGCAGCCAACCCCTATAAATAGGAGGGCCCTATAGCTTACACCATATTTCTCACCAAAATTTCGAGACTCTCCCCTCTAGTGTCCTTAGGATTTTCGAGTACAGCGAAGTGCTGCCGCCGTCCAGCCGCCGGAACAGGAATTTCGAAAATTCCTGTGCAGTAAACCCTACCCGTTCACGTTTATTTTCATCAAGGATTTAAAGTAAGTGGGCTTGTTTTAAATTATTGAATTTCGGTGCATGTATTTTCGGTTTTTGTCAAACATTCGGTCGAGTACAATTCTTCTTCTACACCCTTCTGGTTACGATTTTTGGCATTAATAATGTTTTGACATTGTGAGAATTCAACTTGATATGGGTGGGAATCCCAACCATACGTACCCTTACGTGGTGGGGGAGATAACCGCTATACGGCCTCGTCCCTTTAGAGGAGTAAAAATTAGGGACTGATATCAGTAAACCATTGAAAGTAGATGAATCTCAGTGTCGGGATAATGATGCGTACGTGGTATGAATTATGTTTGCATGGTATATATATTTCGAAATTTGCATGTTGTATTTATTGTACTCGAACGGCCCCTACTTGCTGAGTGACGACCATATCACTCACCCCTTACAACCTTTCCCCAAATAAATCCGAAGAACAGGTGGAGGAAGAGGAATCTGAACAATTTTGGGGCTTGTGATTTTATTAATTTCGAGATTGGCTAGTATAGAGATTTTCGAATTTTTAGTAATTTAAATTTCATGTAAGACGTTTCCGCAGTTTTATTTTATTTTAGTTGTAAAGACTTGGTGTTGAGAAGTTATGATTAATAAACTGGTTTTCGGTTTATACTATGCTACGAGGCTGGTTGTTTTCAATTGTGTGATTGTTAAACGACGCCGGTGTCAAATCACGAGTTTCGGGACGTGACAGAGAAAAGTGGGGCCGCTTCGAAGGAATTGTTAGGCTCAATTCTAGACTCTCTTGCAGAACCAGACGTGTGTTCATGGCCAAAACGAACACGATAATAAGAACTGAATAATATCAGGAAAAGTCCTATGTGAAGTATATCTTAATTTACATAAACAGCATAACAGTTCAAGGACATCACGTCTAATGGTCAGCTAGTAAAATAAATATATTTCATAAGGGAATGTTCAAAAAGTAACATCAACATATCCTATGCAAGATTCAAATGTAGAATTTTATCATCAAGATCTATAGCAATTTTCATTAATGTGAGGGATTGTAGGAAATTTGAATCAAATTTAGAGTCTGAATGAAATTTATGACTCATGAATGTGGGAGTGTCTTTTGGCTCTCCACATTCTTGAGTTAGTTGTGGCTCATGATTATAGAAATGTCTTTTGACTTTCTACATTCCTGAGTTAATTGAAAACTTTTGGCTCTTCATATTCTTGAAAATGATTTTTACAAATACTCAAGATCTCTCTCAAGCATTCTCTTACATTTCATATTGCTAGCTTTCTATTTGGCCTCCGTTAAATTTCGATGATAAAGTAAATGTACGTTTTCAGTTCGTCGGTGTAGTTACTTTGTGTTAAGTTGTTGCAAAGTTTTGCCGGTATATCCTAGGAAACAGTTGTCCGTCCAGATCCTCGAAACACCGTCAGAGGGGACAAATTAGTTTTAAGAAAATTGTACTTCGTACAGACCTCAGTTTGATTTATTGTTCTCTTGTTGTTCTTTTATACACGATATTTATATTTTCAATAATATATTTATTTTTGTTTGTTGCTTTATCTTTATGAGATTGTTTTCATTCTCTGCTTCTATATTTTGTTATTAGCAACTTGGCTAATAAATTACTTAATGGAGAACCTCTTGTCACCATAAACCACCTGCATAGGGCGGTCGCGGCCACCGCTGCACGGCAATTAGGGAACTGAGCACAATGGCCATTATGTTGTTTCGAAGAGTTTGCACCGATAGAATACCATTCTTGGATGGATCCTTTAATTTCACATAAAAAAGGATTCAAAACTTAATTCCAGTTATCGGCCTTTCAATTCTAGAATAACAGTCAAAGAACAGCTGTCAAGGAAACCTGAAAGTGATTTCGACTTATTCCGACAGATGATTAATCTTTATTAGAATGCTTGAAAACATATAGTAGATAGCTCAAAGTAGTTGTCGTCAGTCTTCAACTTTGAAATCCATCGAATCCGTCTATATATATATATATATATATATATATATATCGTTCGACTTAAATTTGATTCGTCTAATATAAAATATTTTTCAATTATAAATGGACAAAACTAAAGTTTGTGGGCGTGAATCATGGATATTTTTTTAATTCAAATTTTTTTTATTGCTTATATTCACAAGAAGATTGTTACGAGGTCTGCTGTAAGTCTTTTGTCATCTTCCCTTTTAATTTCTCATCATGTACTAAATTATTATACAAACTTCTCGTTTTATATCTATTTAATTCATTCAAAAAAATAGTTTTAAGTTTTTCAAGACTTAGTTAACACAAGTATATTAGTAAAACCAAGAAATATACAAGTAAATATAGAAAGTGTACTATATATTTGCGACAACCTAAAAAAAGATGGAAGTTCGTATAACTGTGACAGACGTAATATTTCTAATTCTATTTTGACGACATATATAATTATTTATTTGAGGCGTAATATCTCTTCCAGCATGGATTTTCAAGAATAATGTTTTTCTTGCTTTTAAATATATTTACAATGTTCATACATATAACGTTTCATAAATGTAATTATATCTCTGATCGGGTAATTATTTATTTTAAGGTTTGGTCACAAATAATTTATTTGGCCGGTTACTTCCTGGAAAGTTGTATTTTTAACCTGATCGAATAATATGTTTATATATTATTCATAAATGTAATTATATCTCTGATCGAATAATATGTTTATATATTATTTTTCTCAATAAATATATCATTTCCCCTTATGTTACCTTAAAAAACTACGTATTAGGAATTTTTGTTCCCACTTTAGAAGTTCTTGTTGAATCTCATTATTTTGGTCATTCAAGTTTATCCCACTTAGTGGTTCAAAAAAAAAAGTTTATCCCACTTAGTAATGCGACGATGCTAGTTTTTAAAACTTTCTTCAAAATTCCTTGTCTAAACCAGGGACGTAGCCAGAAAATATTTTGATCCTGAGCTGAGATGTATACCATAATCATATCATTGTTGCCCTAAAAAATGAAAAGCAAGCCATTCATCAACGAAATGTATTGCCAAGGATGAATCTCAAGCATTTTTCACTGCGCAGTATGAATCTTAATATTTTACAATACTAAAATTTCAATGCACCGTGGCTTGTACATTTGACTCTTAAATATCAGAAAAATTTAAAACAGATGGATCCATGTGAAACCAGGAAAGAAAAAAAAAGAAAAAAAATATCTCAACTAATGCTAAAAAAGCAGACCTCTTTCACGCATAATTAGTAAATATTACTACTTGAAACACTTAGCACCAAATTAACGCATAAGATTCTCATAAAAGCCATTCTAAATGAACTAGTTCATACTACAACCAAACAATTTTCAGAAAATCCATTCAAATTACGACCAAACAATTTTCTTTTGCTCGCACTGCTAAGTAAACCAATTCATACTAAATGAATAATAATGCCTAGGAAATATTTACACAAATAAAAGTTCAATTACCTCAGTTTTTGCGGAAGACGAACCTCCAAGATCTTCCATGTGAATCTCACTCCCCTCCGTATCCATTTGTTGGAGATGAAGATTTTTTGTGCAGAGAGAAGCCCTTGTGATACGGCTATGAAATAGGCTGAAAGAAATGGGCTAAAGTGGGCTCAAAAAAATTACCAAGAAGGCTAAAATTTAATACAAAAAAACCCAATACGTATTACTACTTTGGGCCAAAATTTTAGCCTGGTTGGAGCCCACCCCAGCCTTTGGAGTGGCTCCGTCCCTGGTCTAAACCATCAAGCTACTTAATCTATATTTTCAGTTTCATAGTTAATTTCTAATTTTTTGTTACGTTATACCTTCAAAAAAAAAAGTATTATAAAATTAGTATGTCTCTTGTAAGACGATCTCACGGACTTTATCTGTGATACGGGTTAACTCTACTCATATTTACAATAATAATCGATAATTTTGATATAAAAAATAATATTTTTTCATGGATAACCAAAATAAGATATTCGTCTCACAAAATCGACTCACAAAATTTTTTGTGTTATAAAATAATCCATATCTGTATTTTTAGTATTTTTATATGGAACATCAATGAGTGCTTCTCAAGATAAATATCAGTAAACTTATTAATTATTATTATATACTTTTACTCTTGATTTATGATAAATATATATTTTGGTAGCGATATGTTTTTCCAACCTATGGATATGACATGTATAATAACAACTCTCTTAGCTTATATTAACTTCAAATAATAGTTTCAATCATTTTGTTTTGAATTTTTATGTCACGCCCCGGGACGGGGGTTGGTTGATACCGGCGTTAGCTCTAAAATTTATATTCGAAAAAAACAAGTCTCAGAAGCACAAAATTCAGAAACCAGTCTTTTATTCATAATATTTATTGTCTGTTACAACTCAAAGAGCAAATGTTTTACAGCGAAAATGTAAAACCATACATAACAGTATCTTAACAGATGCAGCGGAAATAACATAAACTAGAATCAGAACTGAGAACAACGATCTTCATCACCAGCCCCAAAATTGATTCTGCTGCTCTTCTTCTAACATTTCTTCAGTATTCTTATCTGAGATGGGTTTAGTGGGTGAGTGATATGGTTGTCACTCAGTAAGAGGGGGCGGGAATAACTCCCAGTTTTCGAAATCATTTTTATACAGAAACAGTAATATGAATAATATACAAAAGTTCTTATTTTCGTAACAGAAATCAATATTCAGTATTCCGAAATCAGTAATCAGTATTCAGTAATCAGTAATCAGAAATTTAAACAAGTAAGCACTGAGCACATTCGTGAATTTCATGGCTAAACTGATATCAGTCCCCTATATGTTCTCTCCTCTAAGGGGTGAGGCCAGTAATCAGTAATCAGTAATGTTCAGAATATCTATTCCTACCATTAGTTCACTAAGTTTCAGTGCTTCAAAAATCAGATATCAGAAATCGAACATACAGAAACTTTGCTTTAAAACATAAATCATCAAACTGGATTCAAGATATTTATACATAAGCCCACTTACTGTAATTTGCTTAAAGAATTTCGGTTGAAGTCTGGAAATCTGCTTGCCTCGCTACTGGATTTTACAGCTTCGAAAAATGCACTCTCTTAGCTCTAATTTCAAATGATAACTCAAGATTTTGGTAACCACAATTTCAGATATTGAGGGTGCTATTTATAGGACAAAATCTGACTGTTAGCCTTCCAATGAATGACCATAATCTGCCATTAACAGCCTTTATTTCGTGCTAAATGCTTTAGTTACAAGTCATATGCTGAATTAGTAACTGTCTGCTAGAATTCTGTATGCTGCTTGAATTCTATCTGCTGGAAAAATATAAGCTTCTGAAATATTAGCTGGTGCTGGAATTGTTAGCTTCTATTGGAATTTTTCTTTGCTCCTGAATATTGCTAGCTGCTGAAAAATGCTCGCTGCTGAAAATTCAGTTTCTCACATTTTATATAACATAAGATTTAGACATTTCATCGTTAACTTCGAAGTATAGGATACAGTATCATCTATTATATTTATTTGATTTCTATGTACATCACACGTAGTTTATGTTAATGATGCACAGTTTCCAGTCTCATTTACGTAATTATTCACTCAAATCATTGAATTTAAATTACATTATTACAATTAAAAAATAATATCATTAATATTTTATTAATTATTAAAAAGACGAAATAGTAATTTATTATCTTATCTCAGATTTAATCAATCAAATCAAATAAATTATTATTTATCAATCAAATCAAATAATATATTATATTAACTATATTTTTTATTATATTAAATTATTTATCTATATATTATTATCTTATCTTTAACTTCAAACGATGCCCAAACTTATGTGCTTGAAAAACATCAAAACACACTTTCGAAGCCGAACTTTAATATGTAATTTGACATGAAGTGATCGACATCTCTATCTATAATGAACTGCCTTGTGTGCTAGCTAAAGAAAATCTCGCCTTTACTTGAAGAATTCAGTGTGTGGGGAATTCTTCGCTGAGTTTTCACTCTTTTGAGGTCGAATTATTGCCTTACTTTACAGAAGTGTTGATAAATAACACAAAAACTCATGTAAGACGGTCTCACGAGTCAATTTTGTGAAACAGATATTCTATATGGGTTATCTACGAAAAAATATTATTTTTTATGTCAAATATGTTAATTTTTATTATAAATATGGACATGATTGATTAGTCTCACGAATAAAGATCCGTGAGACCGTCTTATGAAAGACCTAGTCGATAAATAAAAGGCATATGTCCCCTGAACGTACACTCACTTATCTGTTAGATGAATTATAAGTATATTATATTTAGCCTATAAAAAAGGAGATTATTTCCTTAGCCGAACAAGGAATTACATAGGAAAATTCTTATAATTCAAAGGTTTTATCTTCCACAAAAACTTTTACAAAGATTTTCTATTCTAATAACCTATAGGTTTTATAAGTTATACAAAGATAATAAAAAATAAATTGGATGGCGCAACTATCAGAAATATAAAAGTCCTGTTTTGCAGAGTATTGACGTGACATCAAAAAAATACTGACGTGACACCAGAAAATTACGGACTTGTCCAATGTCACATCAGCAAATACACCAAAATAGCAAAACCAAACTTTAAAAAATTAGTGAATCAAAACCAAACTTTAAAAAATTAGTAGACAAAACGCAACATTAAACAAATCGATGCACAAAAAAAAGTTATTTTTCTTTTATTTATTGTTTCTCCACAAACAAATATTGCTACCAAATGAACAAAATGAAATATTTTTTAGGCTCCTAAACACAAGTATGGGCGCCAATTAAGGAAAAGAATATTGTCACTTTCATAAACAAGTTGGCCTGGCTAATACATATCTTTGTAAGACAAGAGAATCATAAGCGGCCAGTTAACTGAAGATAACCGCACTATCAGACCTATTCAAACAGTTGAATTTATGTATCAACAAAAAGACAAAACACTTGTAGTTAAGATGTGGAAAATAATGAAATTAATATTTATATATATTTGGAATATATATTGAAATAAATCTCCTTAATCTCGTGGAATATGAATTTACAAACTGGGTTGTTCATAAAATATATTAAGGGGGTGTATTCAATATAGGAGATTTATTGACTTTTAATTACTTTTGTAGATTTTAAAAGTCTAAATGTATTCAATTAAGACTTTTACATACTCTATAGAAGTCTAGTGGTATTCAAAATAGACTTTCATAGAGTTTTAAAAAGTCAAGCGGTATTCAACATTGACTTTTAAAAACTCTATAAAAGTCTATAGGTATTCAAATTTTCCATAGACTTTTAATAACTTCATGGAATTCATTGACATACAAACATTAAAGCCTAAGATACAACTATAAATTATAAAAAATTGTATTTGGTTCAACCCAAAGATTTGGATTGATTTTTAAAACTTTTAACTCATACACAAGCTATTTATTTTTCTCTTTGTAGCTTCACATCACCTCTCTTCTTATCTTCTCTCCTCTCATCTATTTCTATCACTCTCTCGAATTTTCGAAGTGTATCTCTATATATATTTTCATCTTTCCTTTTCAAATTTTTCATCTTTTGGCTGATTGTTCAATTAATAATTTTTTATTTTAATATCACATGAAATTTTGAATTTTAGAATTGATTTTGTGATTTTTAATTTATGATTTATACAAATTAATGTAATATTCAATAATAATAAAAGATGATCCAAAAAATAATGTTTAATTCATAATAATTGAATAGTCTCGTAACAACTATGATTTTTTAAATTCATTTTAGCATTTTCAATTAATATGTAAGTTATGATATTTTTATACAAAATTATATTCACACAATACTAAATAATATTCTTTTCACATGTATATTATCAATTTAAAAACAAGGTTACAGGTTAATCAATGGATGTATTTTAAAAAATTTACAAACATGCATACAAACCCACATATATAAACATGTAAATATTAAATTATTTAACTTTTAAATAAGTAAATTTATTTATTAATATAAATATTGAAAATAATTTCAAACTGAATATGTTATAAATGTCAATTAATTATTTGTTCAAGAAATTAATAAAAAAATAATATGTTATAATTAAGTACAAAATTTATAAAATTTTATAAAAAAAGTCCACAAAAGTCTATAAAAATCTTGCAAACATAAATCCACATAAATCTGTTTATAAATTTGTGAGATTCTGTAAAAGTCAATAAAAATCTATCAAATCCATAAAAGTCTATCATTTGAAAAAATCATTAAAAGTCATCAAAACTCTGAATTGAATACACCCCACTAATTAATTGTTATCTCGAAAACACATATTAATCCTGCTCAAATTGCTTTTTTGTTACACACTCGATCAATCTTGAAGAGCTGCATGCATGAACAGTTAAAAATCAATCATTATGATAAAAAGATTAAGATTTTAGACCAAACTCAATAACAAAAAATAGCTTTAAAATAAAAAAGAATTGTCCAAAATCAAGAATAAAAAACTGAAACGTGAAGTTTACATGATATTATCTGGTGGCCTATAAATCAATTTGATACTATAATTCAACTTCAAAATCTAGATTGTCCAAAATTCATATATACAGTCTTCAAGCAGTTAAATCGGCTAGTGAGATAATAAATATAGTAATTAAGTTGGCTGGTGAGATATATCTAACATATTATATACGAAACAATATTAAATATAATGTCTTGTCATTGTCGCTTTGGCAAATTGAATGAACAAGTTAAAAATCGTAAAGTTTGAAGGAATAGTGCACACCTCCCACTTGGGCTCCGGTCCAAACATTTCAGTCTCATGCATGCAAAAATCAAATTAACATTCTAAAAACGCGTGCGTCTATCTACTGCATGTTCTCCATGTCGAAGATTTATTTAAAAAAATAAATTTATAAATTACATGATTAAATCCATATATCACACTACGTCAAGAATTCATATCGAATTATCAGAAAATATAAATAACAGGTAAACACGTATCAGAATCTAATGATTGATCTAGCGTCGGAATTATGGATCTTCCAAGTAAAAAAAAAAATCGATCATCTTATTCTTGCCTTACATGGGAGAAAATTTGAAAACTCATAATTAATTAGATCACTTTATTGGGTCTTTTATTATATAGTGTTCATGTACAATTAATTAAATTATGTGAGCCCACAAAATAATCCAACCGTCCATCCATTCGAAACAAAAATCAAAGTGCGCATTTAGTGCTCTCTTAGAAAAATTAGAGTGAGATTAGGAAAAAAGTATGCCCTCTCTTATTTAATAACATAATACGAATCGAGACTGCAGAAACAAGGAAGTCACCATACACAGACGAATCTAACTTTCTTTCTAGCCCTTGCTGTGTGTCAACTCTCAACTGTGCATCTCACGTTTTGTGATCAATGAAGCTTGTTTTTTGTTCACTCGAAATCAAAAAAATTGTGTCATTTTCAATTGCTCTTTGCGCCTGCTAATGTTAGCCAAATTGCTAATAACAAAAATATAGAAGTAGGGAACGAAAGCAATCTCGTAGAGATACAGACAGAGCGGCATCTTCAGGGGCCATCTTTATCAAATTATACTCAATATAGCTATGTATAACTGAAAGGTTTTCGAACAACTGACGATGAGTAAGTCTATTCTTGTTCTGCAGAGAGAGTTCATCCTTTGGGCAGGCCTTGTTGAGGTCTCGGTAGTCGACTATCAAAAACAATATACGAGAATGAGCATACTATTGAAAGTATGAATATCATGTATAAAATAACAACAATAAAACAGTAAATCAACCAAGTCCTGTACGAAGCACAATTTCCTTAAAACAGATTTGTCCCCTCTGACGGTGCTTCGAGGATCTGGACGGACAACTGTTTCCTAGGATATACCGGCAAAACTTTGCAACAACTTAGCACAAAGTAACTACACCGACGAACTGAAAACGTACATTTACTTTATCATCGAAATTTAACGGAGGCCAAATAGAAAGCTAGCAATATGAAATACAAGAGAATGCTTGAAAGAGATCTTGAGTGTTTGTAAAAACCAATTTTATGTACATGGAATGAGGAAATGAACACACTATTTATAATCACCAAAATGCATACCAAGATTCATGCAAGATTAATTAACTCAATTAATCTTCCAAGAATATGAAGAGTCAAAAGTCTTCAATTAACTCAAGAATGTGGAGAGCCAAAAGGACACTTCCACAATAATGAGCCACAATTAACTCAAGAATATGGAGAGCCAAAAGACGCTCCCACATTCATGAGACATAATTTTCATTCAATCTTTAATTTTACTTGAAATTTCCAACGGCTAAATCTATTAAAGTTGTGTTTGGATTGATGCATTTAAAATATTTTTTTGTAGAAGTAAGACCATAAACTTCAAATTTATCTGTTTCATGTTTATATATTGTTTCATGTTAATTATGATGGATTTCAAGTTCACTCAATAATGAAGACATTTGAAATTCATTCTACTTTGTATAACTAACATGTAAATAATTACGGTATGAATTTAAGATTTCATCTATTATTTCATTTTTAACAATAAAATAAAGATCAAAATCGATGGATTTCAAATCTATCCATATAAATACAAAATAAAATTATTTTTAAAATGAAGACATGGAATTAAGTCTATCATGCCAACTGTGAATACCCCACTTTCCTTCCATTATCATGACTCATAAAATTATTTTTAAAGTGTAGACATGGAATTAAGTTTATCGTGCCAACTGTGAATACCCCACTTTCCGTTCATTATCATGACATGAGCTTGGAGTCTGGTCAGCAGCTATAAATATGTAATATATGTGATGCAAGTTCCAGTTTTAAATGTCAAATTTCCGAATATATTTATTTCCATAATGAAAGAGTCAACTGGATCTGTAGTTTACAAAACATGCCTACTCCACATGAATTCTCATGTTGCATTTAATGAATGGCACAATAAAAAAAACACAGTATAAGCTAATATTTCTCTTGTTTTCTGTTACATTTGCACTCACAAGACTTGCTTGCCAACTTTTCTTTTTCCATTAAGTATCATTGCAGGTGGTCTCTGCATATTAATTGTGTGTGGAGATGGGAAACGAAGCGTGGAGACTGGAGCAGGTCGAAGAAGAAGAGGAAACTACTCTTCTTCTAGTAAGAAAATCAAAAACTGAGAAAAATGGTAGCCAAGTCTCCGAAACTTCTACTGTTATTCATGGAATGAATTATAAACTAATTTCTGAGAGTGATGGACAAGCAATTCAGTCAACTTTCACAGCGAATGGATCTCACAAAGAAGAACCTGATGGGGTTTTTGAAAACGGAGTGGAGAACCTTGTTTTCTTTGACAAAGTTGAAGGTATGCGTGGTAGTATTGTATAGTTAGTGCTTTTGCTTCTCTCCTGGATTCTTCACCTTTTTTTATTGGTTTCTGAGTCTTTCTTTGTTTAAGATTAGTATACTATTCTTTACTTAACCCAATCTCCATGCTCTTATAACACTATCTGTCTATAAAATAAAAGGCCCCGGCCCTCTTCATGATGTACCTGTTCAATTCCCCCATCTATATATCTTGTCTGTGTTATCATATACAAAGAGATAATAGAATGTATTGTAGTTCCATTCTTGTATGCAAGACGCCTTAATTTACTGATTTGAATTCACACGAATTATAAAAATTTCTGGGCAAAAAATGAATAAAAAGAGTCGATATCACGCAAACATGTGGTTAGTTTAGGGGATAATGCGGAGAAGAGTGTACTTAGTTCCAGTTTACATACTTTAAGTTGTAAGATCAATCAGGACCGAGCAAATATCATTTCTACTTGGCTGATAAATTCTTGAAACACTGGTATCTAATACGAACGTTTCTAATCCTAAAAATGTTGCTGAAGGATTATGGAAGTGTCGAATCTGCAGTTGGACATATCAGAATAGAAGTGTCTGTCTTGACCACATTCAGAATCATAATGGGCAATTTCATAAGCCGATGCATGACAAAATTTTAAATTTTGAGACTGAAGGTCAGTAGATTTTAGATATTAATTCAAAAAATGGGTTGTATATGATACTACTTTTTTTAGAAGTAGGTTATATATGATACTTGGACTATGTAGAACTAGTAATTCTTTGTGTTCTTGAAGGGAGAATCTAAGAAATTTGGAAGAATAGTATATGAATCCAAGGTTAAGTTTACACTTTTAGAGGTAACTGCCTACTTTAGTTTAAGCTTAAAAAGATCTTACACGAAAACATATGATTTCAGGTGTTGGGCATGGAAAGATGGAGGTATCGTCTGAGAGTTATAAGGCCTCGGAAGAGATTGAAAGTGCAGATATTGATCTGATAGACGAGGAAACAGAATACGACGTCGAAACAGTGTTACAAAAACAAAACACGCATGATCTATACTGTCCTAATTGCAATTCTTGCATCACAGGAAGGGTTATTCTTCGCAAAAGAAAACGCAACAAAATTCAAATTTCAGTTAAGCGTACCAAAACAGAAAAACCAACAGCTCAGGAATCTGATGATCAAGTTCATCCTCACCATATGATTGGTGCAGAAGAAGATCGTGACTCAGGGCCCGATTTATTCAGATGTTTATCATGCTTCAGCTTTTTTATGCCAACTGGTACCTATTCGTGCATTGCTAATGAATGTTATAGGATAAACAGGAAAAATCTGCATGTTAGTTATTATATAGTTAGCATATTCAATTCAAAACAACTGTACCTATTCAGGAAACGGGTTCAAGTTCTGGAAATTTGGGGACAAAAGTAGGAAAGAAAATGTCCGGGATGAACAAGTACCACGTAAAAAGAGCTGGTTTCCCTCCATATTTGCACCACACAACCAGGACACAGCAATTGAGCAAGGTAATTAATTCACTTGGCTCCTTCCATTGTTCTTTATGTATTTCATTTAACTGATTAAGGCACGGTAAGGTACGGTACAGATATTCCTCCTGCTTCTGAACCACTTTTAGGGACTGTGGAAAACGATGACACTTTGGAATGTGAAGATAAGATCTTATTGTCTCCAAGGCATGAACATTCCACAAATGGACTAGCAGTAATATATGGTTCGGGAAATGAACTACAGAAAATAACGGAGAAGATAGGTATGATAATCAGCTTTAACTTCTCCCATTAAAATTCTAATAGGACGAGCCCTGTTGAATTCATGGTTTGTGATGAATGCCATCAAATTTTATTTTCAGATGCTAAAATGGAACAGCCTGAAATAGTCGCTGGCTATCATTTGAAAGAACCGATGATAAGTAATGACCAGTTTGAAGTAGTATCTGGCTATTATTTGAAAGAACCAATAATAAGAAAGGAGCCGCTTGCAGTATTCTCTGGTTATCATTTGAAAGAACCAATAAGAGGCGATGAAGAGGTTGGAGTAGTAGCTGGCTATCACTTGAAAGAACCAGTTATAAGCAAAGATTTCCAAGTTACTCATGGCAGTGATCTATCGGTAACAACACTTACAGTAGACGAAACAGAAATTGTTAATGAAGAACCTGCACAAGATGCTATCTTCGTTTCAAGAAAAGGTGGATCAAATCTGGTGATCTTCTCAAACGATGGATCTACGACTATTGAGAAATCCGAGGAAGGCCAAATACTCATTCAGACAGCTCAAAAGGGAAGCACTGGTACGTAGAAGGTTTTCACCTTGAATCTTTCATAGATTTTAGTCCTCACAAGGATAATCATTCTGTCCTTTAAACCGAGAGGCCAAGTATATCCAACTGAAATTTCTCAAGTTACTACAAAGACAAATTAGAAGTCCAAACTGGGGAGCCAATAAAAGTTGATAGTATTTTATCCATTAAAGGCACCTCCACCGTAAATGATGGTAGTATTTTATCCAATCTTAAAGCAATCATCTAGCATCCTTTAACATTTTCTAATTTTTATCATGTAAAAAAAGCAACCATAAGTCTTCCTTTAACATTTCTTTTCTATTTTTTACCGTGTGATCTTTTGATGCAGGGGAGGATACTGTAATAACTATAGACTCATATCCAGCCACTGAAATAATTCCAGGCATAGTCATTCCAGCAGAAACAACCATTCCGACACAACCTACCACTCAGAATGGTATACCAGCGGAAGAACGAATGGAGGATGTTAGAAGAAATTCTAAAATAGAAGTTATTAAAAGCATAGTTTATGGTGGATTGGCGGAGTTGATTACCAGCCTAAGTGTTGTGTCATCTGCAGCTGGAGGTGATGTCACCACATGTAAGCATCATATAAACATTCTCATTGCAATAAAGTGCTAGATCTATGGTTTTGTATAATCTTCTTCTCTTGAATCACAGTGAATATTCTAGCTCTCGGAATGGCCAATCTGATAGGAGGATTCTTCGTTATTTGTCACAATGTAAGGACACTCACCCCTTTGAAACAAGAATTATCATCTGCGTGTAAACATAAACAGGAAGATAAGTTGATAATACTAAAATTGCAGCTTTGGGAACTAAGATGTGAGCAGACAGACCAAGTAAACAGTCAAAGTGATCGATACCAAGAGCTCCTAGGCCAAAGGCAGAACTTCAAACTTCACGCAATAGTTTGTGTTCTATCATATCTCATATTTGGTTTAACGCCTATCGTAGTGTATGGTTTTTCATTCCGGCAAAGTGAAGAAAGTGAACTAAAACTTGTGGTGGTAGGAGCAGTCTCTCTCGTCTGCATTATTGCTCTATCTATTGGAAAGGCCTATGTGTGTAGACCGCCTAAGGCTTACGTAAAAACAGTCGTAAATTTTGTTATATTGGGGTTCATGGCCTCAGGAATTTCATATGCTGCTGGTGTGCTGGTGAAGAGATTTTTGGAGAGGCTTGGTCTGTTCCAATCAACTTCAGTTTCTGATATGATTTTTAATCGAGACTCAACATGGGCTTCTTATTGAGTGTCGAGTCTGTATTTCTCCATTTCCTTGTAAGATTTCACCTCTTTGTCCAAAACTCACGCCTGGATCCCATAGCTTTTGTTGGTTTGATTTCTGCACTGAGTGTTTGATTTATGTATTATGAGTTCTGCATTTTCAAATTCGAAACTGTTGGATTACGCGTTCAAATGGTTTCCTTGCTATTTTTTTTTTTTTGAAACCCAACGACAAACTTGAACAATTTATCAGCTGTCCGATATACAAGTTACATCTATGGAGTAATATCAACGAGATAGCAAGTTACATAATGAAAATGTGACTGCTAAATGTATTAGCTGTCTGATAAGCAAGTACATCTATGGAGTCATGAAGGTTGATAAAAGTATTGTTAAAGTGATGTAAACATATGCTAACCACCTAACAATCTTGAAAATTTTAAAATATAAATATGAAATTCATACTCAAAATAAACAACAAAAAACATAAATCCAATTCTAGATAATTTGTTGGCGCACTTCATTTGCCTCTTACGCAGCATTGGTCGTTTTCGTGTCTAAAAAACCATCTTGCCCCATTTCTGCTCAGCTTATTGGTTCCCTCTTTACATCCTTGACCTTCGAAGGCCCAAAGAACTTGAGCATACATGCATGTATATCATTTCATCAATACAAATACACTAAAAAGTTGTTGAAAACAATTCAGATCCGAATTCCCAAATATAACCATCCATCTTTACATTCTTTCTTCACGCCATCCCTTGGTATTTAACTCACAACCAAGGTAAAGCCAATCATATCCCACCACATCGTAGTTCAAGAAAGAGGAAACAATATTAATCCTTTCTGCCTATCCGTTTGAGCAGCCAAGCCCAGAAGCCAACACTTTTTGTTCCACTTGACTCAACAGGCTCCCTGAATTTAGCCTTCTCGCTGAGTTCCTCAAATGATTTCACGATATTCTGAAGTCTCGCAACAAACTCAATCAACGAAGAAGTAAATGATGCAAGTGACAATGCACTAGCACTTTCATACGTCCTCACCTCTCTCTCATTGGAAATGGAATCGTTAATAAGTGAGAGACGTGATGGCCACATTGTTTGCTGTCTAAGCACATTTTCTCCAGAACCCCATTGGGAAACAGATACAACACTAGCGTTTGGATTATGTGGATCGAAATTTCGTATTGACAGAGATGATTTAAGATAGGCTGATTCACTGAGGGAATTCATTACAAATGGCCTTTTTTCGTTATCCTTAATTTCTTGGAGTTGTTCAGGATCTGAGAATTTTCCTGGCCGTTTTCCACTTTCCCAACTCTCTGCATTTACCAAAAGGTACGACTTTTGGTCAATCATCATCTGCAAATCCTCTGCAGCATCATGAACCTCCAAGAGTATGTCTTGTGGGCTAAGTTTTTCCATTCTCTCTACTTTTTCACCCAGAAGTCGCAACACATTAGCTCCTTCAGTCCCAACTTTCTGAATCCCATCCTTAAAAACTTGTCTTAGTTCTGTCGATGACTGTTAACGGAAGAGTTTAAATGTGAGAAAAGGAATCCATAAGCCAGGATAATCCTTTTTTGAAATTTTTTTGGCTCCACACAAAAATAAGAAAAAAGTCATGAACCGCTGCAGAATTCAGAGGAATGTCAAGCAGAACATTTTCAAGGCTCACATAATATCATTAAAGATGAATTTTGGATAATAACAAAGTTTTTGCAGCCTTAATCTCAGGTTCACTTAACAGTGCACAGACCTAAAGATAATAGGATTAGGAGACAAATCTAACCTCAAGCGACACCGTGAAAGAATGCACACAGCTAAATTACCTGTATTTCTGAAAGTATACACCCATGCATCGCCATCACCATGAATGCACAATGCCTCAAAGCGCCGCTGACTTTAACATATTCGTTCCAAGGATAATTGAACATTCTGTAATGGCCATGAGGCGGTTCCCATACAGCAAAATTTAACTGAAAAATTAAACGAAGAAGCTAAAAAAACAGATCATATTTTCTCTACAGAGCATAAAGTGTGCGTACTAATCAAGAAGCATACCAAAGACTCCTCTTGGCTAATTGACTCCACCGCAGCTCTATATCCACTATACAAAGGATCATCTGACGCCTGGTAAAGTAGAATTTTTGAAGGTATTCTACTGTATTCAATAGACTGCAAGTACATGTTGATACAGCCTAGACACACAACATGAAATGTAAAGTTCAAGAATAGAAATTTCACAAACAAACATCGATTATTAATACACATGAATTTGGTACTCGTTTAACTAAACCTTAACCTTCCAGTGAAGTAGCAACACCCCTGAAATTCTTTACGACAAGCTTGTGCAAATCCTCCCCAGACCAAATTGGGTAAATACATACATTTACAAGCAAACATATACCAGCCCCAATAGCAATAAGCAGCAATCTCGAAACAGCTGTTTCAACAAATTTTGAAGATCCTGATACCAATACCATACAATATGTCAACAAGAACACCCGAAACCCATACTCATACTGCTTCATTGCTGGATGCAACTTCAAGTAGCTAGTGAGAAAAGCTAGAACACGGAAAAGCATGAACACCAGTTAATGCCACTGTCCATGTTTCAGGAGAACAAAATCACATCGATCAATTAAAACAGACCTGCAACAAAAATCCCGATTACAATAATCACTTCTTGAATCCGTCCAGCCATCTCAGACAAATGTCCAATCCCAAGAGCCAGTACTCCAGCAGACAAGGTCCCTAGTGCCCGGTTGAAACCTTTACTTAGAGTAGCTCCTATATAAAAGCAGCCCATCAACTACGTAAATTTCTGCAAACTATTGATCGATACATAAAAAATCTACAAACTAGAAAATAAATGACAAACGATTCATGAGGTAAAAATAACCAAACTACAATAGATGAACTATTTCAATAACAACGAAACAACATGTTACCTAATGCTGAATTAACACACAATAATAACGCTAAGGATAAAGGATGAAGGCACAAACAAAAAAAAACAAGTCAAAAGCAAAACTCAGTGAACCAAACGAAATGAAGGAGAACAACTTACAAACAAAAAATTAAAAAGAAGTTTCACATAAACATCCAGCTCAGACGAAACATATTCAGAATCAAGGGAATAAAGATACCAAATCCACCACACCACAGCAACATTAAACATAAGTTGTAGCCAAGCAAAGGAAAAATCATAGCTTACCTACGCTAAATTCAAACACAACAACAACAGTAAGAATAGCCCAGATGTAGTGTTGGCTAATATAATTACTGGGCTTTTTAAAAAACACAAGCAACGACACCAGAGACAAAGCTATGCTCATTTTAGCCGCAAACACCACTTTTCTCGGATCGGATCTTCCCATTTCAAACGAACCAACTGCAATTTGCTTAACATCGCTCCACAACTTGGAAAACTTTTGACCCATGACACGAAAAATCCGGTGCAAACATCCCTCATCTGTGACGTAAGAATCATCAAATCCAACGTTAGAGTAGATTCCCCGAGAAAGCAATCTCTCTTTGCTTCTCTCTGCAAAACTTTGCCTCAGTGATCCATAATTTGCAGCCATCAGCTGATAGTTTTACAAAAAAAAACATGAACAAATAGAAACACCCGTGCAAGAATTTGAGTTCTGGGCTAATTTTTTGATAGAAGCGATCAAATCAACGGGTGAAGTTTCAGAATTCCAACTGGCAGAATGAAGCTGCCTCGAATCTTGATAGTCAAACTGTGGTAGATTAAAAAGAAAAAATATTTCGAGTTAATAGATGTGTGGAAAGGTAAGTTGATGAAAAGAACAATCTTTGTTCTCTTTTGATACAAGTAGACAATCATAATAATAAAAAAAAATTATTTATTAAAAATGGATTATTAAATAGAGATATATTATTAAAAAAAATTGTTAATTAAATATTATATATATAGTTGAAAATAAGAGTTGAAATTTTTTTAAGATTTTGTAACAGTCAAAAAACAGCTAGTATTTATCTTATAAATATGATTTTACACACATTCAATCACTCCAAACTTACTCTTTCTCCCTAAAAATTTTCGAAGAAGAAGCAGATGGTTCTTTCAAGATTATTTTGTATAAATATTTTGGTTATTATGCTCACTAGTCTTGTATTTAGCAGAGAATATATGTCTAGCGTTTTTTCTTTATGCTTGTACTTATAATTTATCTGTTACTTTGTATTGTCATATTAACAGATCTAGAACTTAACTAATAAAATACATTGTTATTTTTATAGTACCATCATGTCAAATTTGGCAAAGCTCGAATTTGTTGTGTTCGACATTACGGGAAAAAATTATATGACATGGACTCTCGATATAGAAATGCATCTTGAGTCATTATGTCTAAATGACACCATTAAAGAAAATTGTATTTCATCATCACAAGAAAAATCAAAAGATGTTATATTTTTGCGTCAACGTCTTGATGAAGGATTAAAATGTGAATATCTAATTGAAAAAGATCTCATGACTTTATAGAAATGATTAAAGGAAATATTTGAAAATATAATGGAACTTATACTTCCGACCGCCCATGATGAATAAAATATGTTAAGATTCCAAGATTTTAAGAAAATTAGTGATTACAACTCGGCAATGTATTGAATAATCTCGCAAATAAAATTTTGTGGACATGAGGTTACGGAATCGAAAATACTTAAAAAAAATATTTTTCACTTTTCACGCATCAAATATAACTCTACAACAACAATATAGAGTACGTGGATTTACGAGATATTCTGAACTTATCGCATTTCTTCTTGTGGTGGAAAAGAACAACGAGCTGCTAATGAGAAATCATCAGTCCTGACCCACTGAATCAACAGCATTTCCAGGAGTAAATATTATAAGTAAAAATGAATTTAAACATGGAAACCAAAATCAAAGTCAAGACAAGGTTTTGGTCAAGGTCGAAATCGAGCTCGTGGACATGGAAGTGGTCGTGGTCGTGGTCGCTGCCGTGGTTTTGAAAACAATCGAAATAGTTACTTCTATAACTCATCTCAAAATGGCGTCACGAACCACCCACTAAAAAAGAATCATGACAACATGAGTGTTAATGAAAATCACTCAAAAAGATTTGAAAGTTCTTGTTTTAGATGTGGCACTCCAGGACATTGGTCTCGTATTTGTCGAGCCCCCGAGCACCTTTGTAAGCTCTATAAAGAATCAATAAAGGGAAAAGAAAAATAAACCAATTTCACTGAACACAATGATCGTTTGAGTGGTTCAATTAATTTTGGCGGTGCATATTTTCAGAATGATTTATCTGAAAATAATCAATATATTGTTTGAATAAAAATATAATATATTTTATTTTTCATGTGCTCATATGCTCTTTTTTTTTTTTGTAAAATTATGAAATGCGTTATATTTTTCAATAAATTATATATGTATTGTCAGTAATTTTTTTTCAGTTGCATATTTTTTTTTGAAGTTCAAATATGGAAAATGTTATAAACAAAGCTAAACAAAAAACTAATCTCATGGAAGTTTGCATACCTAATAGTGGTACAACGCACATTATTCTCCGAGATAAAAGATATTACTTTGAACTAAAACCAACAAAAACAATGATGAATGCAATATCAGATCTTGTAGACTTGATTAAAGGTGTGGTAAAGCACATTTTTTGTTATCTAATGGTACAAAATTTCTTATAAATGATGCTTTGTATTCACCACAATCGAAAACAAATTTGTTGAGTTTTAATGACATATATTCCCATAGGTATGATACTCAGATAGTAAATGAAGGAAATGAGAAATATATGTGTCTTACCACATATAAATCAGGAAAGAAATATGTAGTTGAAAAACTATCAATGCTCCCTGCTAGATTGCATTATACACATACAAGTCTAATTGAATCAAACATGCTAGTTGATAATTCTTCAATATTAATCAATTGGCATCGATATCATGCTCACCTGCATCGATCACACCTAGTGAATCTATTGACTCAGCAAACCTTAATCATGATAACAGGTAATACATATACAATCCACATGCAACAGTGAAAATACTTTTACTTAAAATAACTGATGAATCGGTTCGGGCACTTTTGAAGGTGCTTCAAACACAATATTCTCAATGAGCTACAATAGCTCTTGTTCTAATAATGTAAACACTGATGGATTAAATCGAGTTTAGTTTTAAACCAAGCGGAAAATACTCGAAGTAATCATTCGTTAAGAAAGCTAATCAGTTTAAAACTTTTCACTTGTGTAAACTGAATAACAGAAATAAAGGGAATCAGTTCTTGCATATATCAGTTCAGTTTTGGTGAGAACTGAACTGATAACAGCTCGAACTGATCACATCAGTTTGAAAACAATAGTTAGACAATTAAGTCACAAGATATGTTTATGGATGTTCGGAGACTTCAACTGCTCTTATGTCACCTCTTCTACCTCCTCGGGTAGGTTCCACTAGAAGACTTTGATTTGGACAACACCTTGTACAAACCTACTCAGCTTAAGACTTACATCACTGTCTAACTGAAGGCAGCACCTTCCAGCCAACACTTGTTTAATGTCTATGTGTTAAAGACTACATACACAAGTTTTACGTCTTTGTGCAAGACTCACTCAGTTATTCAATACGCTCAATTCTCTGTATATGTGAGTGATGTTTGTGCGTGTGTGAGAACTGATCTATGAATACAACACGAAAGTGTTCTCACACACTGAGAATTTTGCTTCTAGACTAAGCAGTTGGCATGACCTATTTTTCTCTTCTTTTCTGATCTTCACACACTTGTATATTGATGATATTGGTATGGTAATTGTATAGACAATGTGACCGTACACCAAGAGTCATCAAATATGAACGTTGCAGTTTGAATTTGTTCCTCGAAATTTGTCTGTACTTTCCGACAGCCATTATGGAACGTTTTGGCTTTAAGCACTACTGCAACGTCTATTATTGTCCTTTGACTGGACAAAAGCTTTTCCTCAGTGCGCATAGCTAGATTTCATTGAATAAGTTTGTCGTACTTCTGCAAACTAATTGATTCTTAACCGATGTTCTGAACTGGTCAGTTGAACTGGTGTGGTGAAATCAGTTGGCTCGTCAGCTGAACTGATTTCACTGATTCAGTTGAACTGATCAGCTGGGCTAGCTGACCGGGCTTCTGAAGGTCTTCTGCTCAACCACATATCATTTGGACAATCGGTTGAACTGGTCTTTTATATATCAGTTGAACTGATTCAGTTTGGGCGATCAGTTGGCACTTTCAGTTTGCGTCTTGATAGCTTCAGTTTTGGCTCGATAACAGATCAGTTCCAGTTTCTGCGCACTTAGGTAAATTCATTAGAAACAAAATAACAAGTTTTGTTAACATCAAAATCAAGATTGCGAACATGAAATGTTCCAACAATAGTTTTTCATGAACATGCATAAACTTAAACATTTTTCCTTTCATAATATCATACCATATTTCCTCTCATCATACCATATCCTATTTTCTTTCATCATATACGTATACTTTTTCCTTTATTAAATTTAGATCGTTAATTGTGACTTTCATATCAGCTGAAATTCGATGGATCCATCTACATATAACCACAGTACTGGGCGGCGGGGACATCAGCGACACTCTCACCCGTCAACTGAGTATTAGGCCTTACATATCATCATATCATCAACGTTTCATAATTCCATAACTTATAAAAATTCTTGCATATATAAATCGTTTTTCTTTTAAACCAAGCATGCAACATGTTTTTTAGCATTAATGTTTCATCATATAATTTCATAAACATAGTAACATTATTTACAGCATTATATCACTGTCAAGGCGTCTAACATTTTTCAGGTGTTAAATGACTGTTTTGCCCCTAGACGTAAAATTACTTGATCTTGACTTTTTCTCACTTTTATTGACTCGAGACTATCCCAAATAATTATTTAAGCTTAAATTTAATTTTTCACATTTTTATTTAGCTTAATTCGAGACTTTCGATTTAATTTCCTATTTACTAATTCGTGAAGCGTTTAGTTCCCGAATTAATTCAAACTAAGTATTTTATTTCCAAACTTTAAACATAGACTTTTTATACCTAAACATCCCTCATACCATAAATCGACCCCTGTGACCATGGTTCGAACCCTTTTCCAATTAGTTCACTATTTCGAACTCTAACTTGTTCTACCGAGCCATCTCTCGTTTTTCTCGAACCACACCCGAGCCACCTCGATCCATCCCCTGACCAGACCACTTAGTAACCCTACTGACCCCTGACCCACTTAACCATCTCCTAGCCCACGCCATAGCCCCATACACGTGAGCCGCGTCCTAACCAAGGAATTTAGGACTCCGACTCAACGAGGACTCTTCACCCGAGCCACCAATCGAGCCCAAACCCTCCTGACCCTCACTGGACCACCCTCAGACCTAGCCTAGACCATACTAGACAGCGCTGAACCCCTTCAGGCTCGCGCAACTACCTGCACGCACTCGTATGGGAGTCTTCACCCTAGTGGATTCCTCCTCGGCTGCTGTAAATAAGTCCTAGCCATGCTAAGACTCTTCCTAACACCTAACCACGTCCAGCCCGAGCCATGGTCAAGCTCTTGTCGAGCCGCACGTCTTGCTTCCACCTAGCCGAAACCCTAGTGCACAAAACATGCCATTTTCGTTCAACCCTTCCCTAGCCCTTGTCCATCCCTTAACTATGACTCATGTTCATTCTTCCAAGTTACCCTACCATGGCAGCCCTTTTGTGCAATAATATCATAGGTTTTGGACCACAAAAACTTGAGTTATTGACATGTCATGACATAAAAATGAAAATAAATACAAGGGTTTATGGGGTAGAGTTTAGGGCTTTTATTTTAATTAAAAACACAAGTGCAAGATTAAACCCATTTATCATGAAATACTAGCACCATTAAGCTCATTATTTAATATCTAAAATATTTTGTTTAGGAAAGTTGGTGAAAATATTAGCCAAGTTCTCAAAAGTTCCTATTTTTCTCGAAAATTGATTACCGGTTTTAAATACGTCTCGGCGTATAAAAACACCTTAAAACACCCCAAATTTGAAATTTTCATTTAAATACACCACACATTAAACAATTAAAAATAATCATTTAATAAAATATTTTCTTTCATATGGTCAACGGTCTTCGTTCCTCGATCGCGTCTCGAAAACCCTTGAAAAATAAAGTTTTATAAATTCTAAAATAAAACTACATTTTAAACATGTAATCATGCATATCACAATTAATTCATGCAACTAAAATCATTCAATAGTCATTTTTCATTTTTCTTAGATTTGCATGCCGTTGGATTACGTTAATGTATTTTGGACCTTACATAATATATATATATATATATATATATATATATATATATATATGAAAATCCCTGAATGATTTAGGATGTCTGAAGCAAAAAGTTCAAAATTCAGATAATATTATTCTGTGAAATTGCAAAGATCATTATATGGGTTAAAGCAATCCGGCTGAATGTGGTATGATCAGCTAAGTGAACACTTAATGAAAAAAGGATATGTAAACAATTCAATATGCCCTTGCGTTTTCATTAAGAAAACAACATTCGGATGCATAATTATTGTTGTATATGTTGATGATTTAGACATCATTAGAATGAATAAGGAAATTTAAGAAGTTGTGTTGTACTTGAAGGAAAGATTTGAAATGAAGGACCTTGGAAAAACAAAGTATTGTCTGAATTTGCAAATTGAACAAAAAGAATGTGAAATATTTGTTCACGGGTCAAATTATACAAAAAAAGATCCTTAAACATTTTAATATGGATAAATCAAATCATTTAAGTACTTCAATAGTCGTTAGATCATTAAACATAAAAAATGATACGTTACGTTCATGTGAAGATGATGCAGTTATTCTTGATCCAGAAATATCATATCTAAGTGTTATTGGTGTCTTTATGTATCTTGCAAATTGTACAAAACCTAATATATATTTTGCTGTAAATTTATTGGCAAGATTTAGCTCATATCCAACAAAGAGACACTGGAACGGAATTAAACATATATTCCGCTATCTACGAAGAATGACAGACTTGGGACTTTTGTGTTCAAAAGATATCAATCAAAACATAATTGGTTATGCTGATGCTGGGTATTTATCTGATCCACAAAAAGCACGTTCCAAAATCGGATACATATTTACTCGTAGAGGCACTGCAATTTGTTGACGTTCACAGAAACAAACACTCGTAACAGATTCATCAAATCACGTTGAGATTATTGCGCCACATGAAGCAAGCCGTGAATGTGTGTGGCTAAAATCAATGACCGAACATATCTAAATCTCATGCAGATTATCATTCGACAAGAAGCATGTGACACTATATGAAGATAATGTTGCATGAGTTGATCAAATGAAAGAATGATACATAAAAAGCGACATAACTAAACATATTCCCCCTTAATTTTTCGCATTCACCCAATAGCTTGAGAAGAATAAATATATTGATATTCGTTACATTCAATCAAATGAAAACTCATAAGATTTCTTCAAAAGACACTTCCTACGACTATATTCAGAAATCATATATATAATATTGAGATGCGCAAAATTGGGAAGAATCATTCGTGTTAACATGAGGGAGAGTTTAAGTGACTTCACTCTTTTTCCTTTACTATGGTTTTTATCCCAATGGGTTTTTCATAATAAGATTTTTAACGAGGCAATATAAAAAAACGTAATGAAGACAATACTTGTATCATGATCATCATCACAAGAAGGAGTGTTGAAAATAAGAGTTGAAATTATTGAATGTTGAAAATAAGGGTTATAAATATTGAAAATTAGTGTGTGATGATGTATGTAATGATATATTTATTTTTGGATTATTTCCAAATAAATTCTATAAATATGTCTCTCAATTTGTGTGATTTGAGCAGAGAAATTTTTATAAAGTGTTTAGTTTAATATATTTTATGAGTTTGAGCGTAATTTTTTACTTTTAACATATATCAATATATTTGACACAAACAAAAAAATTATATGATCGTGACATAACAAGAGATCTTGTGCTATATTATCAATGTTTCCAAGTGGTCGGGGTGCTTGTGAAAGTCCATAGTGAGATTACACAATAGTGTTAAATTACAAATTAGCGCACAGATTGTTTGGGCACAGAACGAAAATAAATGGCAACCACACATAGATGATGAGGACAAAGAATTACTATGCGGGGTGTGTATAAAACTTTGATTCATTGAGCGGTGGCGTGTGGCTCTCCCAAGTTTTATCCAAAGATCCAATCCAACTCACAGCAATGGCTGCCGGTGCATCTTCTTCTTTCACTGCCAACCTCTCTGCGAAATCCTATTCCACTCCTAAATTCTTGCAGGTCATAATATTATTTCATTGATTCCGGGAATCAAAAGCTTCGATCTTATTTCTGTGATGTGTGTGTTTTTTTTACATTAAGCAGAAGAGCAGTTTTCAAAGGTTGTCACTTCAAGATGCGAAAAGGGTCGGTGAGAGGATCCACAGTGCTGGTGTTGTGAGGATTGCGAGAAGGGGGATTGAGATCACGGCCAGGGCAGCATCTGGTGCCGCTAAGAATATCGAGGTTGAAGTTGACAAGCCATTAGGCTTGACTCTGGGCCAAAAGCCAGGTGGCGGAGTGGTGATAACTGTAAGCTAAGTACTGTCATCATCCATTATTGTTACTTCTTCTTAATGGCTACTAAAGAATGTTTCTGCAGGGTGTGGAAAGTGGTGGCAACGCTGCAAAAGCAGGACTGAAGGTTGGGGACCAGGTCACCTACACCAGCAGCTTCTTCGGAGATGAACTTTGGCCTGCTGATAAGCTGGGATTCACCAAAACCGCCATCCAAGCTAAGCCGGATTCAGTCTATTTCGTTGTTAGCAGGTACACACATTTCACTTTTGAAACAAAATTGACTAAACCACCTACATACATCCATTAATATGTGATTGCAGAGGTGTGGAAGTTGATGTGAAAAGGCTACCCAAGCGTCCAGCTCCCCCTACCTTTGGAAGAAAGCTAACCGAGGCTCAAAAGGCAATCATCTTAATTATACTATACCTGTTTGATTTTCTTTCTATGCATTAATCACGATTGCCGGCCGGCCGGTCGGTCTGCAGGCGCGAGCTACTCACATATGCCTCGATTGTGGGTACATTTACACCCTGCAAAAATCTTTTGATGACCAAGTAAGTCATTGTCACTCTACGTAAGAAAACAAGAAGAAGATATATATATATTAAATTGCGATGTTCTTGATGAGTGCAGCCTGATGACTACGCCTGCCCCCAGTGTAGAGCCCCAAAGAAGAGGTTTTCAAGATACGATGTCAATACAGGAAAGGCTGTCGGAGGGAATTCACCTCCCATTGCTGTTATCCTCGGACTTATTATCGGGATTGGTGGTGTTGGAGCTTTGCTAGTTTATGGTCTTCAATGATTCTTGTATTTTATCTTCCAGAAAACATTTTTTTTACAAATATGGAATCTGATATTAGCTTATTGTCTTACATTTATGATTATGAACAAAGGATTTGGCCTTGTGATGGAGTGTGATTGAGTAAACAAGTGATCAAATATGAGGTCATGCGTTCCACTGAAATCCCAACACGGTGAAGCTGCTGCATGGATTAGTATTCGTCGTGACCTTTTTTTTTTTTTACCACAAAGCGTTTATCCTATTTAATTTACCTAGCACGCAAAAAAGAATATTCGCAAGTAGAATTTCAAATATCACACTTTCGTTGATGTAACGTAGGAGAAGTATTCGAGAGACGAAAAATCAGAGGAGAGCATCCAAGAGGCAAAGCAATGAGTACGAAGATAAGTGAATCTATTAATAAAAATGGTAATCCAGAGTAGAAGTTTGAGTCGAAAAAACGACGATGCAGAAAGAACGACGACGGACATAAAAAGGTTAGAATTCATCCCTTTCATGAATGTTTATGATGTCAAATAATGATGGTAATTTATAGGCACAGCGAAATTTAACACGGAAAGACAACGTATATCTACCAGCCAAGAACACCATGACCCCTGGGGGTGAGCAGCAACCGGAACAGAAATCCAGCCGCTCAATCATGATTTGAATTGATTTTAAAATTAATCAAACTAAAAAAATTGATTTGGTTCGAGATTTTGATTAAAAAATTGAAACCAAACCGATGCTATGAATATATAATTTTTTAATAATATATTTAGTTTATGAAAAATTGATGATAGGTTTGGTTTTAACTTCTTAGTTTTTAACCTAGACAAAATTTACAGGGAGGAAGAAAATGAGAATGGTTTAATATATGTATTATACAATACAATGTTAAATGGTGTAACATGTACGTGTGTTGATATTTATCTTTAGAATTGCTCATCCGAACCAAGCCGGACAGAACCAAACCGAAACCTAGGTTTTATTTGGTTTACAACTTTATAAAATCGACAAGTTTCTTCATAAACCTAACCAACTCGGTTCTGCTCAACCCCTGACCCTATGGACCCCTATGCTGTAAGAAATTAAGTTATACCTAAATTTGGGACTTTGATGCTTGGAAAAAGACCTTTTGCTTGATCAAAACCAGAAGATTCCAAACGATGAATATGTAATAAAAACAAGAATGAGCTGAGTTGGAAAATAAGCCCCTGTCTGTACTTGAAGTTCTACTGAGGTGAAATTACTATCAACTCCAGGTATAAAGACACTCTACTCTTTTGGCTTCTTGTTACATCATAAAATTTACCTTGATGAGCGAGCTAATTAAGGACATCAGAGTTTCATAAACACAAACAAAGAGGGGGAAATAACTTTCGGAATCAACGCCTTTCAATTCACAGATTGATCGATTCTCGCGTCAGCCTGCATCGTGAAATTGACAAATAATCGTTAAAGAGCGAATTATTATTTTAAAGTGACTTCTAAGACAATTCAACCTTTTCAAAATGATGAAGGACCAACTGAAGAAAACCCAGCAGCCCTGTGTTCTTTCAACGTGCTTGCCAACCAGTCCAACCCCTCATACAAGCCATCTCCTTTAAGTGCACACGTCCCTTGTATATGCCATTTCCTATTTTTAAGATCATACAGACCCAGGCCATCGCAAACTTCCATTGGTGTCATTGCTCCTTTCTGAACAAAAGAATGGTGCATAACTGAATAGAACATAATTCCGTGAATATATTCATGTACTGCATAAGCATGATAATAAGTTGATAACCAGAATAAATGCACAAACAAATCTTGAAGCAGTTAGTGGGTATGCATATCACTGTGACCATATCAAGAAATCTGTCTCCAGGTAATCTATTAGTGGAGCTGGATAGATAGAAGATTCGCTCTTTTATTAGAGCAGAAAACTTAAAATTTCTTGTTTTCGTTATCGGAAGGAACACCAACTTTCTGTCTTGGATTAAATTTTTCCACATGTTCCTACAGCATCCAAACAACTAGCATCTGGAGTTCTTTTGGTTTTTGCTCATAAGTTTCCTTTTCCCATATTTTCTAGGAATACAAACAAAGCCTAAATGTACTTGCAGGGAACGAACTCTATCCGTAGATAATTTCTTGCTTGCAAACTAGACAAATGACAAAATACCCACCTACCAAATATGACAACGTTGGATCTTGATTGCTGTATTATCTGTTATCAAGATTGTTTTCCCATAACAGTCAAAATATATCAAACCCTAAATTATCCTCTAAATTGCTAAATTCACATTGTTGTACTATACAACGAGCAAAACAACAAATACCTTATTTGATGTAGTAAGGGATGACCAATATCTGCTCCCTATTTATTTGTCTTCTCATTACAGGCCGAAAATATATGTAACCCTAAATCATCATCTAAATGGTCAAACTCACATTATTGTACAATTCCACAACCAAAGAGCAACAAAATATCTTATATACAGTATCCAATGCAACCTCTCTTTGGACAAATACCAAAATTTGCAGGCATAGTTATATATAAATGTTCATTTTCCATCCACGAGATAGACAGACACTGAAAAACTTGACTTAAAAGTTTCTCCTTTCAGTGACGAGCAAATGATGTAAGAACTCAGTTAGCCTAAGAAACTTTCAAGGAGAACCGTAGTCTCAGCCCATTATACCCAAAAAGCATTCAGATTTTTCTTAACCTAGTCTAGATAA
Source organism: Primulina tabacum (assembly GCF_025594145.1). NCBI lineage: Eukaryota > Viridiplantae > Streptophyta > Magnoliopsida > Lamiales > Gesneriaceae > Primulina > Primulina tabacum. The sequence goes on from NC_134550.1 coordinate 10,372,573, forward strand.
TTACTGAATATTAGGGGTCACTATTAGATTGAGTAAATCAAAAGTTGATTAAAACATAGATAGACAAACTGTTGATGCAAAGCTTCCTTAAATTGAACCATGAAAAGTCAGTATGTAGCTTGAATTTCCAGTGGCTGTTTCTTACATGTTCTGCATCTTAGTTAAACAAATTCCATTAATAGCCCTCCTAAAGATCGCTTGAATTCCGATTTCCAAGAGAAAAACAAAATATTTCAGTAAATTTGCAATACATGAAACAATGCTCCCGCCTCAAGCTGACTACAGTCTAGAAAAGGCTCAGGAAATTTGAGAGAGGAGCAAATCTTATAGAAACCAAAACGAACAGAATTGACCAAACACAGGTCGCAACTCTTATTGAAAGACAAATTGAATTGAGAAAAGGTTCGGTCAAATATGCAATCAAAAGTTTTGAATGACTATCCATCTAAAAAATTATGTTTGTTAAGAATGAGAACTTGTTTTTCGTTAAGTCTACCTTAGCATATAGAATTATTTGTTCATAAATGGGTAGCAATGATATTCGAACTTAGCATATCTTTTTTGGCCTGGATTGATACCATGGTGACTACCTTAGCATAGAGAATTCTTTGTTCATGAACGGTAGCAATGATATTCGAACATAGCATCTATTTTTTTGGCCTCGCTTCATACCATGGTGCCTAACTTGAGAAAAGTGAAGTTCTTTTCTTTTTTCATAAATTGGTAGCAGAAAGAATTGAACATAGTATCTCTTTATTACAGTAACTAACTCATCTAAAAGTTTAAATTGTGTGAAGTTCTACCAAGCATTAAACCCTATGCATTTAAAACCTTAAGCTGGTTCAAATTTGATTTATATCTAAAAATAGCAATTGCTTAGCTGTTAATATTCATCAGATTTTCCAACTCCAACTCTAATTGCTTTTCTGAACTATATTACCAATACCTACCACAAACTTTACTTCAACTTAAGGAGATCAACAAATTGACATACCATGTCTTGTTTGTTTGCAAAAACCAATAGAACAGCATTGAGCATGAAGGGGTCCCTGATGATGGCCTGACCAAAGAATAAAGCAAGTGAAAACTACTAGGTGGAGATGTTGACGCATATATCAATCATTAATAAATGAAACCTGAAACTCTGCCTTTGCTCTCCCAATTCTCTCTCTATCAAGTGAGTCCACAACGTAGATCTACATGTATAGAAAGTCCAATAAAATATGGCGGTGACACAATCATGAGAACTACTTCAATAAAGTAGCCACTGAAAATTAGAATGTGAATCATTTATTATATTCACTCAGGTGTCATGCCACCCAATGCGAGAATCCACATTCATTATGTTCTCGCTGTTACTTCAAAACCCATAGTTCATTTCAATTTTTATCATTCAAAAGAAGTTTTACAAAAGTTAATTTTTCTCCATCAAAGAAAAATACTTACTGTAACTAAAATTTCCTGCAAACAGTCATCTTTCTCATCTCCCAATTACTGGTTCAATAATTACATCAGGATAAGAAGTCTTCATTAACATCTTTGACCATCAGACTAGATGTTTTTGACCGCCTTAAAAATAAGAGCTAGTCACTCCAGACAACACAGAAGACGAAAAAATGGCAGCGGTGGAAAGGTGCTTGTTTAAGGGCTATATAGTGGATATTTTACAGAGGTTTGATGCTGCAAGGGTAAAAATAACAAACAGTTGCCAATACTGGGGGATTACAAGGAGCTAAACTTGCAAGGTTTTGTCTTGCTCCACACAATTGATGGATGTGTATCAGGAACTTATTGTTGAATTTGCAGTAGTTTTCCAAGGGCATGGATGGCATAAAATGGTTGATTTGAAGAAAAATAGTATGTGAGTTCTTTAGGAGGCTTATGGACGTAATTATACAAATTTTAAAGCCAAAGCTTACACCGTACAGATCATGACAGGGATTATAGAGCTATAAAATTTTACCAGGCCATCAGTGTTATTAAAGTAGTGCCTCCATAATGGTCGTAATTTTTCTTGTCCTCCCACATCCCACACCGTAAATATAACATTTTTATATTGAACCTTCTCCACATTAAAACCTGCATGCCAGCCATAAAATTCCATCATATTAGACTCTGACATTAGATGTAAACAACAACGTGCCATTCAAAGGCTCATGCATAAGCACAGTTGTAGACCAAAGAATAACAATAGGGACTCTAAAGATCAGACCATCCATGCAATTTGTATTAATTAAGGATTTGCATTTGTTCCTAAAGCTCTGATAAAGGATTTTATCATTATATGATTTGCACATTCATAACACAAAATGATCCTGAAACCAATAAAATAATTCAATTAAATATTCAGCAATAATATAGAAGACATCACTTTGCCCATAAAATATAATATCACTGATGAGGTTGCTCCAAGTGTGGATAAGACGGCCAATATCCAACATTTTGTTTCTTGCATCTAAATTCAAGCTACAGAAGAATTTAAAGTTCAAGATAGACATGAATATAGTAGAAGACAAAAGAAGAAGGTAGTACTTGCAAAACAGCAACAGCGTGATGTAATTATTCATCATTCAAACTAAAAAAAAAACAAGCTGAACATCTTACCTAATGTTACAGCGATTGCAGTAAATGAACTCTTCAAAAACAGAAAGGATAGCCACTTTTAAGCTTTAAAAGATATTATTGTGACTAAAATGGTATACCTATTGTAGGAACTGTCGACAAAACTTCCCCGATGTGAAGCTTGTACAGTATAGTTGTCTTGCCAGCAGCGTCCAGCCCAAGCATCACAACCTATAACATTTAAAGAAAAAAAGCAAACATGAACCAAGGCCAGTAAACTAGAATCCACATTTCAAATAAACATGAGGTCATCATTTTCTCACGAAAAAGTCATTTGATTATCTGAAACACAAACCTAAAACGACAAAAAGTTTTATGAACTAGCTCGATTATACAAAGAAAACATGCAAAATATAGTAATATGATTGCAGCAGTTTTTCCTCTATTACCATTTAGCAAGAGCCTAAAAGACGATTGAAGGGAACATAAAACACATAACTAAGCCAAAATTTTCCATTTCACAACTGAACCAATGGTGATATTTTTAAAATTTCTCACCCGAGTCACAAATTTTCAGAACCAAGGGAACACGTCTCCTGTCAATCGGGAGGAATAATAACACATGGGTGATAGGGAAGAAGAAGGAGCGTACCCTAATGCAGAAAAGGTCGATACCTTGAATCTTAAAGCTAAACGACTACATCAACTTTAAAATTTCCTAAACCACTGGTAAATCAAACCTAACTATGTGTAAATGCGTGTGTGCAGCTAGGTTCACCTGAAACAATAAAACTAATCAAATTTCTTTTCAAAAATTATCGGAATTAACCAAAAATAGTGTTGTTTCTGGTCTACATATAAATTCACAAAACAAAGAGGAATAAAAAAAAAATCATACCCGCATCTCAGAATTGCCGAAGAAGGTATCGAAGAGCTTGCGAAAGGCTTGTCCCATCCCAGATTAATTTTGGGCAGAGAATAGAAAAAACAAATTCAGATCGAATAGAATTTATTTATATTTATTTAACGCGAAAAAAAACGAAGATTCTTTGATTTTTCATCATCTGTTATACTGTCAAGGGAAGATGGGTATTTCTTGATTTCTTCTCTCTTGCATCAACAATTAGTTGACAAAAAAATTCATTTATTTGAGATATAATTAACCAAACCACAAAAAACTACTGTAAAATTATATAATTGGTCATCAATTGAATTTTCATCGATTAATAAAAAATATTATTTTTTAAATAAAAAATAGTTTTAAAATCATAAATATAGTTCGGATCGACTCATAATATATAATTCTGAATAAGTATAGTAAGAAAAATAAAAATTCATGTCAGACGATTTCACAAATCTATTTTGTGATACAGATTTTCGATCTGACGTGAGTTATGAAAAAATATTATTTTCGAGTTGGCATAAGCATCATATGTACACATTGTTGGTTCCGAATAAAAAGATTGCATCTAAGAAATCAAAATATGCTTCGACCATGACTAATTCGATAAGCAGAACTAATGAAAATAGTAAATTAACATGATAATTAATAATTTCGTGAGTAAAAGAACACGAAAAATCACCAACGATTATAAGTACCCCAAGTTTAGTTTTATAACTCAAGACTTGTTATGTTTAGATTTTGTCTAATCTCGTATCCGACACAATAGCTTCCAAAATTATCTCCGACTTTGTCTAGTGAATTTGTTCCTTTTTATATATGTTAGAAAAATTTTATTTTTATTTTTTGGATTCGAGAGATAGTGAAACCAAGAACAATATCGAATAATGTTGGTAGCATATTGATACCTAATTACTCGGCCCACCAAAATTTGGTCCAACCCAGATAACAGACCCATGACAGGCTCATATATCCTCCTATAAATATCAGTTTAATTCATTCATTCACTATATTGATTTTCAGCAGCACTCTTAGCTGCTTTCAGTGAATATCACATAATGGATGAATAGCTTTAGTTGGATTCGATGTAAACGATATAGCTTTAGTTGGATTCGATGTAAACGACACTAAAAAATTCACCTTCAAATAAAATAAACATATAAAAATATTTTTTTATGTCTGAAACCTTTTTTTTATTAATAACAAATGTTTGAAGCTTTAACATAATTAAAATTAATCTTCACTCCTTTAAAAAAAAATTTATTTATCCCCTCAAATAAATAAATAAATCTTGATGATCCTCCGTAACAGAGTGACGGTATCGTTTTGGTCTATATAAGATTCCTTCGGCTGCTCAAACCACGCTGCTGGCTTCTTTTTGAACCACCGAAGAACAATCAATCAATTCTTACCTATTTGTACCAGACATGCCTTCTGGGAATGGAAAGGTATCTTTCAGGGGATAAACATTTATTGATGTTGTTCTTGCACTTGAATTTATTCTGACTTCCTTTCTTGCTTGTTTTTTTTTTTTTTTTTGCAAATTCTTAGGATCCAAAAACTTCACGTCACAGCGATGGCGTGCAGCAGCCTCTTTTGAGAAGTGAATACGAGAATTTTTCGGTGGTTTCAGTCATTCTTCCGTGAGTTCTACTTCTTTTAATTTCATCTTTCCAGGCGTTTACTTTATGTTGTTAGATCGTTGGGTAAGTTTAAATCATGTTACGTTTTTGCTTGTGATTCGAAAGAGCTGAGGGACATGGGTTGCGTGGATTATCAGTTTCCTAAACTTGACCTATCATGTGAACTAGTTGAGGTTTTGCTTCGACAAAATTTTCTCTGTTGTTCAGTTGCAATCATTTCTATAGAATTTCCAGTCGTTATTTTTGTCGGCAGTGTGGTATTTTAAGTTATAACTGAGGAATAAATGTCAGGTTCTTGTTCCCTGCTTTTGGCGGACTGCTCTATGGATATGATATTGGAGCCACATCCTCTGCTACTATCTCTATGCAGGTACTATTAACACCTTCAAGCGGACTCCTAGAAACTAATTATTCCCTGCTTTACATTGTTGTCGGCTTTATAGAAGCTTTGGTTTCTCATAGGCATAAATTTATGCCAGTTGAGGATATTACTCTTGTCCTATTTATCTACAAAAATTTGGACATTGAATTATTAGGGATTCAGATGTTACATGATCATGAAGACTTACAATTTTATAGAACTATGCAAGTTCAGGGACCATTTACCACAATAAACTGAAGTTAGATGGATAACTCTTATTTGAGCTTTTATTGATTCTATTAAACATTTGAACTTCGTACTGAATCCTTCATTTGATGGAATTGTGTTTATCAGCTCTTACCACTAAGTTACCTTTGTGAATCTCATTTTAAATGCATTAAGTGTTTCGACAAGTGGGGTAAAAGCAAACACCAGATAACTGAAGATTTCTGTATTTACTTATTGCTACTTCTATTGTTATTAGCTCAAAACTTTGAAAAGTGGGTAGGACAAACTTAATTATGCTTTAATAGCGTACTCAATTATCTTTAACCAAGAGTTGTGGAGTGTGAAATTTGCTGATTTTGAAAAGTAAATTAAAAACTTAATTGCTGTTTTTAGTACAACTTAGCCAATCTAGATTATCGCCACTTAGTAACTGATATATAATTGGTTTCTGGTAACTTCTTCTGCAGTCTGCCGGTTCAAGTGGGATTTCATGGTATAATTTATCATCAGTGGAAGTTGGTCTTGTTGTAAGCAATCTGTCCTTTCTTGGTTACAACAATATGCTATATATATACTTTTGCCTTTTGGCATCATAATTTTTCAGCGACCTAGTTCTAATGGGATATCATATATATAATTTTTTTATCTCCTGATTATGGCAGACAAGTGGCTCATTGTATGGTGCATTGATAGGCTCAATTTTGGCGTTTAATGTGGCAGACTTTCTTGGTTAGTTTAATTTATATTGATTGGCTTGAAGTATACAGCGAATGACATTATGTTTTAATTGTTGACTTCTCGTTACTGCTTGATACTACAGGAAGAAGGAAGGAACTAATTCTTTCCTCCTTGATGTATCTTGTTGGGGCGCTGATAACAGCTTTTGCTCCTGCTTTTGTCGTTTTGGTGATTGGGCGTTTCATTTATGGAATAGGAATTGGATTGGTGAGTACGCAAATCAGAGTGACCCTATTTTGATTGTCTACTCTCTGAAATTCTCTCCTGTTTTCTTTGTTTCAATTTCTTTTACCATCTCATTTGCTTCTAAGTTTATATGAGTGCCTGATGTTGTTTAACAATGGCTACCTTTTTTTCTGCAAGTTGCATTCTCACAATTTGATTGCTGTTCCACACTGATGCAAACACATTATTAAATTTCCAGCTGAGAATGAACTGTTACAATCTGATAATGTACCAATTTACCTATTGGGTCGAAAAGTAGAGTCCAGGAAGGAAAATGAACCTTGACGTATGAAATGTTCCATAAGAGGGGGTGATAGTAGTAGTTTGGTCTGGTTATTTAAATTCTTTATTGATCTCTTATGATTTCCTCCAATATTTGCAGGCAATGCATGCTGCTCCAATGTACATTGCCGAAACAGCTCCAAGTCAAATACGAGGACGGCTAATTTCCCTTAAGGAATTTTTTATTGTTCTTGGAATGCTTGTAAGTATCAAGTTTCTTGAGAGAGATTCCGTACTTACATTTGAAGTGTCTTTTCATTGAATATTTTGGTCGACTATGAATAAGCCTTTTATGTAATGTTAACTTCATATATATCATCATATTTTGTATTAAGCGCTTGAATTTTGTTGTAGATGGGCTATATAGCTGGTAGTCTTTTGGTCGAGTCAGTTTCAGGCTGGCGCTTCATCTATGGAATTAGTTCTCCTTTGGCATTCATCATGGGAATTGGGATGTGGTGGCTGCCGCCATCACCCAGATGGATTCTTCTGCAAGCCATACAGGGAAAAGGAGACATGCAGGGTTTAAGAGATTCTGCTATTACTTGCTTGTGTCGGCTGAGAGGTGAAGCTATTGTTGATTCGGCATCTCAAAAGGTTGATGAAATTTTATTGGAGCTTTCTCAAATGCAAGAAGAGCGAGAAGCTTCAATAGCTGAGATGTTTCAGGGAAAATGCTTGAAAGCACTTCAAATTGGTGGTGGGCTTGTTGTATTTCAGCAGGTATATGTCATTGTATCTTTCTTTTTCTTGTACATACCCAACGTTGCAATATAAACTCATGCCTCTTGGTCTTTTCATGGCAGATAACAGGGCAACCAAGTGTCTTGTACTATGCCACAACAATTTTTCAGGTATAATCAACAGTGAAGTCTTAGTTTATGTTACTTTAATTGACAGAATGCTATATGTATGATAGAGCGCAGGATTTTCTGCAGCATCAGATGCAACAAAGGTGTCAGTTCTACTTGGTTTCCTGAAGGTAAGCAGATTCTACGGTGGTTCTCTTGTTTACCTTTCTTTAAATATATACCTATGCATATATTTGTATGTCCAAGACAAGTAATCCTGAAAAGACAATTCCTTACCACGTGGCTAATTGGTTGGCCACATGCTCAGATTCAGTTCAGTTAATTATTATGCTTATATTTTTTTTCTTTCTTCTTTTCTCATTCACATACCCCTTTCTGGCATATTGCATCAGTATTAACATAGCAGTGGCATTTTATATTTACTTTTATAATAGCTGTGCTCACTCTTTGCCGTATTCTTAAAGTATACAGTTCAAAGATTTTTCCTTTCTTCCCTGCGTTCATACATTTGTATGTCATATTAAATTTACCTTTTAAATTCACTCAAAGATTTGATGTCTTCACTTTTGTAGCTGGTTATGACCGGGGTAGCCGTTCTAATTATTGATAGATTGGGGAGACGACCTCTGCTCCTTGGCGGTGTATCTGGTATTGTAAGTCATGCCATTAGTTTCTAGGATCTATCATCGATTTTTAAGACTTATCGAATTTCAAGTTATTTGTGATATTATTTATTCAACTCTAAGATAAAGTCCTAATAGTATTTTGATAACGCGGCAGGTAATATCTCTATTTTTCTTGGGATCTTATTACACTTACCTAGGTGACATACCTGCTGTAGCTGTCGCTGCCTTGCTCATATATGTTGGATGTTACCAGGTTGCTACCAACGTTCTTATCGTTTTTTACTGTTCTCTTTAGTCTTCTGGTGCCTTTTGTACTAGAAGGGTCAGAATCAGATGATTAGGCAAGTTTTAATTGTGCCAGTCAGTAAGAGTATGATTTTGTTTGGCTAAAACTACGACTCTTTACTGTTTTACTTGGTGCATCTAATGGGTTGTATACCTTTCTTTGAGAACAGGGTAACAGTGTTTCCATCTATTCTGTGATATATAGCTTGTTTATATTATTTTAATTGGATATCACGGTGAAATTTGTTACGTTATTTCGTAAAGTTGAACGCATTTAACATGTTGCAAGTATATTTGTACAGTTATCATTTGGTCCCATTGGTTGGCTGATGATTTCAGAAGTGTTCCCCTTGCGTATAAGAGGACGAGGATTGAGCGTAGCAGTTCTACTGAATTTTGGCGCAAATGCGCTTGTGACCTTTGCGTTTTCTCCTCTGAAGGTGCCAGTTTTTTACTGAACATTCTCGTTTGTTATCTCCTGATCTAATTATGTAAAACATACGTCTGGTGCAAAATCTAATTATGTAAAACATACGTCTGGTGCAATTCATATATATGCTTACGACGACTAGGTTTGACTGTGATTGCAGGAGTTGGTTGGAGCTGGGATTCTTTTTTTCATATTCGGGGGCATAGCAGTGTTGTCTCTCATATTCATCTTCTTTGTTGTACCAGAGACAAAAGGGCTTTCCCTTGAAGAAATTGAGGCTAAACTGCTTTAAACTTACCAGCTACTCCGTCTGATGTCTTATCATTATTTATCAGAAAGGCAGATTTTGTGTTGTAAACGAATAATACTGGAATAAAATCACGTTAGCTTGGAGTGGTCGCTATACTAGGATTTTCCTGTCCTGTCCTTACGAGTACAATTAATTTTAATTTTGTGGTATTCCTTCCATATTTCCCCCTGCCGACTTACTAATTTACCAAGTTCAATCACGCTATCTAAAATCCACGTTTCTGCTTAGATTTTTGGTTCTTGACATGATACAATTTTTATTGCTTTAAACTTTAACGAACGAAAAAATTAATGCTAACTCGTAATATAATCAAATTATTTAACAATTATATTATGGATATTTAACTTTTAGTCAGTGTTCTAAATTGCAGTTAAGACGGACGTCGACCACGCACCCTCTTTGTCTGAAGCGGTTTTTTAAATCAATGTTTGAGTTTCACACATCAAACATTATGTTGGAAGCAATAATTGTCTCTGCTGAAAGAACGATCGAACCGTGGTGCTTGAGCTGACGTGCGATTTAAAAAAAATTGAGTTGCACCATTACCGTCAGCTATAACTTTTGGTATAGCAATAAGTGCTAGATCGTACACATTATTATATTATATAGGCTTAATCGTTTATTATATAGATATTAAATACAAGGACAAAAATATAAGTTATAAAAAATATAATTATACGTTAATTCATATAAAATTTTGTGATCTTATTAAATTATGATTATTATTATAAATAATTGTTATTAAAATAAATTAATGTATTATAAATAAAATATAATAATATTATTTAGGGAAATTAGTATCAGTCTACTTACATTAAAAGTATACAAAGTTGTAAAATTAATCTCGATGAAAATGTTTGCGAATTTATTACGATAATGTATAAGTTTGTATGAGCGTAATAAAAAAACTACAAGTCGAACAAAAAAATTAAAATGGTATAATCTATTTCATTAAATTGTAGTAATATACCTTTTTTTGGAGCATAGAGATGGGGAAAGGGTATTTAGGCTTTTTAATTAAATTATCAAATGCTATATTTTAAATATCGACCCATGAGATCGTCTCACACAAGTTTTTGTCATTAAAATATATCGATTTTATATAGTTTAAGGATATGATTGTCATTTAACTAAAAATTAAGTTTGGAAGTAATTATTCTCCACACAATCAAAATTTAGCTTGTATTAGCTTTAGACTTCTATTTTCAAACGCTCTTCGTTTTAGTTTCTCACTAATTTCAAAATAATATATAGAATAATCACTTTAAAATAAGCAAAAGCTCTCCAAAATAATCTCTAATTAATGTTGAATCAGCTTAATATCACTCGATTAGGAAAAAAAATTGAAAATTCAAGCAAAATAGAAAATGATAGACACGACCTATAAAATCCTGACGTTGTTACCCAGATATTTGGTCTTATTTAAAAGAAATTATTGTTGTTCATAAATTAGCTTTATATTTGAATCAGCTTTATATTGTTGTTCATAAATTATTATTATTATTATTATTATTATTATTATAATGCAAATTTTTTAACATGTATTTAAAAATAATTAAAAATTTTAATAAAAAATGTTCATCTAATAAATGATAAAAAAATTATATATTTTTTAAATATTTATTTATTATTTAAAATTTTTAAAATCATTTTATTAGTAATATTTTACTCAACTAAAATAAAAAAAGTCAATATTTTCTTTTGATAGTTACATGAATATTTTTGAGATATATATATATTTAATATTTAATTTAAATTTATTTATTATATTAATAATTTTAAATATTTATTCAAAACTAAATTTTATTAATTTTAATCATTAATTAAGTAAACTAAAATATCTCACGACTAAAATATTAATTTTAACTCAAACGATATTATAGGGATAACAATCCATCACCCAACCCGAACGAAAGAGTGTATAAGAGGATTTTTTATCAGATTAAATAAATAAATTATCATATATAAAGATTTTTTGGTATGGAGACGGAAACAAATCTTAAATAATCCTTCTTATACTCGACTCATGTACTCGATATTAATACATATAAATTTATATATTATTTTCGTCTATAATTTAATTATAATATGCTTTTATTAAATGATATTAGTTTGATAAAATGAAGAAAATCATTAACATAGAATTGATGTTATTTTGTAGAATAATGATGTTATGATAAATTGTTTCTAATATTTTATTATTTTTTTATAATGTTTAATTTTTTATTTTTTGTATTATTTATAACAATTTAGTAAATATTCATAATTTATTTGAAATAATTTAAATTTAAAAAGTATAATTATATTTTATAATATGATATTTATATTAGATATGATTATTTAATTGAGAATAAGAGAATGGGAACGAAAATAAATTCACGGAGATAAATATAACAAGGGAGGAACGATATATATATATATATAAAAACCGATTCATGTACATCCTTGATCCATCACCTCTCATTTACAGTCTAAGATGGATTGAAACCGTTGTATTTGCCTATTTTCGCCGCCTCCACCGCCGCACCACTGCCGGAAGAGGTGCACGGTTCACCGAGCACGGATAAAGGTTTCCCAGTGCTTGGGGCTTCCCATTTTGGCCGGAAATTGCGATCTCCCTTCGACCCGTCGCCCTTCATTTCTCGCGCAGCCTGCGCGCTGTTTCATCTCGCGATTTCCTTCATTTTCGCCGTTGATTAGCTCAGTCCCTGAGAAGCTCGATTTAGTGATGGGCAATATGTTTCGGACCCAGCCCGTCGCTTTCAGCCGCGACCACCGCCCTCTGTCTCGATTTTGGCCTCGCGACCGCCGCGCGCCACCATGTATCCGCCTTGCTCGAATTATTTTGACTTTTGAGTATTAATATCTATTTTATAGCCTTTGTGAGTCGGTTTAACGACTGTCCCGAGGGTGAGAATTTCCCACTCGATTATATTCGATTTTCGATTCGATTATCGCGCTAGATATTGATTATCGTTGGATTTTTGTGCAGGTACCAAAGTTTCTTGATTGAGGTAAACCCAACAAACCTAGTTGCGTGTCGAACTATTAGATTCGACTTTTGGTGAATTATTTAAGTTTCTATAATTTGAACTACGATATTTCGATGAATTGTTGGAATTGAGTTTTAGCCTAAAATGTAAACAATTTCGAATTTTTTGATAAATATATTTTATGGTTCCGATATGTTTATGAATTTTTGGTGAATAAATATTTACGATAAATTGGTTGTTCAAATTTAGTGAAGATGAACTATTGTATTTTCAGTTGTGTTAATTTTAGCATAAAATGCGGAAATCGAAATAATTGTTGGTGTTGAGTTGAGAGAGTTGAAAATTGCCGGTTTAACATGTAAAAGTATTTAAATAAAATAATTGGTGTGGATTTTGGGAAAATAATCTGCTGTTGCTAATTTTCGAAAAATATTAGTGTTTCGGTTATTTATTGGTGAAATAAGTGATGAGTTCCGATTCGTGTATATTATCAGTTCAGACTTGAAATTGTGATTTATGGCTATTATGTTTTCGGAACAAAGATTGGTACTTTTTCAAAGAATTATCTAGGTATTCCGACTATTGACGTGAAATTAGCTTATAGCTTATGTTTGTGCTATAAAGTTCCTCAATATTTCATGCAAGTTAATGTATCCTGTTTTGTAGTTTATTATTTATGTAATCTACTTAATAAGGAAATCGCAGTTACTGTCTGTAGAAAGATTGAAATTATTGTTGGATAAAGCAATGATGTTCCGTTGTTATGTTCCCATCCCTGAAGAATGAACCCTAGTATTTTGTCCTACGTTCTAACTGTTATGAGACATGTCATAAATTATTTGCACTCACAGCCTGTATTGCTTTTTGAGCACGATTTTTTTCGCCTGCCACTTTGTTATAATTTGAAGTAATAGATTCTTGTGGGAAAACATGTTATTTCCATAATGTGTTGGTTTTTTTGGTTTACTTTTATACAAAACTAATGCGTCGTTTTGTTTTCCTTATTGTCCATATTTATATTTTGTCCATTCATAGCATGTCCCTCGACAAGTCACTTTTCAGATTTTTGGACGTCATTGAGTGAACAACAAAAAACTTTCCTCAGCTAGTGTTTGGAAGCAAAACATCCTGAGTTGCTCTGTCGGGAAGCACTTGTAAGTTTCTTACCAACTTGGATAATATAGTGTTGAATAATGAACATTATTAACTTTCGACTTTGTTGATTCATCTTGACTACTTCAACCAATTAAGTGGAGAAATAAAGTTTTCTTAAATATTTTATAGATAAAATTCCAATGTTAGATTCCATGTAGTTCTGCATTCTTCAGTTTTAATTATGAGAAATTTACACTTTAAAAAAAAAAAGAAAAAGAACTATACTTTTATAAGTATAGTTGCATATAAATTAATTTGTATTATCATTAAATGTAATACAAAAAATAAAGAGTAAATTTAATTAATTAAAATTTTCATTTGAATTTTGATTAAATTTATATTTTTCAATTTTAATTGTCAATCATTATATATATTTTCAGATATGTTTCTTTATCATTCAGAGTTTTATGAATCTTGTATAATTCACATTGATGGATTCAGCTGTGAATTCCATGAAAGGCTTGCTGGTTCACTTTTCTTTGTTATTTAAATATGAACAGTTCAATAACCAGTAATATATCATTTTGCTGTTGGTCCTCTTTATTGAAGCCCGGGAGAAGCAGATAATAATGAAATCGAATGGCTGCTAGTTTCTCTCTCTTTGTTAATATCATTTTGCTGTTGGTCCTCTTTATTGAAGCCCGGGAGAAGCAGATAATAATGAAATCGAATGGCTGCTAGTTTCTCTCTCTTTGTTAAACATCTCTTAATTTGAAACTTGAACTAATTTTAGCTAATTATGGTGCGGTGATGTTTCTTATGCATTGGAAAGTTGCAGGAACGGAGACCTTAACACCACATCATAAGCGGTTGATTCCCCCATGTTCTTTTGTGTCAGGAGGCCTGCTAGGACCAACAAATTCCTCATTTTGAAATTGGGAATTCATGGCACTTTTCTTAATATTTTCGAAATTTACACCCGATATTTTTCAACATCACGTAGCCCTGTGGAGTGTTACCCAACTATCAGCAATATATCTTTTGATCCAGCCGAGAAATGCAGAGATTTTGAAAGACAACGGAAGATTGATGTTGTTATTGCTAAAGTTCGTGGATTGAAAAGTGTGGAGGAAATTTTCCAGTGTCTAATAAGTGATTCTGCATGTAAGTCAATAGAAATCCCGAGTATCTTGATTGATAAGCTACTCAATCGCTTTCAAGATGACTGGAAGTCTGCTTTGGGTATTTTTAGATGGGCGGAAACATGTTCTGCCAATAAACCCTTGCCTGAATCCTACGATAAGTTGGTGGATATATTAGGGAAGATGAAGAAAATGGAAAAGATGAGGGCACTTGTGGAAGAAATGAATGAAGATCATATCGTGTCTCTAAATACCATAGCAAAGGTCATGAGACGATTTGCTGGTGCTGGAGAGTGGAAACAAGCTGTAAAAACTTTTGACGAGCTAGAAAAGTTTGGATTGGAGAAGAATACAGAATCCATGAACTTGTTACTCGATACTCTTTGCAAAGAGAATAAAGTTGAGCAGGCACGTGCAATATTCTTGGAACTAAAGTCACATATTCCACCAAATGCAAACACATTTAACATTTTTATACATGGTTGGTGCAAAATGAAGAGGATAGAGGAGGCATATTGGACAATTCAAGAGATAAAAGGGCACGGTTTTCGCCCATGTGTCATCAGCTACTCCACAATTATTCAGTTCTATTGCTTCCAATGCCAGTTTTGGAAGGTCTATGAGCTGCTTGATGACATGGAAGCTCAAGGATGTCGTCCTAATATTGTGACCTTTACGACAATTATGCATTGTTTGACTAAGTCTGGAGAATTCAAGGAAGCATTAGAGGTGGCTGAAAGAATAAAATTAGCTGGATGTAAACCCGATGTGCTGTTTTACAATGCCTTGATTCACACGTTAGGAAGGGCTGGTTGCCTGGAGGATGCTATTTATGTATTTACAAAAGAGATGCCCCATAACAAAGTAATCCCAAACACATCGACTTTCAATACCATGATCTCTATGTTCTGCCACCACAGACAAGAGCAAAGAGCAGTGCAATATTTAAGGGATTTAGAAAATTCACCATATTGTAAACCTGACGTTCAGTCATTCTATCCACTGATAAAGTCATATTTCAGAGCTGGGAAGACGGGTGAGTGTTTGACGAAGTTGGTGGATACCATGGTTAAGAAGCACCATTTATGTCTTGATTTAGCAACATACACATTATTGATTCATGGACTGTGCAGAAAAAACAGTTGTGAGTGGGCTTACCAGCTTTTCAGGGATATGGTCACTCAAGGATTGAAACCTAGATATCTTACATGTTCATTTCTTTTGAAAGAGATCAAAGAAAAGAACATGTGTGATGAAGTTGAGTGGATTGAAGACTATGTGAAAAGAATGGAATCATCTTGAATGACCATTGTTTTTTGTCTTTAACTTTTTATGTTGATGCGTTCACAACTTGCTTAGGTAGGAATTCTCACACAAGAAACCCAGACTTATGTATATCAGTGTCACTTGAAATGTTTGATTGTGACTTTGGAATGTTTGGTTGTGACTTATCCAGGCTGGGGAACTAATTAATTTGTTAATATTGTAGCTTACATGTTGCTTGAGAAAAAAATTGGAAAGTGTCTCAAGAATTATATTTCTTTTATGAATTGTATCAAGTCATCTAGAAGATATTCCTGTTATTTTATTTGGCTAGAAGGATTATGTCTGAATTATTATCGTATAAAGTGCTATGAATGGTAATTATATTCATCAAAATACCTAGGTTATTTCAACAATAAAAAAAACGCTTAGGTTATTTTCTAATAAAGTAATTGTTTAGGTTATTTTATTTGTGAATATTTAAGTGGCTTAGGAGGTACTTAAATTATTTTATCAGTTTTTTAAAAAATATAAACAAAATGAAAGTCTTAATATAAGTTTATCAAGACATTTTGGATGACTCTAGTGGTGGAAAAACAAGATGTAATGACATTATCTTTACAGCCATTCTAAATAATGTTTTTCCCTTTTTTCTTTTTCTTTTTTGGTTGATGTTAAAAATCCTAACTCAAATTCTCATATTTCAAACTCTCAAACTTTCATGCCCAGGATTTACTAAACCATACGACATCTACCCAAATCACGAAACAAATTCTATAACAAAGCAATTCCAGGAAAACATGTATGCTATCTTGATTATTAATGGAATTAAATGATTTTGGTTTCATTTCGAAGATACTCATAGATCTATAACTTTCGCTTGAACAAAAATTCCAGAATCCTAGTGCGCACAGCTCATATTCCCGAAATATTGTAGGTTTTCATCCCAACTCAAATACAGAATACAGTTTAGACACATTTTGATAGAAAATTTATATCAAATTCATAACTGATTGAAATTCGATTATTCTAGTGACCATAGAAAGAAACACAAAGCACTACAAGTTCTACTTAGGTCATAACTACATGTTCTCATTGTAGAAATAGCAGCAACATGAAGAACAACCCACCTAACTGAATCTTGAGAAATGCTTGGATCGAGCTGTTCCGAAGTGAAAAGAGGTTAACGCGGCTTGGAATAACAAATTTGAGTCAGACCTACAAACTAGAGTTCAATTACTAGCTAAACAAGGCATGAAAATGAAGAGAAATCACCCAAAAATATGGAGTTCAAGGCAAGGCATCACCAGAAATCGCATAAACAAGGCTTGAGTTCAGTAGCTTTGATCTAGCAGAATATTTGCTCTAAAATTATGGTTTATAGCTGAAATCGAAGCTTAGGATGTGAAGAACAGAAACCTTCAAGAATTTTGAAATTCCAACATCGGACGGAGAAGTTATGACTGATCTACAATGGCTGGCTGCTCAAGATGGTGATGGGAATAGGGGAAGAGGTTAGATTGTTTTTTTCTTCTTTCTTTCTTCCTCCTTTCATCAAGAATGTTGATGTGACACTATATACATTAGAACCACTCCAGTGCTATATTGATGTCACATCAACGTCATGTCAAAATACGAAGAGTAAAATGCCAAAAAATAGATAAATATAACATACTAAAATTAAAATTTGACGACATAGATACCAAAATTGCAAAGAAAAATAAAATAAAATAAAAGCAATTTCCATAATAATTATAAAAAAGATATTACAGAAAAAAAATTGCAGAATATTTTAATCGTGTTATCATCATCTCTGACCTGACATGAATTAAATCATTATCTCAATCGCTGCTTCAAATATAGGTTGAATTAACCAACAAAATCTTCAAATTCACTTAAAGAATATTGATACAAAAATCCAATTACATATATAAATATTAATATTACTTAAATAATAAAAAATTTGTAATTCATGGTTTTAATAAAACAAAAATATGAAATCACATGATTATCATGAGGTGACGAGTTAGATCATGAACGAGATTTGAATGTTATGAATTTGAGTTTTTTTTTGTTAATTATTAAGAAAAATCATTATTATTACTATTATTATTATCGGGGGCTTCGGGACAGATTCGAGGATGAGGATACCATTCTCATACCCCCGCCACATTTCAGGTTTTTCCCATGAGAAAAATTGTTATCTCCAATCCAAATCACACAATTTAGTTCGATTTTCCTTTTCGTAATTGGTTTGCTTCAAATTTTAAACACTATTTATTACATGCCTTCACTTTTCGATAATATATATAATGGAACACTAATTTGAGTAAATCTTTACTCAAGTGAGATGCTCTTGCGAATTTATATTCATGAGACGAGTTGATTCGATCCATATTTAAAAAATAAAATAATATTTTTCGCATAAAAATTAATATTTTTCCATGCATCTGATTGAATTGGAGATCTGTCTCACAAAATTGATCCGCGAAACGGTTTCGTAAGATTTTTTAAGTACTTATTTTGTATTTATTTCTTTCGGATAATATATTCAATCATCTCTATAGTATACTTACAACGGTTCAGTTCTGAATATATTTGTTTGCTAATTTAATCTCTCAAATATGTTTAAATATTTAACGGACTACACACATATGAGAGACTAAATTAGCGTACAAGTTTATTTGAGAAACTGAAGAGGGAAGAGGGCTAAAGTGTTGGATTCTGGATTATACCAAAATAAATGACTATTTTTCTCAATTTTTTTCTGTATTGATAAGATAATTAGTAGTTGCTTTAGAGATAAATAGCTTTCTCTATTGTTCAAGACATGACTTACAAATTAGTTACTTCTACTATCAATTTATCTCATTTTTAATGAAATGAAGGTTAAATCATACACATAAAATTTACATATCTACTTATTAATTTGCAAAAACTTTATAAATTTTCAAGTTATAAAATTTATAATTATAATAGAGAGAATATTATGTTTTTTTGGGTATTAAGATATACTCAATATAATGCCAAATAATTTGTATTTATGAAAAAGAAAAATGAAACAGATTATATAAACTTTAAATCAAATATAAAGAGGAGATATAGATAGATAAATACTTTATGATAAGAATACAATAATGAAGAAAGAAACAATTGATAATTTGATAAATTTAAAAGATAACATGAAAATAACAATAATGCTCTTGATTAATTTATGGTTATTATTAATAAAATAAAAAATTACGATTTTAATCTTTGGAGCTTTTTTAGGTAACAGATTAAATAAAAAGAGAATATTAACACTATTATCATTGTCCGAAACATTTACAATCTTTGTGTTTACAAAAAATACACCAAATACTATCAAAATGATCTTGAATGAAAGATAAACATAATTTCATGAACTCGCTAAGTCAATATTTCAATTTCCATCATTTCCATCTTATTTGTAGTCATGTAATCATGTACCTGAAATTTACAATAAATAAAAAGAAATAGAGGTTAACTTTTGAAGACTTGATGATGGAACAAACAGAGTTTATATATATTTATAACAATTCAAACAATAATTTTTCAGTGAAATAATTAAATATGAGGTAACATATATCAATAATAATATATCGTTATGAAAATGTCTTATCAATTGAAATGTAGTGATTATTCAGGACTTTGAAGTGAATATAATGGCCTAAAAAGGTGATTCCCATCAACATTTAATGTATCACCTTTCTTACGTACTCAAGTAAGATCCGTACAATCTATTATTTACGAGCCAATGTAAACTCACATTTCTGGACCGAAATCACGTTGTTCAGATGAACTATATATCCGGGTTTAAATTTTTTGTTCATTACACTCACTTTCAGGGCTGAAACTGCATTTTCCAGTGATCTAGTAATCTGGTACATAGATCGTTGTCTAGGTCTCTAGTCATTCAACAATTCACTTAGTTAGTAGTATATCAGTAACCGGTGAAGAATAAATAATTTCATAAATTCAAATATGTAGAACAATATGATCAATAAATATGAAATGCATAATATATACGATATAATATATATGAATAAGTTAGTAATTTATAAAAACAAAAACAAAAAAAACCTGTAGTGAATTCACGGTAGAAATCTCACTTCGATAACTTATTATTTGTCTGGTTGACGAGCTCAAACCAATATAAATTCATATAATATAATTTCAAGCCAAATTCGTGCTTGTTAATTTTTTTTAAGAGTTTAAAAATTCATATAAATTAAAATATAAGTCCAAAAATAATCAAAATTTCAAAAATGATTGAGAATGCACCCATGAGTGTTCGGCCAATGAAATCTCGACCATCAGAGTGGCGCGTGAAATTCACACATCGTCGTCGTGCCATCGTGTGGATGAGCTCCAGCCACCACGCAAGGCTAGAATTTTTATAGTGGTTTCATATTTTCTTATCTACAACGTTCGTGTTGAAAATATTTTGAAATTCTGAACCGGATTCGTCAGATTTTGAAAAATAAGAATGATTATTTGAGTTGCTTCGATCATCCAAAAATAGTTTTTCCAAGGAGTGTGAAGATAATCTGCTGACACATTTATAAACTAAAAAACATTTTTAACAATTTTTATTTTAAAAAACAGAAGTGAAAATCATTCAAGAAGAATTAGAAAAAACAAAATAGAAATAGTTACATTAGAACTATCTGGAAATATTTCAAAAACTTTCTTCATGGTTTCAAATTTTTTGGGACTATTCCACTTGATCTTGTTACACCTCCAGTACACGATGGTTTCTGGGAAATAAAGAGTTGTTATATAAAAATATAGAAATATTTTGTGAAAGTTTAATATTTTTCCCTTAATTTTCTCTATTTTTTTTCTTTTCAACATCATATTTTTTCCTCTCTACAATACTACATTATTTCTTTCGCCACACGAAAATTGACCATTTAAATGTGAGAAAAACAAATTGGAAGGGGTCTACTCATAGGCAACACACATGTCTTACATCCTAAAAAATCATGACACTTGTTGGTTGTTTATTGAAGTTCATAGGAAGTGAAAGTGTATAGGTATACAATCTATATTATATTATATTATAGAACAATTATATATATAATATATTTAGAAGAATATTATTATTAAATATAGAACAATTATATATTTAGAAGAATAATATATATCATTATTAAATATTATATAAGTATTTATTAAATTATTTATTAATTATTTTAATTCAAAAAAATATTCACATTTATATTAAATACTCACATCAAATTTCTGAGGCGTTACATTTTTTCCTTTTCAAATATAATAGAAAATAAAAAACATAGAAGATATTTAATTGAATTCAAGAATATTTTCATAATTTATTGTAAAAAATGTAAATATACATATAACCTTAAGGCACCGTTTGATAACCTGTATAAGTGGCTATTTTGTGTTAAATTCAGATTTAGTACCGTGATTGGTACGAAGATAATGCATGTGTGCTTGTGTATGGGCCCGTTACAAGTAACTGTATGGCAGATATTATTAATACTAAATGCAGCCCAAGACAATTATATGCAATATCTACAGTGACATGTAGTACACATACACATTTTACCGAAATAACCACCAAGCCCTAGCATTTAATTTAACATTCACCGAGAAATCTCATTTATCTTCTCTCCGCAGCCATAAATGGGAATGCGATATCCATGAAATTCATGTAAGAATAAAACTGGAAGCCATCTACTATCTTCTTACAAAGGGTTAGATATTTTCGTATCCATCATTTTTACAGAAGATTTGATTATTTTGTTTGTGTTTTTTCCGAGGCGAAGGAGAAAGAACCTACTTTGTTCACTTCTCTGTACTTGTGTTGGTTTCGTTACATTTTCTTAGTATTTACTTACTTTATTTTTATGGATTTTTTTGTTGTACAACTTATATACTTGTTGGGATATATGTTGTTATATGATGTTCGTATTTTTTAGTAGACCAGTTTAAATGGTTAGAACTTGTGGCATAAATATTTCTGTCATGGCTGAAGTACATCGGCACATCGCAACATTTGTAGCGGTACACTAACATTTGAGCAGGTCCTTCATGTTCTTAGTGTTGTTAACACGTTTCTTTACGAAGTTTGTAGCACGGTCGCCTCGTAGATACCGTAGAAGAGACCGTTCTTACAATGTTACTGGGAGAATACCTGCTCAAATCAACCATCTACATAGGATTATTGAATTAGGAGATGTGCAGTGTGTTTCGAATTTGAGAATGGATCGTAATACATTTGCACGTCTTTGTTATTTGGTAAAAAATGTGAGTGGCGCAGTGGATTCGAGATATGTTCGTATTGAGGAGAAGGTGGCAATGTTTTTATCTATTTTAGCACATCACAAGAAAGTTAGAGTAATTGGTCATGATTATGTACGAAGTGGACAAACAGTGAGCTCTCATTTCCACGAAGTACTCCGTTCGATTCTCAAACTACACCCCATACTACTTGTCAAACAACTTCCACTGGATGAGAATTGCTCCATCAATACTTGGAAATGGTTCAAGGTAAGTGTCTTTACTCATTAGTTAGATGTCATGCAATTAAATTCATCATCTGAAGCATAGCAACCACAAATGTTTTTGCGACTAATTTGAAGTATATGAACAACATACATAATAGGGTTGTTTGGGTGCATTGGATGGAACATATATAAGTGTCCAAGTACCAAATAAAGACAAAGAGAAATACAGAAATAGAAAAGGAACAACAATAAATGTTTTGGGGATATGCAATCGTGACATGCAGTTTATTTACGCACTAACCGGATGGGAAGGATCAGCGGCAGACGCTCGTGTTCTACGTGATGCAGTTAATCCCCAAGATGGGCTAAAGATTCCAAGAGGTTAGAACTTCTTTGTCATAATTTGAGTAAGGACTATAAATGTGTTTTTGGTTATGTTTCGTTAGAAGGACGTGCTAAAGATTCCAAGAATTTAGAAATATACTTTGTTCGTAAGTCACTTTTGTATTTTTTTTATTTGTTGTCACTAACTTTTAATACTATTGTCAAATTATAGGTTGTTATTACTTGTGCGACAATGGCTACCCAAACGTTGAAGGATTCTTGACGCCGTATAGGAGAACTCGATACCATATGGATCAGTGGGTGGGCGGTTCTTTTGCACCCCAGAATTACAAAGAGTTTTTCAACTCTAAACATTATCATGCTCGTAATGTTATTGAAAGAGCATTTGGGTAATTGAAAAGACGATGGGTTATTCTTCGTAGCCCATCGTTTTACCCCTTGAAAGTTCAGAATCGTATAGTAATGGGTTGCATTCTGCTACATAATTTCATTTGCTCCGAAATGGTAGATGACCCTGTAGATGTGTTTGATGAGTCATATGTTGAACGTACAGAAACCGAAGATTTTGAATTCATTGGCAATGTTGAATATTCTCCTGCATGGGACACATGGAAGGAAAACTTAGCGCTGTCTTTGTACCATAGTAACTGAGAAATGATGTTGTTCATGTATTTTTTTGTATTTGTGCTATTTTAGACAATATGTGAAAGGGTGATGATTTATGTTTTCTATTGTGATTGACGTTTTATGTCCTCATATTTGTCATATGTAAAACTCGATGTTGGTTGTGTATTTTAATAAATTTATGTATGGTGGTTCCATTTTTCGACTAAAATAGTGTACATAAATAATTCTGCATTGTACATGGATTATTATAAATTGTTCTAGTCATCATGGATATTAGCTCACCTATTTCTACTGCAACTAGCACCGCTAAGAAATCTGAGAGAATTCGCCGAGTGTGGACACAGAAGGAGGATGAATTCCTCATTGAGGTACTTAAAGAATTAGTCAATGCTGGATGGAAGAGTGAAAATGAGTTTCGCTGCGGATACTTGACTGTGTTAGAGAAATCTATTGCCCAGGCTTTTCCAAACACCGATTTACGAGAGAACCCACATATTAACTCAAAGATACATGTCTGGAAAAGGACTCATGGTTCTTTGCTAACAATGCTTAGCAGGAGGGGAATTGGCTGGAATGAAACAGAGAAGAGGATTGAAGCAACTGACGAAACGTGGGATTCATTTGTGAAGGTAATTCTCTCTTGTAATTTTTTCGGGTTGCATTGTTTATTTACTACATAACTAGGTGCAGTGTGCAACTCCATTGTTTTTGTCAATTAAATTTAAATTTTGTACACTATTTAATTTGTAATATACAAACAGGTTGATAGCAGTGTTCGTACGTGGCGTTACAAAACATGGCCCTATTTTCTCGATTGGTGCGAAATATTTGGAAATGACCGTGCAACGGGACAGCATGCTGAGAGCTTTGCTGAGGCCCTTCAAGGAGTACTGAACATGACTGATGATAATGATATTGTGCCCGAATACTCTCTTCCAGAATACTGAGGAAGCAGGTGAATCCATGTTGGTGTCAAATGCTCCATTTGTGAACAAAGTTGGTAGTAAATCAAAGAACACGAGGAAACGGAAGAAGCATTCAGAAGGTGAGGAGCTATTCATTGATGCCATTAACAATTTTACTGAGATGTCAAGATCTACAATGAACGAATTTGTGAAGCAAATTGGCGTTGAGTATGATACAATAAACGCAACAAAATATGTGTTTGATGTGCTAGAATCAATCCCCGAACTAAGTGCAGATGATATTGTTGTTGCTGCTACATTGCTAGCAGAAAATCCAAAGCAACAGAATCTGTTGTTTAAAGCTCCTCAACATGCAATGCTGAAGTTGGTTCGAAGGCTCCTTAAGGAAGACTGAACTAAGAAGAACGTAGTTTAAATCACATTTCATACATTCCACTTGACGAAGGTTCTGAAATGGGAAGAAATTGTTTTGTATTTTGTTCATGACAGTGTTCAACTACCTATTACAGTATCTTTTTTGTTTGTTGAATGGTCTAGTTAGTTGCTTTGGTCCTCTCTTTCAGAAACCTTTGGCATATTTTGTACATGAAATGATTGTGGCAATGTATGAGTTTGTATGTATTTTTTCTTGTCGAAATATGATGAAATTGCACTATTACTTTACTTTCTTTTTCGATTGTTCACATTGAAAAAAAAATTGCACTTGATATTTAATGTTTTGGAACCAGTAACATTAACTTGGGTGAGTATGTACAATTGTTGGAACAAAAACAAAATCATTGATGTCTATATGCACAACAGCATTACGGACCATTACACCCAAGACAAATTGGTGAAAACCAACAACAAAAAAGGTTCCAAAACTAATTATCTTACCACGGATGCAACATTTAGCCACTGCAGTTTATAGCACATTTTGATTCTTTGTAGCATTTGATTTCTACCGATTCTCTCTCAGCCAATGCCGCATGAACGTGCTCATTTGTACCATCATTATCTGCATATGTAATCAATTTCTGCCCCTCAAGATCATTAACCATCTTAGGCTTCTTACCCTTCTGTTGTAGTGATGAGGAATCTTCATTCCTGTTGGCAGAGAGTAATCCATTGACAGCAGTAGGTGGAACAATTTCATCCATTTTGGATGTTGTTGGAGGCGTAGTTGTTGGGAAACCTAATATGACATCTCCATCGGTTTTGAGATCATTCTCATCGTCCGATGAAATTAGTATGATATCAATTTCAGCTTCATCGTCACTTGATATAAGCTCAATAACATTTGGAAATACATCTTTATAAGTGCTATTCACCGACTTCTCATATGATACATCCAAATCTCTAGACATATTTCCTTCAATTACATTTTTGGTGTTTACAAAATGCTTACATGTCCGAGTACCAAGGAAAGAATGAGTTAAATAGAAGTAATACATGTATTTATGATGGTACACCTACTACCAATATTGCAATGACCATCTAATCTGTTCCCACTAGCAGGGTTTGACAACTAATATTTATTGTAATGTCTCATCTCTATTGGAACCAGAAAAATATTAAATACATTGCAGAATCAAATGGAGAAGCGTTAAACTTGCTTAAAAGTTGATCCACGAAATCAACACAAGCCATATTGATACATTGTATGATAATTCGAGAGAGTAAACAAATAGCACAAATATTGTTACAAAGTCATTGAAGGGACATTGATTTGCTTGCATAGTCCTAAATACAAAATGTAAAAACAAACAATTGATCGTCATACCTAACACTGCATCATTCTACATGAAAATGAATGATACAACATACATGTACAACTATAAGAGATCATACAAATATTTATAATTATCTTACTTTGACAAAATAACACACAATAGTAAGAATAAGAGGAACATACTTGCGAAACAACAAGTGCACCCGAAACAACAACAAATATCATATGATGAAATAGGCATGGGCTTCAGGACCATTTTTCCATTGTCTCCAGTTGCTTCTTTTACGTCACCAGCAAGTACAACAAATTCTTTTGTGGGGGCGATTGATTCTTTCTTTCTTGGGTAACTATCTTGAGTAAATGAATGTTCCTGCGTCGAGGGACCTTTGTGATTGATACATGTTTGCTTCGTACCACTGCTAGAGCCACTAGTATATTCCATTGACATGCTATTTTTGTGTATCACATTATTTCCTTGATACTGGTCATACCAGATGAATTTGTTCTTATGGTTAAGAGATGTCGGACATATGTAGTAAAATTCCCCCGGACGAGTGGATCGATCACCAGCTTTCCATAAGAGCATCAACCCATTGCCACACTTGCATTCAGGTGTAGGCTTTGTCTCCATAACAACTAAGAATTCAACACATTAACTCACAATACAGAATAAAAACATGTAATTAATTAAATATATTTTATTATAATCATGGAATATGTAGTGACCTACTGAAATATACCTATTTACAAAACAAAAATTAGGTTTTAGAATAAGACAATATCATGGTTACATATGGTATGAAATTACAAATATGAGTGATCGTATGTTGGCGATTGATCATAGCGTAATGAAATTAAGCAAGATTACAACAATAACATATAATCATACTAAGACGCGAAACAAAGGGACACTCAATCTAAACTGGCATTTGGGGTTTTATTTGAAGAAAATAGAATAATACAATAATATGTTAAAAGCAGATGTGTTCACTCACCGTTTTCACCCGACGAAATGCTTGCCTTTGTACAGAAAAGCGTTCGGCGTAAAGATGAAGCAGTGTGTACGCTACTGATGTGGAGAGAAATATAATTTCAGAAAGTGATCAAAAGCATCGAATATAATAAATTTAATAAAGAGAAAGGGATTTTTGGGTATTGACCATTTTATTTACCATTCTATTATCCAACTGAAAAGAATACCAAACATAATATATATTATCCGTTATACAATAATTCTCCACAACTTTAACTTTACTTATCATTTTTACTAAATTTCTTTAATTATATCATCCAATAAACCAAACGGTGTCTAGGAGTATTATTTTTTATTGTGAAAATCGATAGGGATGACTGGTCTCACATATAAAGATTCGTGAGATCGTCTCACAAGATACTTGCTCATAAATTAAACATGATGTAGAAGCCACAGGCTCTTTGTTTCACTTGAAATTTGATGTTGGAATAAATAGTATTATTATTGGTGTGGATATTGTAGTGAATGGGAATCGTGGAAGAAGTCGGCTTCCCAGTTTAGCTGCCCACGGTCGACTCTCTTTCTCGATCTACTGTAACTAAATTTTCGGGAATATGATGTCTCTCTCTCTCATCTCCTTATCCTCAGTTTCCATGCTTTTATCTCCATCCATCACTCCTCTTACCACATGCAACTATCCCCTTCTCAACCGTAAATGTATTCGTTCCCACTTTTCTTCATCCTTTCGTTTTCAACCCAATTCAATTTCTCATTTTTCTTCTATGCCGAATAATGGAGATGAATTTGTGGGCAACAGAAATGACTCTGATGGGTTAGGAGAATCTAGTACGGACAACGACGAAGGAGCACATCACCGCCGTGAATTATGCAGGGAGTCTTCTGCCCCCCTTCCTGAAAGATGGCATGTTTTGGGGCTCGGCCAGGCCATGGTAAATTTCTAGTTTGTTGCTCCATTTTTTTTTCTTTTGATCTTTGAATTTTTTGTTTCTTTTGGGGGTGGGGCGTGGAGAATTTGGATTAGTAACGCGAAGAAAGCTCGTTTAGAGCTGGTTACCTAAGGTTGTGTTTGGATTGGAGGGTTTGGGAGTAAAGGGTTTCACATAGTTGAAACAAATCCATCCAACTGTTGTTATTATTATAGTATTGGATTTCGATTTCTTACTTAACAAGGGCATTTGAAATCCTAAGCTGTTTTTTTAAAAAAAATTAGGCACCCCAAACTTATTTTTTAAGATCTTATTTGATTGTCTTTTAAAGCACAATTTAAAACTGGGGGGATTGCCGCAAAACTACTAATGGGTATTAGAACGAAATAACATGGATGGAGGCAGTTGTTTCATATACAATCTATTCGCTTGCAAGTGTTTCAAAGCATTAGTTTCGTTTGAAAGAACAGGGCTTGAGGAAGTTTTCCAGTCAAGCAGTTCAATGCTCATGCTTCTGGTTTTTTGAAAAGTTAAACTTAGTTGTTGTTTTTTGGGGACAATGGTAGGTCGATTTTTCTGGCGTGGTTGACTATGATTTTCTGCATAGACTTGAATTAGAGAAGGGCTCGAGGAAAGTAGTGAATCATGAAGAAAGGGGAAGAATTTTGCAGGCTATGGATGGACGAAGCTACATGGCTGCAGCTGGTGGTTCTCTTTCAAATAGTTTGGTGGCCTTGGCCAGGCTTGGCAGGCAATCTATTGGAGGCCCAGTGCTAAATGTTGCTATGGCTGGCAGTGTTGGAAGTGATCCTTTAGGTGGATTCTATAGGTAGGTTTTCTTTGCATTTTTTTAATGAATAATTTTTTTTGAAAAAGTATAAATTTATGTTTTTAGCTTTCAGATGAAAATATATAGTCATCAAACGGTTTTCTTTGCATTGTTTTAGTATTAATACATTTGCCTTTTCCAGCTGCACGATTAACTTTTCTTAAGGTAGGGATTTTACTTTTAGCGTGCTCTATCGATGACCTGCACTAGATTCTGTGATGCCTTTTCCTCACCAGAATCTCGAGTGGACTAGGCCACTGGACGGGGCGAGTGGTCCACCATGATCAAATTATTCATGACCAGGTTTTTGACTCAGTTAACATGCACAAGGCAAATAAATTTGGGGATTCTCATTTCTAACTTTCAAAATTAATAAATATTAAAACATATTTAAACGGAATGGAACTTAAACATCTGAACAGGAACTATAAATAAAAATAAATAATTTTTCGGGGCAAGGTCTTACTGCCGGATGCATGACTGAGACATATAATAGATGGAATGGAACTTAAACATCTGAACAGGAACTATTAGAATACAAATGGAACACAATTTAATGATGGCATTTAAAAACTGAATTACTTAGCCGAGAATTTAACTAGGTGATTGTATCTGTTCATGAAAAACGAGATAAACAAATGTAAGATAATTTATTACTCTACATCTCTATCAAAAAAATAAACTATCTTAAACTTTGTTGGTGGAGATCATGTATTTTAAGTCTTAGGCAACTCTACCCAGTTCTAACATTCCGACTTTTGACTTTCTAATCCTCAGCTCCCAATATCTCAGACTCTCAACCCATGTGGGCAAATGGTGAGTTGCCAATTCAAGAAGTCAAGCGGCAAACAATGATAAATGATTACAGAAAAATCTTATAACATATGTTAGACAATTTGTTGAAACGAACTCAACCAAACATCTATACTGAACAAAAAATAGAACAGAGCTTGTAATACATATAATTGTGATTTCAAATACATTATTTCCCTTACATTTCTCGTATCACGAGTCCTGGTCTCAGACCATACTTGTTGAGAGTGTGTAATAGCAAAAACTTGCTCTTTTGTCTTGGATCTTATGCAATTATATTATTGTGTTTCGAGTTCAGTATTGTCTTAGAACTTCTTGCCTCTGCTATTCTAGAAATTCTTATGAAAACTAAGTTATCATAACTCTGTAATTCAATTCAATATACATGCTTGAAGATTGTTATGGTCTTTCATAAACCAAGGGATTTCCATTGAGTAATTCTGCAATAATCTCGCGGAAATCTTAGCCTCTATCACTTTTCTCTACCAATTCTCAACTGAGTCAACTCTACCCATCGTGTTTGTCTCTGCTGGATATAGTTTTAGTTGTTGGGTACCCGTGCCACTTAACATTCAAACTATTGCTTGCCGTAATCGGAAATTGGTCTATCTTTGGAATGTGGCCGTCCAATGATCTATTTGATATTTTTATTCTTGTCCAAATTTTTATTTCCCGTAGTCTCAACAAACCAATTCCATATATTGACTGCTTAGTATCAGCTCGAACAGCACATCGATATTTGCCGACCCTTACAGATTTTGCTTATTTTGAACTTTGCGAGTGAATATAAGTTTTCTTTTCTGCACCAGTGAAGGATGGAACTCCTTTCAGGATGAGCAGCTGACTACTTTCTACCAATTTCTCTGTATTTGACAAATAACGGATTGTTATCTGATTACTTAGTAATCAGATGAGAAAATTGCAATTTTAGACCTGTAAACTTGCCAGTTTTAGGTTTTATTTTTCGAACTTGTCGAAGTTTGGTTTCCATCCAATAACTTGGAAATTTGTTTTTGCTTCTTTTATGCCTCAACAACTAAATCCATCGAATATGGTTTATTTGACACCGATGATTTCCTACGTGACACATGTGACGATAATAAAACTTATTTTATACACATTTAGACTTGTTTTTGTTTAAGTTGATTTCTGTGTGCGTAGTATAAACTCTATTTTTGTCATGAGTAATGTAGAAGGGCATAATTATCAAATAAGATTTAACTTGTCTAATATATTTTTTTTTTCTTGTCATGTGTCACGTAGGAGGGTATCAGTGTCAAATAAACAATATTTGGTGTGCTTAATGATTTTGAACAAAAAGAGACCAAAACAAAAAAAAAAAAATCAAGTTACTTGATTAAAACCAAACTTTGAAAAGCTACAGGATAAGACACGTAACAGGTTAAATTACAGGACTAAAATTGCAATTTACCTAATCAGTTGTTCAGCTCGGATAGCACAAAGAAATTTGCTGACCCTTACAGATTTTACTCAGATCTAAGCTTCGGCGAGCAAATGTGAATTTCCTTTCTGCACCGGTGAAGGATGGGACTACTGGAACAGTCATTGTTTTGACAACTCCTGATGCTCAACGGACAATGCTTTCATACCAGGTAAAATGGTAAATAACATTTTTGTAGCTGACAAAATTCAGGAGTTTTAGAAATTAACAAAGCTGTGCAAGAACCTAATTGGGTACTACATTTCTATAAAGAGTTTAAGGTGAACACTTAATTCTATTGAACGCTTCTTTTTAGATGAGTATGACAAAATAATGGAAGCAATTATTCTCCCTAGCTCCCTAATTTATGCTGCATTCTAAACCACAATTTCCACCAGAGCCGCATAAAACTAACGTACTGTGAGGGCCACAAGTCAGAAATACTCCTGTATCCCTTTTTAGCTTCACAAGTGCCACGTATACCGGCCACGTTTTATAATTTGGTAACTACCTTAATCTATTGATTATCTGAAAGTTGTTAGAAAATTAGAACTTCAAACTTATCGTATGATATATACTTTAATGTTTCTAAAAAAATTCAAGACAAATAATTTCTATTGTTGATAAATACTTTTGCACTGTCGGCTGTCGGAATGTGACATATAATTAAGGGCCTAGGAAGTAGTTTTTTTTTTAAAATGGCACATATCTCAACCACCTCGTGGATTCTACAGAACTATAAAAGATTTAGCCCACGAGTTTCATTTGATACTATATTGATTATTCTCCAAGTCGTCTTAAAAAGTTCCAGATTCAATATTTCTTTCAACCCAAGAGTAAGTAGTGATGAACTCCAAACCAGTCATACTTTTTAGTGATATATGTGTATTATCACTGTTATCGGAACAGTCAACAACATTATCATTAATTTTCAACTTCTCATATTATGTAAGACAAGATTGTTCCACAAGTTTCTCAAATAATAAGTCCTGTTTTGCTAAATCAGGGTACATCTTCAAGGGTAAATTATGATCCCTCCTTGGCCAGCTTGATTTCCAAAACTAGTATATTAATCGTTGAAGGATACTTGTTTGAATTTCCTGACACAATCAAAACAATTACCATGGCGTGTGAGGAGGCCCGAAGGTGTGGTGCTTTTGTTGCCATCACAGCATCAGATGTCACGTGCATTGAGAAACATTATGATGATTTCTGGTAAACATTACACCCACCTTACATTGCTGCATTTATAAAAAAAACTACTCAATTGATTGTACACTTCAATAATCACTAGATGGCTGCATCGATTAATTATGAGAATTGGCATTACTCTCATGATAGCTGATTGTATTGTCATGAATCAAACAAATGTAATATCAAACATCATGAGAAGCTTATTATAAACACTTCATGTTGATGTGACTTTTTAAAGGAAATTATTTTTGTTATTAGTAATCTCTTTTTGGGGTTATCATGTGAAATTATTTAGATAGAAGCTTAACCGGATTGTGATTTGTATGCATACAACCTGAGATATGTCGGATGCCGACTCTAGGAAATAAGAAACTGTTGGCTGTTGAATTTCAAAATCCCTCTTTATGAATTGATAAAACTACAGAGTCTGCAAAAGATGGCTGTGCTTCTCTCATTTTGGTTCTATTGAAATGCATCATAGATTTTTTACCTGAAAAAACTTACAATTATGTTTTAAAAAAAAATTTGTTAAAAAAAAAAGAGAGATGCATCCACATAGTTTTGAGGTTGTATCTGCGTTGTGATTATTTCATTAATCGTGAAAAGATATTGATACTAATTCCCTACATTGGTCTTACTCTATTGCATCCACTGAAAATAAAATGAGCTAATCTACTCTATGATTATTTCGTTGAATTAATCTGACTTTTGAACTTTATTGGTTAGGAATATAATGGCAAACTATGCCGACATTATCTTTGCAAACAGCGATGAAGCAAGAACTTTTTGTGATTTTTCCTCAAAAGAAAGCCCTGTTTCGGCCACAAGGTACCTGAGCCATTTTGTTCCATATGTTTCGGTGACAGATGGTCCTAGAGGCTCTTATATCGGTGTGAAGGGGGAAGCTGTTTACATCCCGCCTTCACCTTGTGTTCCAGTGGATACCTGTGGAGCAGGGGATGCCTATGCATCTGGAATATTGTATGGTATATTACGTGGCATATATGATTTGAGAGATATGGGTAAACTAGCTGCTAAAATTGCATCTGTGGTAGTTTCACAACAAGGAACGCGGTTGAAGGTACACTGATGCTATAAGGTTAGCCGAGTCATTTGCATTCCATCATGAAAGCTCCACAATCTTCTCAGATGTAGGTTCAGATCAAATTTCCAGCTTATAATTTGATTTACTTGAATGATGGAAATGCAAAAATATCACACATGCTAATCTCTATGTCGGACCAGTATATTTTTATTTTTAGCTTATTTTTCTTGACTACTCGAAATGTTTTTATTCATTTGTTATTGTAGTTGCATATTATTGGGGTTTCAAATTTATTCATCAGGTTTAGAGTTGTACCAGAATGCTTTACAAATGTAGCTACACGACCTCTTTGGCTCTTTGTATCATGAGATATTGATTTTCTTGAAATTTTTAGCTAAAAATATGTATAAAATATGCGATCGTCGTTTTGATTTACTGGATTAACTATTTTTTCCAATTGGAACTGTTCCCACGTGCAATTTACTAGTTAAAATAAAAGATCAAGTCTGTTCAAAATCAGATGCTCGGAATTTTTACTGGTGCAATATCGCCTAAAATCCCTAAACCCATTCTCAAAGGATTTTTCAAGGATCTATCATCTCTCTAGAAAATATGTTGGGGTTGGTCCACATTTCGATCTGCTAGAAACCTTTGTTTTAGATCGCCAGTGCTCCATGTGCATGAAAAATACAATTTTATTCTTTTTTTAAATAAATATATTACATAATTTATACATTTTCTCGTTGGACTCCTCTTCTCATATGAACCCCTTATTATTTCAGAAACAATCACAACAATAGTAATTGGACTCCTCTCTTATTCTTTTTCAAGCTTTATTCTCTCCTTGCTTAATCTTGATTTTCAGTTTGTCTTTTATGGAGGTGTACTTTGGTTTCATACAGTTGGTCAATCAATTGTTAAAAAGTTTAACTTGGCGTTCTAATTCTCTTTGTTAGTTACAAAGGAAAATGTTTTCGGAGTCGTCAATGCCTTTTCCTCGTGTTTCTTTAAGTGGCTTTTTAGGTAATTCTTGGGCCGTCGGATAGAAAACTGTCCCATCTGATCTGATAGCTTCTCTACTATGAAGTCTGTAGAGAGTACTTTAAATGTACGATTGGTAGGGATATACGTTTCAATTGCTGTGGTCAATACAAGGGATGATGACGGGCGAGGTTTAAGCTTTTTTGTTGAAAAACAAATTTCTTTCTTTTCAAATTTATCGAATTACTATATTCATCTAAAAAACATACAACGGACTGATTGTTGGATGTTTGACAAATTCATTTGTCCTGATTTTAACGTTCGTGGCGTCTATAAAAATGTTTGCCAAGTCTTGATACATTTTTCCGAGCATTTAGTTTTTTTTTTTTTTTTTGTCTTTTCACCCAAACCACATCTCGAATGTGTCAAAAACCAAAAACGAAGGTGAATGCGAATAATGATACAGTGGTTGCCTCAAACGCTGGTTTGATACAACATTTGACAAGTCAACAAATCTTTGACATAATAAATTAATTAAAAAATGAACTTTTTTTTGTGTATGTATATTATACGCACAACTGGATGCAATGAGATGGAACTACGCATGGCAGGCTGAATGGACACCCAAGGACTCCTCTTTCCACCATGAATATTGACGGGGCCTGAAAATACATTAGACAAATACGATCGTCACACGTGCATTAATAACTCTCAGTTGAATGTCCATCGACAAAAGAATATAATAACAATTTAAAAGCTATTGTAGAAGGACGATTAAACCAAAACAGCAACTGGAACGAACAAGGGACACTCGGTTTAAAGTCCCTTCGACACTCGAACGATTTTCACAAGGTAAAATCACCCCAAATGCAATTCTTAAGAATTAGGAGTAGCTTCGAGATAATTTACCCTTCTCGAATTAAAGTTTAGTATTCCACCAAACTGCGCAGTATGCCATGGAAACACCCAAAAAATCGACATAACCACTTCAGCTGGCACCCCAGAGCGCAATACTTCAAAAGGGAAGGAAGCCTCCTGCTGTATAGCACAAACTATGCCACTAGTTATGAAGACTATTGCTCGAGGAGCGGCAGAATAAACCATACATGTTATAGAGCTCAAACCTTTAAACCTGCAAATTCAGTACAGGATGCTGGCTAAGCGAGGGAATCTGAACTCCAAAACTGAGCCAGCTTCTACCGAGATCCCAAAAGGTTTAAATGATCTTCTGGATTGGTCCTTGACCAGGCATATCTACAAAAGCTATTTTTCCTTCTAAACATAAACAACAGATGCAGATACACACACAATGAACAAATGGATAAGAGGGCATCTGCAGGAAAAAGAAGTAAACAAGACGAGAGCATATATACCTCTGCATATAATGGATTATCTATGCTCCGACTTCAGAAAAGGGCTCCAGTTCAAGTATCTTTTGGATCTTCTAGTGGCAAAGAAAATCAAACATATCACATTAACCGACCAAAAGTTAAGAGTAGATGTCAACCTTATGGAGACATTATTTGGTCGAAAAGTTAAGATGCAACAAATAACTACTATGAAAATTTAAAAGAAATTTCAAATTTAAATAGACCCCTAAAAGAATATGATGCAACGTCAGCATGCTGGCCAATGAATAATGCATCTCCCATATGTTTAGTTTGGCATTTAGTAAATACAGGTAATTTTTTTTACAATTTCTGGGAAACTTTTCTGGCAAACTAGTGTAATTAATAAAAAATTCAATCATAAAACGTCACAAATCATTCAGAGGGTATCACAAACTCCCGTCGATCTGAATCCACGTGCAATTCCTAACTAGCTTCTCTGCGGCAATAGAGAAACAAAAATGATAGCCACATAAGGAGGTTCAAGAAGGGTTAACCAATGGAAACCATAAACCACAAAAGGGACACTTTTTCCTATCATGCAATGTCTTACATTTTAGAATACTAAAACCAAATTATAAGCAGTTACACCTAAATAACCTCACCTTTCAGGTGTATAGGTTGGTTCCAGGAAAAAGAGAGGGAAGATGCTGCTAAATGGCAGTAACCTTGATGGCTGAAATACAACTGATAAAGGAGTTAAGATGACATCACAATTTCCCGAAAATAACGGTCAACTTTCTGTAAAATGATGGAAAAAACACATGAAATATTTTTTCTTCAAGTAATGATTTTGCTTACTATCAAACTAGCGAAGAGGGCAGCAGACAATGCAACTTGAGAAGAATTGTCTATTTGTTGCAATTAAAATCTAAGCTGTACATACATCAGAAGTCGGGAAAAAATAAGTTACTTCTCCTCTGGAAAAGGAGTATTGAGAGAAATATAAGATTGTGCAACGTTACCCTAAACAATACAGTCCTCTTATCTAGCAAATAATTTCTGAAAAGCAGTTCCATGAAAAAATAACTATCGACTCCTGGAGAATGGAAATGCATATAATATCCAGTTGCCTAAGTCATGACTGATGGTTGGCATGCAACAGATATATTTGGAATCAATCTTTTGTATATGACCGACAAACAACTAATTTTCGGATGAGCCTAATTTGGCATCTCTCTTCATTGCCATGTGTCTTTCAATCAACTTGTCCACGAAGTCTCGGATCTGCCCCAACAACAAAAATTGAATAGGAAATTAGAAGCCACAAAAAGGTTATCGAAAGAATCTAAATAACTTAAATCAAAATAATTACGCAAAAGATGAAAACCAACTCATGAACAGGAAACATAAAAGGCCAACAGAAGCACGTAATGACACCAATATTTTGTTACTTCTTTACATAAGAGGTCAAGACACCTTACTATCATGCCCATAATAATTTTCCAGTCAAGAAACTTTTGAATTTTAAATTTTAGAAGTTCTAAAAACTGCAAGATCCTCCCTCCGAATCATCTCCAAGTGCATTTAAGGTAAATGTCATACATCTGAAGCTGATAGTTTTGGTTCATTAAAAAAAGATCTGAGCGAAATGTTTCCTAAGATTATTTCATCTCAAAAAAATCTCACAATGAACGACTACCAAAATTCGCATGATACTAGAAGCAAAACTACAAAATTTTAATTTATCTGAGCCTTTTATCCTGACATTTATATCATAAAAACATACAAAGTTTTCAGAAACAAATTATTAGCAGAAACCATTTGCCACTAAGCCAAATATATTCGGTAAAATAAAACCTACAAAATTCAAAGTAACTTGCAAATAGATCCCCACCTTGTTTTTGCGTCTGAAATCAAGAAACTCAGATACAGCCATAGCTTTCTCCACATCATTAGTATGTTCCATGACCTGGAAAAAAAATTTAAGTTCGCTGACAGAAGCAAAGTAAAAAACAAGCAGTGTTGCAGTGTAAATCAAGGAGAAAACCTTGGTAGCGGTTTTCTTCATGATTGACTTGTAACCTTCTCTATCAATTTTCCTAGCTTTATAAAGAGGCATAAGCAATGAAGCAACATAGTCCACCACAGCATGTTTTAATCGCTCGGCTCCTTTAGGTTGATTGCCTTTTGATTCGTTGTTTAATGCAACGTACGAAGCAGAAATATCAATGGCCGCTGAACTAGGTTTCCTAGCATATAACTTTGAGTTTACGTTTGAATCCTCCTCATCTGTTAAGTGCATTGTTCCATGAGAGAAGCCTGAACTTGCTGCAGCTGCTTGACTTTGCCATCTGTCAATAGCATTGTAATCTTTTATTCCCACACTTCCCTCACTATCAACCCAAGCTTTTGTGAATATGCTACTATCTACAGCTGCGTTTTCCCCAGAGTGTTCCCTGAAGTTCAACTGACTCGCCATCTCATTTGAACGGCTCTGTTGTGAACGATTATCAACTGACATCCTGGAATTCTCCAGGTTGATGCCAGCAGCTGAAAAATCAACTGACCAATCCCTCACTCTGCAGTTCCTAGAATCTATGTCAGATAAGAAATCTTGCTTGCCTATAGCAGCACCAGAAAAATTCTTTCTGATATCAGATTCATCCATATGGGTCCATTGTTCATGTGTAGCAAATTTGTGAAACGAAAGAATCTTGGGAAGCTGCGGCAATGAATTATGCATGACACCAGAAGCAGCATATGCCTGTAGCATATTACAAAGACAAACAAAAAGAAAAGAGGTGTAACAGATGGAAAGCTGCCCCATAGGCACATTGCTCAACCAAGTCCAACAATAGACAGAAAAGAAAGACCACCAATTGAGGATAACTTCATGGGTAAAAGAAATTTTTCGGCTTTATGCCCAGTGCTTAAAGCCAAAGATCACAAATTGGAAATATTTATGGCACCAGAAAGTCACAAAGTTTCAAAATTAAAAGTGAAAGAAGATAATACCACTAACATGATAAAAATAAGATTGTACATATTCTGAAAGCCACAATTTCTTTAAGCTCAAATCACAGTCAAAGAAACTAAAGGATCAACTTCCATTACTTCAGGTCAACTGAAAATCAATTGTCATCCTTTAATTTATTTGCATAATGAGTAACACATTGACGCACATAAAAATATCCAGAAGAAGTGGTCACACCACTAAGAATGCCCAACAATTTCCTATTTCGGTCCGAGAGCAGAAACCAAAGAAAGGCATATGTAATCATCCTTTCTAATTGGAGTAGTTCGGAGAAATATTATACCAACTTCGCAAAGGTAATCATCCATGGGAATCCACTTGTGGTTCCGGACATCAATTCGTATATACATAAAATGGCAAAAGATGTGACGAAGGATGGGTAAAAGATGTGATAAGTGAATAGGCAAAAGAAGGTGAAACAAGCAAACCTTGGCAGCTGCAATAGCTGCAGCTTGGGCTGCTTCTGCAGCAGCAATGGCAGCACTTTCTTCTTCAGAGATGGGAATTTCTTGATCTTTCTCCTCCACAACACTTTGAGATCCTATTGAACCATGAGAACATGAGAATTGCACATCAGCTTTAGGGTCGATTCTTGTTTCTGATTTCATATTATTGTCAACCACTTTCTTAGTTCTTTCACTGGATGGGAATGGTCCCACAGATGCTGACATTTTTGAACTTCCCTTGCTCTCTGGTTCAACATGAATTGTGCGCCGAGGGGGTTTTCCAGACACTAGAGAAGATTTGCTTTTTGAATCCAATGTAGTTGATTGTCTGAGCAATTTAAGTCCCCCTTTAGAAGCCTTATCTTTGCGGAAAAGTTCAACCCATACATGGACGAGCTGGCTAGCAATGGCACGTATATCACGACTGGTATGCACACAGACTTTCTGTTTCACAGTTTTTCCAATACCTAAGCATGATAAAAGAAATGATAATTGATATGGTTTCTAAAAAAGCATTCAGAAAAAATGTGAAACTTTGCAAAGATCATCTCAACAAGATATAACACAGGAAGCCAAAATAAGATATAAAAATCTCAATTGATCATCGATGAGTTTAAAAAGAGGCTGCAATTTGACTGTTTTCTCGAGGGAAAGAAATAACACTTCCAAGGAAAACCTGTAAGATCAACCGAGCAAAAGAAGTCTCAAACATATTTGGGTGCTTTAAATACTTCCACTCGCATCTAAAAACTTTGTCATCGCGAAGTATAGATTAAAGAAATGGGATGGCCCATGGGTTTTCATTAAAATATGCATAAGTTGTTATGCAACTAATGCATTAGAAAAAGAGGGGGCAAGGAATAAAGGTGAATGTGTGGTGAGCACCTGATGATCTAACTGCAAGTAAATCAGTTGAAATAAGTACAAGTAGACGAACGCAATGACGCAAGAGCTGAGTTCCATCCTTCCCCAAGGAATCCTGTCATGTACCATAAAATTCAGTCAATAACAGACATTTCAGTGAAAGCAAGTGCAGTGCAAACTTCACATCCATGAGAGCACTTACCAGAATCCATGAGTTAAGCACACTGAGCCCTTCTTTAGTGCTGGCAAAGGTCTTTAAAAATCCAACAGGAAGTCTTAACAGCTCTTTAGCCAGACAGAGTCTCCCAGATGACGTTTTTGAAGTGAAAAACATGTCCTTCAACATAGAGCCCCGAGTCAAAAGGCGAGAGGCATCTAGTGAATTCTCACACAAACCATCGGAGAACTCTAATGCCTCAAGTCTCTCAACAATGTCCCTCATCTCACTCTTTCCAAAATCCGAATGACGCTTTGCAGCCTCCATGGCCTCAACTTCGGTAGTATAATCGGTCCCTGTTTTCAATATATCCATAATTCGTATAGCCTCTCGGAGTCCACTCATCATTGCACCACCAACAGTGTCAGGATGCTCCTTGCACGTGGCTTCACCAGCAAAAAATAAACAATTCTCCACTGGTTTTCCCAAAATATCATAGTCTTCTCCAGATGCTCCCACAGCAACATAAGAGTAAGCACCATAACAGTACGGATCTCTGCCCCAATCAGTTACTACAGATGCTACTGGATCAGATACTCTATCCTCCCCAAAAAGTTTCCGTAGAATAAGTAAGGCATGATTTACATGATCTGAAGTGCTAATATTTTGGCCTTCTATGGCAGCCATACCAACAACCAAGGCTATAAGAACAGGTGCCCCCACAGTTTTCTTGACATTCCAGAACATGAAGCACCGCCCTCGCTGATCTGTAGTTTCAGCAGCAACACCAAAGTAATCAATTGTCTCGTCCCAAAACACTTCAGGAAATTCTAATACTACTTTATTTAGAACGCCAAAGCCCAGTCGCTGGATAGATTGATGTTTCCATTGAGGTAACGGAGGCGAAAAATTGATAGTTTCAGCTTTCAGGCACCCAAGTGGCACAGTGACCAGTACAGCATCACCCGAAAACTCCTTACCATTGGATGTAGAAATTTTAACCTTGTTATGCAGCTCATTATTCATCTCATGACACTTTACATCATAGGATATTTTGGTAACTACATGATCCAGGTAAATGCAAAGTCCTTCACCAAGAGATTCAACAACCGCACTGTAACCTCCTTTAATCATACAATGAGCTCCACCAAATCCTCCATACACATCATCCTGATTCCAGTTTGGAAGTGAGACATCTTGAAGCAAAGCAGCACAACCATACTCTAAGTGAGCAAAATGCCAATCCATGACTCTCCTCTCGATAGGATTCAAACTCTTTGTTTTAGAATCTTGAGCAATGTGAACATCGTCCGCAGGTCTTCTGGTGGAACCAACGGTATCAGGAAATTTATCAGATGCAATTTCCATGTCATCTTGTGCAGAGTGCGACATACGACATCTCTTAAGGCCATACTCTAAGCCTTCTTCAAGAGACATTTTCATGGCATGTTCGCCTTTTTCAGCAACCAGCCGTACCATGTCATCGAGTAAGCCATTATATTCTGCTTCCAAGCTCTCGTCAAGATCTGCAGGAACTTTCTGACCGGTCACGATATCATAAAGCGGACAGTCGCTGTTCAGTACAGTTAACTCAAGTCCCAACTGAGCACTAATCAATGAAGAAGGATCGGGCCTTCTTTCAGCTGCCACATCTGCCTCCACACCAGTAATGATGCTAGCCCCGAGATCTACTGGAACGCTTAATGAAGAACGGTCCGTATAAACACGGCCACCTATTCTGCTCCTGGCCTCAAGCACGGTAACATCGAAACCTTGTCGTTGCAGGTGACGTGCAGCAGTTAAGCCAGCAGGGCCAGCTCCAATAATTATTACACTATTCCTGTGCTCAGAATCATTATTTACATCTCTATGCTCACAATCTATGGAGCCCAATACAACAGTGGGCCTTTCTTTGGGGACCTCTACATATACAGCAGGCATTGAATCACGATCGGGGAGTGATTCTAGATGCATGGCAGGAAGCATAGTGTCGTCGTCATCTCTGCCTGATGGGATTGTACCAAGATACTCCATATCTGACACATTTTTTTGGGATATAGGATAAGGGTAACTGCCTGCTTGACTTTCCTCGGGAGGGCATCCTTCAAAGACTGTAGGGGCAGATGATTCTAAGGCCTGAAGATTGACAAGTCCATCTCCTCTCTTGCATTGTCTCGGCAGTTTTTCATAGGTAAATGCATCATAATTCATTTCCTTGACATAAGTATTTTCCTTCTCATGGATAAAACAAACTCCATCCTCTAAATCAGCAGGAGGAGGTCCACCAGTTTCTTTGGGCTTCAGAAGTTTTGAGTCATGCTTAATGGTATTTTCTACTTTTTCCTTTCCAGAAGGAACCCCAAAATTTACATAACCCTGTAGAAATACATATAGCGATCTTAAAAAATATTTGATTGACTAAAAACTTTTGATATTCAATTCTATACAGCTAAAAATCATCAAAGCAAAAAAAAAATAACAATCAATGCAAGCATTTCACAGTCACAGCCAAATTAAATAAGCACCAAGCAAAATAAATTTAATGGATTCAAGAAGCTTACATGTTGATCTAGAAAGGTGTGGACATCTCGAATTAGAGAAGCATGTGGACCTTCACCCACTAGAGGAGTGCTGGAAACTCCAAAATCTGCCAGGGACAAAATGCGACTAACATCTTTGTTCCACACACTCAGAATATAGTTCCTACAAAATTTCAAATGATTAAGCCCCAAAAATTTGGTAGCAATTATCATGTTAAGAACACAATTTAAATTCAGATAACTATATTCAATAATAGCCAGTTCAAGTAGAAAATGTCACCCTGGTATTTTACTCAATAAAAACAAGTTGCAGAAGGGAAGTTTTACCGTTCAAATTCATTTTGTAACTCGCAAGAGATGAACCGAAATAGCTCCAACTATTATCCTATATACTGAAAAAC
Source organism: Primulina tabacum (assembly GCF_025594145.1). NCBI lineage: Eukaryota > Viridiplantae > Streptophyta > Magnoliopsida > Lamiales > Gesneriaceae > Primulina > Primulina tabacum. Next base: position 10,415,568 of record NC_134550.1, read on the forward strand.
TTTTGCAATTACTGTGTGAATAAAGAAGTTGTACAAGGAACTTTTACCATTCAAAATAATATCGCAAAATCGCTTGTGATGGACCAGATATAGCTGCAACTATGTTCTTACATAATGAATAACTTTAAAAATACCGTGTGAATAATGAGCCTCTTGCTTCAAACCTAACCATTTCAACACTCCTCCCCCAAAATATTTTATAAATAACAAAAACAAGAAATCAGTAATGAAATGAGCAACAAGCAAAACCCTTGGGATCGATCCCTCAAACTTAAAATAAATATCGTATAAAATCCAAATCACTAGCAACAGAAATAAGTTGGCAGCTCTGAATACCTACAAACAGTAGCAGGCTACACGTTTAGTCAGGCAATACAAGTAACACAGTCGAGACTCCTAAACAAACCTACATAAACATCCTAAGCAAATAGTAACTAAATGAACAGATATAAGTTTATGTGCACAGTTATCATTACCTAGTACAAATAAATAAAAATGATCAATCCTCCTCCAGTAGATGATAGAACCACTTAAAATTATGATAACCTTGTTCAGAAAAAGTAGGAGGTTGAACAAAATACTAAACACTGACCTGCATTCCAAGTATTCCTGAAGCCCACCTTTGCGTTTCAGCACTTCCTTAAACTTGATTTTCTCAATGGGACTAAATGCACGAGCTTTTAGCCCTGCCATTACAGCTGCCGCCTTTCCATTTTCAGCATCCACAGCCATCGATGAATTGACTTTTTCCCTGGTTTTATCTACAACCCCATGACTAACAAGAAACTCTTGACCCTGCATCAATATTTCCCAATCAGCGTCACCTTCATAAGCCATGTCCTCACGCCGACACTTTCTAGCATTCCGTGTGACCCGCTCGCTTACCGATATACTGCTTTGTTTAGCTTCGGAATCACACAGAGACCATGTTTCTTCTCGACAGCTTCCTTGATGATCCAGGATAACAGATGAATACAAGGTCTGATTTACCTCGTCATCCTCAGAAGGATAATTACAGTTTAGGGGGCACGTATGGTCAAGCAACCCATTGGAAGCTTTAATATTTTTCTGAGACAAATCTTTGCTTCTTTTTCTCAAGCATTTCTTTTCTAAACAGAATCCTGGAACTTCTGCATCTACTGAAGTACAATTTATCTTCCCAGTTTGAGGCATCAGTGTCGAAGTATCACTGAAATGTGAATTCATCTGATCCCTTGCATATTTGTTATTACAGGTCCCGACAACAGCTCCATCAAATGGAAGCAAACAATTGTTATCAGCTTCCACAGAAAAAACCCCACAACTTCTATCGTGAATATTATTAGAACAAGGGGGCTCAACGTTAAAACCCGGAAGGTCCCCACTGGTTTCAGAGTTGATATCACCATCTTGGACATTATAGATCTTACCTGAGCATTCCCTCAACCTAGAATGAGATCTTTCAACCAAGGACGATTTCTCTAAGATTGCATTGAAAGATGTACCATCCATGTCATTAGCTTTTGATAAATGATTCGTAACTGATGAAAAAGAAGAAAGCTCTTGCTTTGAATCAGTGCAAGATAAATTCCCCTGTGCACCATTTAGGTCTTCAGTTAAACAGCCATCAACAGTTTGACGGATCAAGGTTGAGTTTATTGAACCCTGACCATGAACTACATGTACCCTGTTAATAGATACTGGGAGATTCTTGATTAATTTCGATGAAGCTGTAGATTTCACAGGTGGAGCCTCTGAGCCAGCAATTGAATTTGGTTTTGATTCAACAACTAAAGCTTTGGTTTCTTTTACCTGCTCCAACCTTGAAGAATTGCAAGATTTCCATATTACATCCGATTGCACTTTTTGAAAAAGGGGAGATAGTGAATTCTCTACAGCTCCATCCCCTAGTTCTGAAGTATCCCCTTTCCCATCACGGGCCAAACAATTTTCGGATATCCGGTGATCTACATTACCAGCACATTCAGGGTCACTTGCAACTGTCTTCTTTGCATCTGAGATAGGCTTTAGTCTCTTACTTTTCCTTTTAGCCTTCACCTTTAGAGCGTCGAAAACAGTAGCATCCCCAGGAGAACCACCTGCACCGCTATCTTTCAGCTGCACCTCGAAAATCTTATCTACGTACGATCTCCCATCTTTTACATGCCCCCTGGTAGACTGACCCGATGGCTCCAACAAATTGTTACTCGAGTCTTTCCCCAAGACAACCTGAGCTCCACTACCCCTTTTTGGACCCCTCAACTTCTTCCTAAAATTTGCTAATGTGTCCTCCATGCCACCAAACTCCTCGTCCTCAACGCCAATCTTCTCGACACTTTTAACTTTATTTCCACTTTCATCAGGAACCACATTAGTTTTTTTGGATCTTTTTTTACCTTTCAGCTTCATCAATGCCCCAATTGGCTCGTCATCACCTGAATCAAATAATGCTTCCGTAGGTACAATTTTCCTCTTCAAACCCATTTTATTTTCCTTCTCATCCATCCCTTGCCCAGAGTCTGTCACTCCACATCCAAACCTAACCCTAATCTCAATTTCAAAGGGGATTTTAGTTTTTTTATTTTTTATTTTTTATCGATCAATTTTATGCCTTCGGGAAGCTACTTTGGTCATACCTTTGTTTTTATTTTGGTCAATGACCTTCCTTTCACATTTTCTGCTAATTTATTTATTTAAAATTCATTAATCCAATTAATCCATTTCCAAAAAAATATAATCCATTAACCTAGTCGGGTGGTCATATAACAAGGCGTCTCATTTAATCACCACATCTGTTTTCTTCCCTCTATTTGGATTCCGGGTAAATATAGATCAAACCAAATCGAAAAAGACCAATAAACCAAACCAAACCAAACCAAATCGTGTTTTTTTATTGACGATGATTTGGATTGATTTTATAATTAATTAAACATAAAAAATGAATTTATTCATAGTTTTGATAAAACAAATCAAACCGAAAGGATGGAAAATTCTATATATAATTGAAGTTTAATGAATATAGTATATGCCGGCAAAAGTGGATGGTGGAATTAAATGAGGTGGGTGGTGTGAGCATTGTTCAAAGAAAAAATAAATAAAAAATATGTTTTATATGATTTTGTTAGACATCAGCTTTGAAATTGTGTTCGGAAGAGGGTTATCATTGGAATTATGCATCTATAAATAGATGTAACATTTGGCATTTCAATTTATAATATTCGAGTTTTTCTATCATCTCATAGAATTTGAGTACTTGGTTCTATATGTTTTGAGTTATTTGTTCTCAGTGTATTAAAACGGAGTGTGTTCTATTTGGAAACACGATGAATGGTTGTACACCATAAAATATTATGGTGAAATTCATTTTATCTTACCCGTTGTTTTACTTTGATAGTTTTTAAGAGTTTTTCACCTAAATTTCGGTGTCCGATTTTATACTTTATTTTCATATTATTATTTCAAGATGTTGCATCTAGGACTAACAAGTGGTATCAGAGCCTTGATTTAAAATTTCTTAAATTCTGAGTATGGTATATGGTTGCAATCTAGACTGATCTTCTACATCGGAAAATTTCTTTTGATATTTTTTATTAAGATAAGATTATTTTGTTCAGTATATTAAATTGTTGTATGCATAATGACGGGCAGAAACAAGTTAGCAAAGTTCAATGAAATTTTATGTTGTGGAAAATAAAGATGCAAGCAGTTTTAAAAAAGGATAATTGTTTGACGGCTGTTGGAGATACACCGAGAAAAATGACGGACGATGGAAAGTGGAATGAGATGAATGATAATGTTATTATCAATTTACACTTGGCTATAATAGATGAAGTACTGTCAAATATCTCTGAGATAAAGATGTCAAAAACTATCGGGATACTCTGAGCAAAGATATATGGATGTCAAGTCACTACACAAAAATATTTTTCTAAAAGGAAAACTTAATACTCTTCGGATAATGGAATCATTATCAATGACCGATAATATCAACACTCTAAATACTTCATTTACCCAACTCACCTCTGTGGGACATAAAATAGAGAAAAAAAGCGTGCAAAGCTTCAACTTCAAAATATATCATATTCATACGATCAACTTTTCATCAATTTAACAAACAATATTCTCACAAAGTTTTAAAACTTTGATGATTTCTTAATTGCGATTCTCATATAATAGTCGACACAAGAATAAGAAAGATATGTTAGTAACTTCAAAGCAAATAGAGGCTTTACCTATGATAAAAGGGATACTTATAAACTGTGACTCCAGTGAAAATCAAATGCAAGATAGATCAAAGTTAAGGAATAAGAAGAAATATTCAATACTCTAAATGTGGCAGTAAAGAGCACTTCAAGGAAAAAGTGTACGAGTATCGAGAAGGGTTCTCAAGGAAATGTGGTCAATACTTCAGGATGTGGCGAAATATTATTCAGCAAAGCAGCAATAATTGCAGAAGGCAGACACAAATTTTGTGACACATGGATTATGGATTCAGGAGCGACGTGACACATGATGTCTTGAAGAGAATGGTTCGATCAATATGAATCTTCTCAGAAGGATTTATATTCATGGGAAATGATCATGCATTGGGAATCATTGGAATCGGTACTATCAAAATAAAAATGTTTGATGATGTCATTCGCACCACATAGGAGGTACGACATGTGAAGGTGCTGACAAAGAATCTTTTGTCATTTGGCCAATTGGATGATATCGGGTGGAAAACTCGTATCAAGAATGAGATCATAAAAATTTTGAAGAGCACACTTGTGGTTATGAAGTCGAAAAAATTTGCTACAAATTTGTATGTATTTTTGGGAGAAACACACAAAGAGATGGAACTAGTTGTTACATCGATTGGTTCAAGAGATAATTAAAAGTGTTACGACATAGAAAGCTCGGACATATGTCAGAACGAATGTTGGAAATTCTTTCAGAACAGAAGCTATTGTCGAGGCTTACAAAAGTGTCTCTATCCTTTTGTGATTATTGTGTTAGCAGTAAACAACACAAATTAAAGTTTGATACTTCCACTGCCAAAAACAAAAGCATATTGCAGCCGATTCATTCAAATGTTTGGCAAGCACCAGTTGTATCCCTAGGAGGAGCGATATACTTTGCCTCGTTTATTGATGATTTCTCTATGAGATGTTGGGTGTATCCAATCATGAAAAAATCTGACATTTTCCAGATCTTCAAAGATTTCAAAGCGCATATTGAACCTGATTCTGAAAAGAAAGAAGTGTATGAGGACTGACAATAGAAAGTAATAAATCAGTGACGAATTTGATGTATTTTGTCAACACGAGAGCATCAAAAGATAGTTCATGACGACTTACACATATCAACATAATGGAGTGACATAGTGGATGAACAACACCTTGTTGGACAGAACAAGAGCTATGTTAAGGACTGTGGGTCTATATAAGTCATTTTGGGCGGAAGCAGTAAAATCATTCATTATATTATCAATCGTTCTCTTTTAGTGGCGATTGATATGTAGACTCCGATGGATATATAAAATGGGAATCCGATTGATTATTCTCATTTTCATGCATTTAGAAGTCTAGTGTGCGTTCTGTGCAATGAGCAAGAAATATCGAAGTTGGATTCGAAATCCAGAAAATGTACCTTCTTGGGTTATGCTGACGGAGTAAAGTGATTTTGTTTGTGGGATTCTCCTGTCCACATACTAGTCATCAACATATATGTTATCTTTGAGGAAGATAAAGTAAAGAGAGATAAAGGCACACTGAATTCAGAAAATGTTATAATTCAAGTGGAAATAAGACAGACAGAGATCAAATTTCTTGTGAAGTAGTACCAGATCATGATGAACAATAACATGTTGAGTCTAATGTTTCCAAAGTAAGGCAGTCATCTCGAGAGAGAATACCACTATGTTGGCTTTTAGATTATGTTATTGAAATCAATATTTTTATTAATAGAAGATCGTGAGCTATCGAGTTTCCACGAGGCTACTCAAAAACTCGGATATGTTCCTGTGGATGACAGAAATGCATAAAGAATTGGAGACATTAGACAATAATAAAACTTAGGATCTTGTTACACTACCACGAGAGAGAAAAACTATTGATAACAGATGGGTCTCTAAGATCAAACGGGATGACAATAACCAAGTGGATTGGTATCGTGTTGGTGGTAAAAAGGTATACTCAGAAAGAAGACATTGAATTCAATGAGATATTTTCTCCCGTGGTTCGGCTTACAACAGTTAGATCAGTTTTGACATTATGTGCGATTTTTTACCTACATATCAGCTTGATGTGGAAACGACATTTATTCATGGAGATCTTGAGAAAGAAATCTATATTCTCCAGCCATAAGGTTTCGTAGAAAAAAGGCAAAGAGAACTTGGTTTGTATGTTGAACAAATCTCTGTACGGTCTCAAACATGCGCCGATGTGTTGGTTCAAGATATTTGATTCATATATCACGAGTCTTAGATGCAACAGATTTAGTGTAGACCCTTGTACATATTTCAAGATGTATGGTAATGATTATATCATTTTGTTTTTGTATGTGTACGATATGTTGGTAGCAGGTCCCAACATAGATCAAGTCCAAGAATTGAATGCACAATTGGCTAAAAAATTGACATGAAGAAATTAGGACCAGCAAACATAATTCTAGTGATACAAGTTCATCGAGACAGAAGTTACAGAAAGATTTGGCTTTCCTTGAACAATTACTCGAAGAAATTCTTTGAACGCTTCAACATGCAAGATAGTAAGTCAATATCAACCCATCTTCCTGTTAATTTCAAGTTATCATCTGAAATATGTCATAGCAGTGAAGCTGGGAGGGTAGAGATGTCTCGAGTACCATATGCATCAACATTGATAAGTTTGATGTTCGACATGATCTATACAAGATTGGATATTGCTCAAGCATTGTGATCAGTTAGTCAGTATACTATGATTCATGGACGAAGGCATTGGAGCACTGTTAAGAGGATCCTTAGATACATTAAGGGTACCTCAAATGCTGTATTATGTTATGGAGGATCGGATTTTACGCTTGTCGATTCAGATTATGCATGTGAATCCTGATAAGAGAAAATATACTACTTGTTATGTATTTACATTTGCAGGGGAGCAGTAATTTAGGTTTCAAAACTGCAAACAATTGTGAAATTACGTACAATGGAGATAGAATACATGACAACTACTCAAGTTTACAAGGAGACAATATGGATTAAAAGGTTATTGGAGGAGATCAGACTCAAACAAAATAATGTTCATTTGTTTTGTGACAGTCAAAGTGTCTCGCGTATTGCAAATAATCCATCACTTCATTGTAAGACTAAACACATTGAAGTTCAATTTCATTTTGTGTAATAATGGTAGAAGAAGAAAGTGTAAATATGTAGAAAATTTATATATAGTATAACATAGCTGATATTCTGACCAAAGCACTGAACATTGGCAAGTTTGAGTGATGTAGATCCTCGAATGGCCTAGCCGAAATGTAAGCAGCAGGGAATGACAAAATTGAAAAGATGTGTGGAGATATGTTTGATTCTCAATCAAACTCTAAATGGGAGAAATGTCGGCAAATGTGGATGGTGGAATTAAATGAGGTGGGTGGTGTGAGCATTGTTCAAAGAAAGAAAAATCAAAGAACAAGTTTTATATGATTTTGTTAGGCAGCAACTTTGAAATTGTGCTCGGACGAGAGGGGTTCACACTGAAGTTATGCATTGTAAATAGATGCATCATTTGACATCTTATTGTATCTCATTTGAGTTTTTCTTTCATCTTATAGCATTCGAGTGTTTAATTCTATAATATTTCTGAGATACTTGTTCTCGTATATTAAGAGAGTGGGACAAAAATTGTGTGAGACGGTCTACAGGTCGTATTTTGTGAGACAGATATCTTATTCGAGTCATCCATGAAAAATTATTACTTTTAATGCTAAGAGTATTACTTTTTATCGTGAATATCGGTAGGGTTGACTCGTCTCATAGATAAAGATTCGTGAGACCGTCTCACAAAAGACCTACTCAAGATAGCGTGTATTCACTTTGGAAACACAATAAGTTGTTATACACCATAAAATATTATAGTGAAATTCTTTTCATCTTACCTGTGATTTTTACGATAATAATTTTTAGGTATTTTCATGTAAATCTCGATGTTTAATTTTATAATTTATTTTCATATTATTATCTCAAGATGCTGCACCTGAGACCAACAATATATATGTATTAATAAAACCAAATTAAAGCCGATAGAGATGTAAACAAACCAAGCTGCTTGCGAGCTACTCGGAGCTCGGCTCGCTAAAAAGCATGTTCAAGACCGTTCGTTAAGCTTATCGAACCGAGATCGAGCTTCAAGATGTTTGACTGGCTCGCGAGTTCGAGTTCAGCTAGTTTTTTTGGGGTAGCTTGTTGCAGCATGTTTGCACGACGATCCTCAACCAGAATGCATCGGAGAAGCTTGACTCGAGGGGGGAAATGTTGCGCTTGGATCAAAAAGGGTCCGGAGTCTGGGTTACCACCCAACCATGACATGCAATCAACTAATAAACATAGAAATGGCTGGAAATGTCCCGAGGAAAAACAATAGTGGACATGATACATGCACTTTGTGGAATATAATATATATGTGTGTATATATATATTATATCACATATTCACATATATAAATGATATTTTGTAATTTTGAATAAGTTTTCTGTGAGACAGTTTCACATATTCGATTCATATTTAAAAACAAATGCATGATTTCAAGTTGATTTTCAAATTTTTATGGTTTCTGTTACGATTTATATTAAATTTTAATTATCAAGAAATATATTTATATATAATTAAAAATATCATGAATATTGGATTTTTTTAAAACAAAAATACTAATTGATTGAATATATATATATATATATACATATACACGTCTTCCAATCCTTCTCATCAGATCAGAAGAGAAGAGGGTCCATGCTGGTTTATATTTCTCCGGACAATTTAGCTACGAACAACGATGCCGACGGCACTTCTCCATGAAAATTAATGTAATTTCCATCTTGAAAAGGTAATCCAGCGTTAGTTTATCAATGTCAGCTCCCCAAAACCTAGGTGGGACGTCCCGTTGTGGGTTGGTGCTGGGTCCTGCCCTGGACAAGATAATCAAGAATGTGGCCTGGAGGAAACACTCCCACCTCGTCTCTGCCTGTAAATCTGCACTCGACAGGCTTCCATTCGTTGGCCGATGATCCCCACGATCCCACCTCCTGCTCCCCCCTCTACGGCCTTTCTCCTTCGGATGCTGATTTCCTTCTTCAACCCCTTATCATGGCCATTGAATCGGCTTCCCCCAAGGTTGTCGAGCCCGCCCTTGATTGTGCTTACCGACTTTTTTCTTTTGGTCTCATCCGCTGCTGCGAAATCAAAGACGACTCCTCCCTCATTTTCCGCCTAGTGGACTCTATTTGTAAATGCGCTGTACTTGGGGACGAGCCCGTTGAGCTTGGTGTGCTCAAGGTCCTGCTCTCTGCTGTTCGATCCCCCTGTATCTACATCCGAGGCGATTGCCTTGTTGAGGTCGTCAGATCCTGCTTCAATATCTACCTGGGTGGCCACAGTGGCACCAATCAGATCTGTGCAAAGTCGGTTCTTGGGCAGATGATGATCATTGTTTTCACGAGGGTGCAAGAAAATTCCATGACTGTCGATTTCAAGAATGTGTCTGTCTCTGAATTGTTAGAGTTCGCTGACAGGAATCTGAATGAAGGGAGTTCAATACAATTTGCTCAAAGCTTCATTAACGAGATTGTGGAAACGAAGGACAGTTTTGATTCTAATTTGTCCTTGGATCTTCAAAATGGTGGCAAGCATCCAGAGGGGAAGGCTGACGAATCTGTCAATGAGGGTGATGATTTGAGCGGCTACAGTAAAATTAGGGAGGATGGTTTTTTGATTTACAAGAATTTATGCAAGTTATCCATGAAGTTTTCGTCACAGGAGTATCCTGATGATCAGATCCTTTTAAGGGGCAAAATTCTATCCTTGGAGCTTCTAAACGTCATAATGGGGAATGCAGGTCTAATATGGCGTACCGATGAGAGGCAAGTGCTAACTTGTTCTCACAAAATTCTTTAAAAAATTGCTCGTGTTTGTTCTTGATCTTCGAAACTTGGAATCAAACTTTATCCTGTATTGTGTTGGAGACTAAATTGTGTAGAATGTCTTTGAGTAACCAATACCATGGCGATCAAGGATCATATGTGAATGAATGGAGAGAGCCTGACAGTTAGTTCAATGCTGATAAGGTGATATAATATCTGGATGTTTAAGGATAAAGACTGAATTGATGCTTAAACCAGATGAGATGGATGATTAGCTAGCCATGACCTGTGCCCGATGTGGAATTTTTGTGAAACAGGATTGCATAACTATGCTATGGTTGTCTTACTCCATCTTCGTAGGGTTTAGGCGAAAACAATGCAGTTTACGTGCATTTCATTGAACCTAAGATGCCCATGTCCTCGTTTTATGTTTTTTCTCACCAAATAATTCTCTCTTCGGAATCCAACCTATCAAGTTGCGAATCTTATTTTCTCCTTTAGTTTTCTTAGAAGATAATTTCGACGTAGTTATGGTGAATAGTCATAACCACAAGGTTTATGTTTATGTTCAAGGCTTAGCAAGGTAGCCTTGTCCCTCGACACAAGGCAAGGCTAATTGTGGTTCTGTATGATGAAAATTTTCAAATATCTGATCCTAACATAGTATCACTTAGGGTACCTCATTGATGAAGGATATGTTTTCCTCATGCCTTAGCTCTAAGATATCTATACGCCATTATGTGCATCACATTTGACTTGGTTATTTAAGCGAAGGGTTTATATATTTTCACTTTGTCTTGACTGGATCTTGGGATCATTCTGGATGGTGGTAAACTACATATTGGTATTTGAATTATCATGAAATTCCCGGTAATTGGTATATATGATGTACAAGAATTTGAAAGAGGATCATGGCACAGAAGAAAAGTCATTGAAGTGGAAGGCAAGATATTGCTCTGTAACCATGATGATTTTCTTTATCTCTCTTTTGGTTTCTATAAATAAGATCTCTTTTTTTCCTCTGATTAGGTAACAAATTTTGTGACCATGAACCCTCTATTCATTTCTACAAACGAGGGGTCTGTTTTTTCCTCTGATGAGCTAATGCACTTTTTGGTTTACAGGTTCCTTAATGCAGTCAAGCAGTATCTATGCTTATCATTGTTAAAGAACAGTGCTCTATCTGTTATGGCTATTTTTCAACTTCTATGTTCAATATTTCAAAACTTAATATCCAAATTTAGATCTGTCCTCAAATCAGAAATTGGAATTTTTTTTCCCATGCTAGTCCTTCGTGTGCTGGAGAATGTGCTTCAGCCGAGTTTCTTACAGAAGATGACTGTTCTGAGTTTACTCGAGAAGATGTCTCAGGATTCACAGTTTATTATCGATATTTTTGTCAATTATGACTGTGATGTGGAGGCTCCAAACATATTTGAAAGGTACTAAGGTTTAGGTTTTGGTATTTGTGTTTTTAAACATAATTATCATGATCAGGCTATCAATTTGGTTAGAAACCTCACATGTTCTACTTACGATTGAATGCTTTACATTTTATTTTTGAAAAAGCAATGCCTCCGATTGGATGGTCTACATTTTTTGTTTGAGTAATGCATGCAAGTTTTTCTTTATTGCTGTATAATCAAAGGCAAAGAGCGTCAAACAGAGTTAGTTCTGAGTATTTATGATCTCTTGTAATAATAACCCCAACTTCTTGGGTTTGTCAATTTTAACTCTGCACCCTAGATGGCGAAAGTCCAGTAGTCGAAAGTATCACTAGCTTACGCTCTGACCCGAGTATCATGGGAATCAAACTACTCTTTATTATCTTGACTTTTGACTGGCCTCTGCAGTTCCCCACATCCGTGAAATCCTTGATATTTGGAAAGAGAAGACATGAATTGAGTCATCAGTCAGGCCCCTTCAAAATTTAAAATATGACAAGTGATCAAGTTTGCCATTCTAAAGTCATTAATTATGTGAGGATCAGAGGATGTTAAACTTGTAAAATGCTATGAAGGACGCCGTGAACATGATGATGATTATGAAATGAATAATTAAGAATGCGAAAAGTTGTTCTAGTTTGGCATACAATTTCATACAACAAAGTTGGTAAAGAAATGTTGCAATGCTTAGATTCGAACAATCTTATTGGATTCCATCTCTTTGAAATTTAAGAGACTCTCGAGACAAACTAGATATTGAATGGTGAATTTCAAACTCAAGACATGTAACTTAAACATGGATAGTTCCTTTACATATTTCATAGGTATTCGGGATGATATAGATTTGCTACTTGAATTGCAGAAAATTATCTACGTGAAGTAACGAAAACCATTAAGTTATTTTCCGTGTGAGTTTCCCTCTTCTTTTTTCTTGTACTTAAAAGGATGCAACAGATAATAATTCTTTTGTGCAGCTTACTCTCCCACTTCATTCTTTGCCAAATAGTTATTCTTTCATCCTTCTCTCTTCCACTTCATTCTTTGCTGGCTTCTCACTCTTTATCTGTCCTTCATGTTTTCCTTGTTTTTTCTAAATAGTTTCTTATATTCTTGAATTTATACTTCAACTACTGACTCCTTAAGCTATTTGCAGGACCGTCAACGGACTTCTGAAAACTGCTCTAGGTCCACCACCTGGTTCAACTACCACTTTGTCTCCTGCCCAAGATATGACATTTCGTCATGAATCAGTTAAGTGTTTGGTTAGAATCATTAAATCAATGGGGTCATGGATGGACCACCAGCTGAAAGTTGGAGATGTGAATCCACCGAAGTTGCCTGACAACGAGAACTTAACTGAATCACCCTCTAATTTGAACGAGGACACCAATTTTACTGATTATGAGCTGCTCTCACAAGCGAACTCTGAATTTTCGGATGCAATCTCATTGGAGCAACGTAGAGCTTATAAATTAGAAATGCAGGTCAGGTTATGTAATATTTTGTGGTATTATTATCTCATGGCGAACTAAATAAATTAAGTAACATCCATAAAATTTATTTACTTTATCAATTGTTTTCATGACCGACGAATTACCGTGAGGAGATGGTTTTATAATGAGTTAAATAATAATCTACTTTGTTTTTTAAATACCGTATTTGGTAACTTTCCAAATTAGGTAATTTCCATTGTGTGTCATCTGGGGGAACTGATGTATAATGTCCATAAAATTTTAAAATGATCTGGTATACTGTAGTGACCAATGTCAATGAAATAAATGCAGAAAGGTGTTGCACTGTTCAACAGAAAACCTTCGAAGGGAATTGAGTTCTTAATAAGCGCCAAAAAGGTTGGAAGCTCTTCCGAAGAAGTAGCTTCTTTTCTTAAAAGTACACCAAGCTTGAATGAAAGTATGATTGGCGATTATTTTGGAGAAAGAGAGGATTTTCCTATGAAAGTAATGCATGCATACGTAGATTCCTTCGACTTTGAAAAAATGGGCTTTGGTGAAGCAATTAGGTACTTTTTGAGAGGGTTTAGGTTGCCTGGAGAAGCACAAAAAATCGACCGCATCATGGAAAAGTTTGCTGAACGCTATTGTAAATGCAATTTGGATGCGTTTTCAAGTGCAGATACAGCTTATGTCCTTGCATACTCGGTTATAATGCTCAACACCGATGCCCATAATAGCATGGTAAAAGATAAGGTTTGTTTTCTAATACTTCTCTTTGTTCTATGTTTTTTCTTAATCTACATTTACTATCTGTTTGACATGTTTCTATGGTACTAATGCCATCTTTCTTTTTTGAGATGCTAACTACTTTGTTTCTTATTAGTCTGCTTTCTCAGCTTGGAATCTTGTGTTTACCCTCCCCTAGTGGTATTAGCTTTATAGATGTAGATAAACGGGCTAAACTTTCCATACATTGAATAAAAATGTGGCTGAATGAGTTGTGGTTTGTTTGTGTCTTATTATCACTTAAGATACTCTTATTCAAATAATAAACATGATGTTGATTTCCAAAGTTTTGCACGTGATGCATTTTTGAAAAATAAGAGACCACTTTTTAAGTTCTAAATCTTTTGGATGGGATTAGGAAGTAAACAAATTTAAACCAAAAGTTAAAGTATCATAAGTTTTTCATATTAACTAGTATTATTTCCTCTCACTTTCTCTTACATGCATCTAATGGTCAAACATATCCTCTAGCTGATTTCAATACCCAATACCATATGTTTTAGGTCTCTCATACTTTTTAAGAGTGTTTAGGTTGCCTGGAGAGACAATTAGGTACTTTTTGTATTGACCTTTTTAGGTCTCTTGTCACTTAACCATTCCATTTAGCTGCAAAGTGGTTAATATCAGGGCCATAGCGTTTCGTTTTGCTAGTAAGCTATTCCGTTGAGGCAATGGCATGCTTGCGTATATTATATTTTCTCATGGTTAAGTGAATGTATATTAGCATACTTGTAAGATAATGTAAACAAATTGCAGAATGTATTGAACGAAAAGTAAGAAAGAATAAAATGATTTTAGTATAATTGTTCTCCAAGAGCTTACAAATAAATAGTTACAATCCCATAGGATCAAATATTTGCAATTCTGTAAAAATATTCTATCGTACCATACTATATCTAATCAAATAACAATCACATATTAATTTAATTAAATTTAAAACATAATTTTTTTGAAACTTCTTCTCAAGTTGGTGCAAAGATATCCATTGTACCCAATTTGTTAATTTGATCCTCAAAACCTTGTCTTGAATGACCATTGGCGAAGTTCTGCAATTTGAAGCAATTGGAATAAAAGAGCACAAATTATTCATTCTTCAACCTTCTCCTTTAGTAAATGTTTATCAATTTTGATGTGCTTGGTCCTCTCATGTAGAACTAGATTATGAACAATACAGATACCAACCTTGTTATATCAATAAGGTTTCATCGAGAAATCGAACTGGTGTCTTGAATTCATCCACAACTCTTTTAAGTCGAAGTCTTCTCACACTCCTTGAGCTTTGACTTAAATTCAACTTCTTGAAATGATGTTTTACTTCTTTCTTATCTTGGTCATTATTTTACCCATAAGAAAGTGCAATATTCAGAGGTTGATCTTCGATTAGTAAGTGATTTACCTAATTAGCATCAATATGCATTTTTTTCAAAGGAAACGATAGTATATAAAATAATAAAACTATAATTACAAAAAATGGATAAGAGGTCCGCACACTAAACAACAAAAACTCCTTCATTGACTTTGGAACTGCCCAAACCAGACCCAACTCCTGCAAAGCTCTGAACCAAAGGTGTCTCGTGATAGGACAATGAATGAAAATATGGTCCTGGGTCTCCACCTCTTGCCGACACAACACACACCAAAGCTCCAGAGCCGGATAGGTTCACATTGGCTTTCTTTCAAAATAACCGGGATACAGTGAGAGTGGATCTGTTAAAGGTGTTTGCTGAATTTTTTGAAGATGGGATTGTCAATGGAATTACAAATAAAACTTACATCTGTCTTATCCCAAAGAAAAACGATGTGCGAAAGATTAATGACTTCAGACCAATCAGTTTGATTACAAGTTTGTATAAGATATTGGCTAAGGTCTTGATAAGTAGATTGAAGAAAGTCTTGAGTAATACCATTGCGGTGAACCAATGTGCTTTTATTAAAGGAAGACAAATACTGGATTGCTGCCTTCTCGCGAATGAGATTGTGCAAGAATATCGACGAAAGAAAAAGAAAAGATGGGTGCTCAAAATTGACTTGGAAAAGGCATATGACAACGTCGACTGGCTGATTTTTAGACTTTGTGTTACGCAATAAAGGATCGGTGAGAGATGGTGGAGGTGGATAAGAGGATGTGTTTCTAATGTATCTTTCTCAATCTTTATTAATGGAAGACCGTGCGGGAAAATAAAAGGGGAGAGAGGATTAAGACAAGGGGATCCATTATCACTGTTCCTATTCAATTTAGTTGTCGATGGGTTGGGGAGGATGGTGGACAAGGCAAGGGCAGTTAATGAAGTAAGGGGGTCGAAGTTGGGAAAGATAAAATCGAAATTTCGCATTTACAGTTTGCGGATGATACTCTGTTCTTCGCAAAATCACACAAGGATGTGTTGGCAATAATGGACATACTCAAATTGTTTGGCACCAATTCATGGTTGAAAATTAATTGGGGTAAAAGTGTTGTGCTGGGATTGAATTGTTCGGAAGAGGAAGTCGATGATATGGCAATAACTTTTGGGTGCAAAAAAGAGAATTGGCCTATTAAGTATCTTGGGATACCGTTGGGAGGTAATCCCACAAAGATGGAATTCTGGGAAGATGTGCTTTCGAAAATGTCCAAGAAATTAGCAAGTTGGAAAAACTCGTTCCTATCGAGGGGGGGGGTCGTCTTACTTTGATAAAGGCCGTGCTTTGTGCGATGCCATCTTATTTCATGTTCATTTTCAATTAGGGTGGCTAGAAGAATGGAAAAACTGACGAGGGATTTTTTGTGGGATGGTGATGACGGGGAGAACCACTGTCATGTGGTCGAATGGAAGCAAGTGTGTAAACCAAAGGAAAAAGGAGGATTGGGATTGGGGAATATGTCTCAGGAATAAGGCTCTTCTTGGAAAATGGTGGCGGAGATGTTCAGTGGAAAGGGGGTCGTTGTGGGAAAAAGTTATTAAGAGCATCTATGGGCTACAGGAAAACTGGTGGGACTTGGGGTTGGCGGAGAAGGCGACATTCAGAAGTCCTTGGAAGTTTATCTCTCGGTCTTAGGGCATCTGCATCCGTAGTCATTAATATATGTTATTAATCTTCCATCTCTTCAAAAAGTATGGGGTCCGCTAGCCACATAATCATTATATTAACAATTTCTCATTATTAATACACACTCACATTCATTTAATATCAACCTTCATTATTTATGGGTCCCACTATCCACTTATTCATTTTTTTTATTTTATATTAATTAAATATCTTTCTAATTTTGTTTAAAAATTTACAATAAATATTATTGAAAATAAATAGTATTATTATTTTAAAAATAACTTAATTTCAATATTGATTAAAATATTATTAAAAAAATGAAAAACAGTTGGCGTTTTTGGAGCGATTTATTTTCCAGAACAAAACAAAAAGAATGAATAAATAAATAAATAAATATATATATATATATATATATATATATATATATATATATATAGTCAAAAGAGCCATTTGGCTTTTTTGTCCTTTTTTTAAAAAAAGTTAGGTGAATTAATGAGATTAATACCGATGAATTTTCATGCTGACATGGCAGTCAAGATTAATAATCTATATATCCACATTGGTGCATGAATATTAATTGGTGTTAATAATTACTCATTAATGCACCAATGTGGGTGCTCTTATCTGGCTTTTCATCAACTTATTAGGGTGGTGCCAAAACATTGAAATATCATTCGTTTTTTGGAGGATGTTTGGGAGGGAGGGGTCTCGTTTAAAATCAGATTTCCGTCTTTGTTTCGTATTTGCATTTCAACCAACAAACCTATCCGTCCTTTCGTAGATGTCGTCAATAGTGGGGGTAGTTTTTCAATCATTTGGGATGTGAGGTTTAGAAGAGATATTACCGAGGGTGAGTTAGGTGAGTTCACTATTCTTTTAGGAGTCTTGGAGAGTGTCAGACTGCAGATAGGTATTGAGGATTTTAGAGTTTGGTTGGGGGATCCTTCAGGGTTGTTCTCTGTTAGATCTTTTTATAACTCTTTTTTCCCTACTTCCGATTTCCCATTATTCATTTTTTTAATAATATCTGGAAAGTACAAGTCCCACAAAAATTAAGATTCTCTCGTGGATCGTGGCCTTGGGAAGCTGCCTACGTGCGACTCAGTGCAAAGACGGTGGAAGGATTGCGTTTTAAGCCCGCAGTGGTGTTGCTTATGTCGAAAACATGAGGAGAATCAAGATCATCTACTTCTGCATTGCTCATTTTCGAGAGGTATTTGGATGAAAGTTCTAAAAGAGCTGGGATTTCAATGGGCTTTTCCGAGGCAAGCTAAAGATCTTTTTAAGTTGGACTCCGGGTGTCCCATAGCGAAAAAATTCTGCAATTTCTGGTATATGATAATCCACTGCATATTTTGGTCCCTATGGTTGGAAAGGAATAGCAGAATATTTGAAGATGTGTCGGAGTCTGTTGATCAAGTCTGGGAGAAAATTAAATTCAGAGTCGCATCTTGGACGACAAATTTGCTAGAGTACAATCATTTATGTATTTCAGATTTAGTTAGGGACTTGAAATTTGTATGGTTGTGAGAATTGTGTAATGATGTCATAGCGTTGTGCTTTAAGTTAGTCTTCTTGTAACGTTGTTGCGGATTACTCATCTGCGCATATGGTGTAACCTCTAAATATTATAATAAAATTAGTTTTCTATAAAAAAAAAAGATAATATCTGAAACAACGAAGGATAAAGATCTTTAAAAGAAGAATCCTCATACCACCTCATCCCAAAACCTGATAATTTTATCCCCTTTAACCACGGCCTTCACCGACTGATGAAAACCCAAGTATATTCTATAGAGAAACTTTTATGGGCTTTTGAATGTAACATTTCGTGCTAAGCCCACATTTTAGCCATTATCCTGTAAACCGTATTTGCTCACTATAACCTTTTTCCATACCGACTCTCTCTCGTGAAAAATTTTCCACACCATTTCCCCAGAAATGCCCTATTTCTCATACAAATGTTTTCAATACCCATGCCTCTTCTATCCTCGGTTTACAAACATGTTCCCACACAACCAAGTGATAATGTAAATCCCCATCAGCTCCATTTCATAAAAATCTCTCATAATCTTCTCGATGACTTTTGTTGTACCCCCTGGGATTCTAAAAGTGACATGAAGCGCATTGGTAAAGCATTCAACACTGCTGAGATCGAGGTCAATCTATCCCTTCTAGAACAGAACACTTTCCTCCAACTCGCTCACTTATTTGACAAAACAGGTTCCCAAAACGAAATTTGCAATGGATTTCCACCCCATGGAACCCCCCAAATATCTAATAGGTCAATTTTCCCTCTCACATCCAATCTCACTTGCTAACCATTCCACTTCTTCGTCACAATTAAGGCCCAACAAAGCACTGTTTTACAAATTGATCTTAAGCCCCGACATATGACAAAATGAATTCAAAGTTACCACCAAAAATCGCAAATCGTTAACATTCTTTACTAAGAACAAAATATCATCCGCAAACTGAATGTGAGAAATCTCTACCATCTCTCTTTCCTACTTCTAGACCCTGGATAAGGTTCATTGGCTTAGCCTTATCGATCAATCTTTCCAACACGTCAACTACCAAATTAAACAGAAATGGGGAAAACAAGTCACCTTGCCGAAGACCTTTCTCACCCTTAAATTTACCTCTAGGCCTTCCATTAATAAGTATCGAGAAAGACACATTCGAGACACCCACCCTTAATCCAACTTCTCCATCTCTCACCAAACCCCTTATTGATTAAGACAAAATCCAAAAACCTCCAATCCACGTTGTCATTAGCCTTCTCGAAATGGACTTTAAAGACCCAACTCTTTTTTTCAGTTCTCCACTTCTCCACCAACTCGTTCAACAATCTAGAATTTGTTTACCTTCGACAAAAGCGCTTTGAGTTTATGCTATTGTGATGGGTATAAATTTTTTCATTCTTAAAGACAAGACATTAACAGTAATCTCATACAAACTTCTTGTCAAATTGATAGGCCGAAAATCTCTTATCTTAACCGAATCTTGTTTTTTAGGAATCAAATATATATATGTTTTATTGCTGATACCATCGATAACAACCCCCTCAAAACCGTCTAGGCCTGAAGCCTTTGAACCATCACTCTCGAACACCGCTCTCTTAATCTCTTCCTATGTAAAAAGTCTCTCCAATTCTGATCCAGACTCACTATCGATATTGCTCCATTCCACTCCTTCTATATCCCAACCCCCTCCATCAGACTTGCCATATAACTTTCGAAAAAAATATACTAGGAGAGACTCAATATGCTCATCATCTAATGTTACTGACTCATCAACCCACTCCAATTTAGTGATGGTAGACCTGCTTCTACGTTGATTCAATAGCGAATGAATTTTTTTGTGTTATGAGCACATTTCCTCAATCATTTCGCTTTTGTCTTTTGATTATCCAGTTTTGCGATTGAACCTGCAACAAGCTATTAATAAAACCACTTTCAGGCCCTATCACTTTGATTTTAGCTGCCGACATATCCTTGAGCATAACAGTGTCTTGGCTAATTTCCAACAGACCCCACACTAATCCCCGATAATCTTCAACATATCTGTCGACCACATGTTTCAAGGAATTCCGAAAATCCTAACCCAACTATTACAACACTCGTACACTACCTCCTACCTATTTATATCCCGACTCCATCTTTCAAATGACAAAGTAACACTCTTTTAGAAAAAACATCTCCTCAACTTCAAATTAAAATTAGTATCCTCTTCATTGTTTGGCCACCTACCACCTTATTAGCTTGAAACGGAAAAATTTCAATTCGCTGCTTTATTACCTTACCAAGAACAATCCGAATCATATCCCATGAGATGTTGATCTTCTCCTTAGTTCACAAGTGCTTCACTCCAATCCTTAGCCATACATATATTAATGTTGTCGTTATCTTCAATATTAACAGAACATGGCTTGCTCGAACATGATCAACATTCCGAAATGAATGAATAATTCGATGACCGATAC
Organism: Primulina tabacum; assembly: GCF_025594145.1. Classification (NCBI taxonomy): domain Eukaryota; kingdom Viridiplantae; phylum Streptophyta; class Magnoliopsida; order Lamiales; family Gesneriaceae; genus Primulina; species Primulina tabacum. Next base: position 10,436,333 of record NC_134550.1, read on the forward strand.
GAGGATGTGCTGGAATTTCTTTCTTCCCACCCAAAAGTTTGGACTAATGATTTGCCAAACACTTCCACCCCCGCATAGCTGAATGAATTTAATCCCTTCCAGATAGTTGCCTCTGCTATTGAAAAACCTTTGAATAGAAAGCACTGCATTGATGGCGGTTAAAAGCTGAACATGAAAAACCTTTGAATAGAAAGCACTGCATTGCTGGCGGTTAAAAGCTGAGCATGATATGGGATTGTTAACGCAGTCCCATAATTTTGAACACATCCAATGGGCACTGCCGAAATCTATTTCTAACAAATAACTCGCATTCCTATTTCTCTCCGTCAGACACATTGAAGTCCCCTCGAACACCCATTCTGATTAGAAACAACTTTTGTTCAATCTTAAATTCTTCCTCCAACTGAGCAAAATATGGGTCGCGATACACCTTCCATGATTGACTGAAATCCCTATTCAAATATTTCTTCACAGGCTGCTTCGAAGAACCCAAATGTAACATCTCTAAAAATAAACTATTACGGCTGACAAGGGAAAAGACAACGAGCAAAAACACGGAACTAGGGTATGGTGAGGGGCTGAGATCGTAGCAAGGAAACAAAAAAGCTAAAGAACGCAACAACTGACAACGGAATCAGTTGGATTACGAAGGATCGGACTTGGCTAGGTTAGAACGGATGATGGAAATGACAGCTCTGGAAAGCGAGGTAAGGACGACACAGACTATTCCAGAAATGGAAAAACGCAGGGACGGCTAGGATTTGCTGCTAAAAAGGAACGAAGCTAAGGACTGGACTAGGGTTAAAAAAAAGAAGAGCCGCTAGGAGAGAGGCTGTCAGTGCCAGGCGGCGAGGGCCGATGAGGCTATGAAAGGATTGACGAGGCTGGTGACGGCTAGGGTTTACTGCAAAAGAGGAACAAAGCTAAGGGCTATGGCTAAGCTTAAAGCGAAGAAAGACAGTAAGGAGAGAGAGGGTCGGTGACGGCCAACAAGGGCCGGCGAGGTTGGTTGCGAGGTAGCGTTATCAAATCATGTCTAGCATCAATATGCATTTCACTTTCTCTCGACTCATTTTTCTTGTAAAGAGTCCTTTGCGTGGTTTTCCCTTAAACTATCTAAAAACCCGATATACCGCTTCAAGGGGTTTTTTGTATGGTGCATGCATGAATTGGTTTATCAAGCTCACGACAAAGCTAATGCTGGTCGAGTGTATGATAATAAATCAGTTTTCCAACCAATCTTTGATATCTTCTTTTGTCTACTTGGATGAAATTATTCATGCGTCCTAGCTTGTCGTTGACCTATGTTGGAGTGTATGACGGCTTGCATCCACTGATTCCAGTTTCCACTAAAAGGTCCAAAACATACTTTCGTTGTGACACCATGATCCCCTTCTTAAACCTCATCACTTTGATACCAAGAAAGTACTTCAGATGTCCCAAATCTTTAATCATAAACTCTTTGGCTAAGTTTTCCTTTGTTCTTCTCGTTTCCTCTATATAATCTCACGTCAATATTATGTCATCAACATAGACAGTCAACACTGAAGACCACTTCGTGAAAAGAGTCAGATTGTTCTTCATTGTACCCATGTTTTTTCTTCAGACCTTGTGAATTTTTCAAATCATGGGTGGTTCGTAATTATGAGTTGCAATTGTGATCGACTTTAAAATCGATTCACTGGTGGTGTTGGTGGTCAATTTAGAACCTTAACTTGAACCATTTATCATTTGGAACCAACTGTTTTTTTTTGTGCAAAAGAAAAAAACATTTTTCTTTGAATGCACGCCACATATGGGCCAGCTTAAGATAATTTTTTTAAAAAATTTCATAGTTGTGACGTGTAATCTAAAAAAAAAAGGTATTGGTCAATATAATCATGAAATGATCAAGTTTTGATAGGGTTAAGCACTATGCATCGGCCGAATGGTCTTGATGGCTCATGAGATCGAATGTTGTCTTATGAATAAATATGTATCAGAAGATGAACTAATAGAAAATAATATCCAACACCATTGTGGGAAGTCCACAATAAAGTTATGAAAGTCATAAATTGATTGATAATAATGACATCTGGTGCTAATCACCTTAAGATAAGGTGTTGAAATATGTGATGATTTAAAGTTGTTTACCTTGATATGAAAAACAAACTTCTCAGTCACATGCAACTCATATTGAAAATGTTCAAAAAAACCATAGATATTGACCTTCATAGATATTTGCCTAGTTCAACAATCTTGTTTGCATTGGATTTCATGCTACTCTGACTTTCTAGAAGGATTGAATTGCTGTACCCGTTGCTGGATGGCAGTTCTTGATATGCTGCGTACCAATTTGCTAAAGCCGAACTTAATTAAACAGGATTCGTAATTACCTATGGTTCATTACGTGGACTTTGTAATTTCTTGATTATGTTCTTTTCCATCTTCGTAGTAAACTGCAATCTATGCATTATAAGTTGGACCTTATGATGCGAATCCGGTTATTCAAGAAAAGCAAACACGAACTAGACCTAGTCGCTCCCTCGATTCTATGAACAACATGATTTCTTTAACCTCTATCTTTGATATTTGAAAACAAATAACGTGTATTCGTCCCTAACTCACGCGGTTTAGTAACAAATAACACAAATAAACAATCGAGCTCAAAAGACCTTGTCTTTGACAATCCGAGTGAAGAACAATCGACAAACGCCACAAAATATTAAACTTTGATAAGTTTGATTTGATAAAAACACAAAAGCGTGCACAATGCCGAAACTTTCTTGTTGAGAGAAAAACTCACAAATTCATGTGATAATCTTCAATTTTTCATCAATAATGTTTTTACAAGGTGTTTATATAAAAAATACAACAAAAATCGTAAGTTAGGGTTTCTATGTAGCATTCTACACTGCAGCGCGCTGGGGCGGAGATTTCCGTCCTGCTGGAGCGCGTTGTTCTCGCACAGAGGGGCGCTGGGGCAGGGGTTTTATCCGCTGGGGCGCGTTGTCCTCGGCCTGGCGCGCTGGGGCGCGTGCTTCTGGCTATTGGGGTGCGTCCTGGCTACCTTTCGGGGTCATTTTGCATTCGAATATTTAGTTGCTCGACAGTCTTTATGAAACGCTCCATTGAACTCCTTCAATCGTTTGAATGTGCTTGATTCTTCACCTTTTAATTATCATCAAGCTTGTACGATAGCTGTTTGAATCTCCTCCGAAAATTTAGCGCGTCCTGTGGTGCGATTCTTTAATCACGAAAAGCAAACACGTTCAAAAACAGAGTTATGCCCTCGATTCGATGAAACAGAGAAAGTTGGGTTGTCCCGATCTTTTGAACCAAGCAACGATTTGTGATATTCACCTCTAAGCGATGAAAACTTAACAACAAATATTCACGATATGAAACAATCAAATTTCAGTCAAACCTTCAAAGAACTCGTCTTTGACAATCCGTGCGAAAACAATTGACAAACGGCACAAAGATGAAATATTTGATAAGTTTGATTTTTGTTGAACAAAGCAAAGCTTTGTAAAGTTTTGAGAGAGAACTCACCAAAAGCTTTTAATAAACTCAAGATAATTGTGTTCGTAGTGTTTTACAATGGATATATATAAAAAATTTGCAAAAAAATCGTATTCTAGGGTTTCCCTACACAAAATCCGCATTGCGGCGCGAAGGTGCGCCATTTCTCGCGCGGGTGCGCGCTGTGTTCTGTGTTAGACCAGCGGAGCGCGCGCGGCTGCCTTGTGCGCGCTGCTGTGCCTGTTGTCCCGCGTGGGCGCGCCAGCTGCTGTCCTCTCGGGCCATTTTGCACTCGCATGCTTGGTTGCTCGGCACTCCTTCATTATATTCTTGTTTGAACTCCTTCAATTGCTTGAATATGCTTGATTCTTCATCATTAATCACCATAAAGCTTGAAGGTCCGAAACAACGACGCTTCTTAAATCTCCTTCCAATCATTTGCACGCCACGTCCGATCACATTCATATCATCCTGGCCGGCCAGGTTCATATTATAGTTAACTTGTGTATGCCTTTATCTTATGTTACCTTTTTTCGTCGTTAGTTTTCAGATTTGTCTTGCTAATCCTGTCTTTCTCATGCTTAATACAAGCGATGTTCGTTTCTCCTATGGTCCAACTAACCTCCGAAGTTTGAGGAACTTCTTACGGTATTCCTTCCCTATGGATAATTTACTAGGATTATTTCCAGTACTCATGATATTAGCAAACATCTTTGACTATTTTTTTTTATATTCACAGTGATCTGGAATAGAACTATGTTTTTCTTTCTCCTCCAAGACATTATCTACTTAAGTTATGCCATTTATAGGGCTAGTTACTGATTTTTTTTTTTTGAATAATGATTTTCTGTATTTTGCCTTGAATAAGCAAAAATAGATCCAAATATTTGCCTTGGCGCAGGCGTTATTCATGAAAATGAAGTTACTGATCCTTGATTATTTTCAACTATTTAGATGACCAAGGCTGATTTCATCCGGAATAACCGGGGGATTGATAATGGCAAGGATCTAGCTGAAGATTATTTGGGTGCCCTCTACGATCAGATTGTCAAAAATGAGATTAGAATGAATGCTATTTCTTCTGCCCCCCAAAGCAAACAGGAAAACAGCCTGAATAAAATGTTGGGTTTTGATGGTATACTTAATCTGGTTTGGAAGCAGACAGAAGAAAAACCATTAGGTGCCAATGGATATCAAATAAGGCACATCCAAGAGCAGTTTAAAGCAAATTCTTTAAAATCAGAGTAAGCTTATGCTTCCAGAGTTTTGTTAGTTTACCATGTATTTGCTGTGTTTAATTTCTTTCTTTGTACTAGTGCCTTCTACGTGGAAATTAAGAAAATGCTACTTGTAAATCGTAATGTTGTTGGTGGAAATAGGCTACCTGAAGCAGAAAGATGTTTGTATATCCTTTCTTGAAGTATAATGATCGATATGTATTGATAGATGTTTTCTCCTTTGATTTATTGGAATGGCGATCACAGTTCACAATTCCTAAGTACTCTTCTCATTTACACATCAGGGCTGTGTATTATGCTGTAGCTGACCCCATGATTTTGAGGTTCATGGTTGAAGTTTGCTGGGGCCCAATGCTAGCTGCGTTTAGTGTAACTCTGGACCAGATCGATGACAAGGAAGCTACCTCTCAGTGCTTGCAGGGATTCCGACATGCTGTGCATGTCACTGCTGTTATGGGTATGCAGACTCAGAGAGATGCTTTTGTCACCACTGTGGCTAAGTTTACTTATCTCCATTGTGCTGCAGATATGAAGCAAAAAAATGTTGATGCTGTCAAGGTATATATCATTTCACTTTCTCTTCTGTCTTTCTTAATGTGCTTTTAACTCACCAAAACACATGCATACACCACCTCTGCTACCCAAGCAGCACACCACCGTGAATTATCAACTGCGGTTGCTTTTTAGTTTCCATGATGAATAATTATCAATTATTACTGTTGCTTACCAGGTGGAATTAAATCGTTATTTTTTCTTGGAAATGATGGGGTTTACCTAGGTGTAATACTGATTTTTGAAACTCTCTGTTGTTTTGTCAGGCCATAATTTCAATTGCTATTGAAGATGGAAACTACCTTCAGGAGGCATGGGAACATATTTTAACGTGCTTATCCCGGTTTGAGCATCTGCAGCTCTTGGGGGATGGAGCACCATATGACCTGTCTTCTCTTAATACAACCTATTCTGATACTGAAGATATATCATTAAGATCTACCAGCTACCCATCTTTGAAGAAAAAAGGAACACTGCAGAATCCGGCGGTGATGGCAGTTGTTCGAGGGTGCTCCTATGACAGTACCTCTGTCGGAGCGAATTCTCCTGGTCTTGTAACCCCAGGAGCAGATCAATAACTTCATATCAAACTTACATTTGCTCGATCAAATTGGAAGTTTTGAGTTAAACCACATCTTTGCTCATAGCCAAAGGTTGAACAGCGAGGCAATAGTGGCTTTTGTAAAGGTTCTTTGCAAAGTCTCTATGTCAGAATTGCAGTCTCCAACTGACCCTCGTGTGTTTAGCCTCACAAAAATTGTGGAAGTTGCGTAAGATTCATTCCTAAATTTAAGCAGTTCCTTGCTTTCTTACAAATGTTCCAGGGATGTATAGTATGATAAATACAACCACTCGATGTTTGTTTTGCAGGCATTACAACATGAATCGTATCAGACTTGTGTGGTCGCGAATATGGAGCGTCCTTTCAGAATTTTTTGTGGCAGTTGGTCTGTCAGAAAACCTCTCTGTTGCAATTTTTGTCATGGACTCACTGCGGCAACTTGCAACGAAATTCCTAGAACGAGAAGAACTGGCAAACTATAATTTCCAAAATGAATTTTTGAGCCCTTTCGTGGTTGTGATGCAGAAAAGCAGCTCTGCAGAAATCAGAGAGCTTGTAGTTCGGTGTGTCTCGCAAATGGTGCTAAGCCGTGTCAGTAATGTAAAATCTGGATGGAAGAGTGTTTTCATGGTAAATTTTACAGTTTTGCCTTTTTATGTCTTAACAAGATAGAGGGTCGAGTAATTTAATTTTCTCCAATTTTTCTTCAGATATAGCCTCTGAATATAGGTAGTCCACCAGTTTATATTCTAGTAGTATCTAGCATGTCTGTCATCATATTGGCAACTCAGCTATTATTTATAAAAGAAGTTGATTAGTAGTAATTACTAAATGTACCTTAAGTATATTCTTTTTTGTAAAATAATAACTAACTTAACTTAAACTTAAACAGTGCCATATCTTCCTCTTGCAAAATTGTTGTAAACCAACAAAGTCTTAATCCCTTTGAATTTTTGAAGCAATTACTACCAATAATCATGATGACAGCTCAACTGTGATTTGATGTCATACAAAATTTACCCTGTAATTGACCTAGCTTCCATCAAAAACAAACTCAGAACCAAGAAAAATCCATTATTACTTTCACTTAGGAAAAAGAGATCTAAATGGTTTGATAGTTGGCTTCTTCGTTCCCCAGCATGTGGTTCTATGTTTCATGGAATATTAGGGGGAGTTATTCAGCTTCACGTAGGGGATTGATACGTGCTGTTCTTGTAAAAGAAAAACCAGATTTAATAGTAATGCAGGAATTAAAAAGAGAGGTGGTGGATCGAAGATTTATTGCAAGTTTATGGAAATCGAGGTTTGTGGAGTGGCTCATTTTACCTGCAATTGGCCGGTCAGGGGGAATTCTGATTATGTGGGATCCAATGATCATTTCGGTTAAGGATAATTTGATTGGGGAATTCTCGGTTTCAATTCATATTCAGAAGGACACTAACATCGATTGGTGGTTTATAGCGGTATACGGTCCTTGTCAACCTAGATTAAGATCTTATTTCTGGGATGAGTTGGCTGGATTGCGGGTTTTATGTGGAGATAGATGGTGCTTGGGAGGAGATTTCAATGTAGTCAGATCAATTACAGAGAAAATTAATAGTCATTCACATACAACAAGCATGTTCTGTTTTGATTCATTGATTCAAGAACTGGAGTTGATCGTTCCACCCCTACTCAACGGAAAGTTCACGTGGTCGAATTTTAGGGAATCGCCCATTTGCTGCAGATTGGACATATTCTTGTTCACGGTGGGGTGGTCTGAAATTTATCCTTGTTATAGGCAATCAATCTTGCCACGTATTACCTCGGATCATTATCCAGTGGTCTTTGATTTGGTTAAAATTAAGTGGGGTCCGACTCCATTCAGATTCGAGAATGTGTGGTTGAAGCATTCAAGTTTCAAAAATTTGACGCAAGCGGCGTGGAACAATGTGGGTTTTCAAGGATGGGAGGGATATAGATTTATGATGAAACTAAAAGCTTTTAAGAGTGAAATAAAAAGATGGAATGAGGATGTGTTTGGGAAGGTGGAAATGGAAACAGCAGAATTAATAAACAAAATCAGCAGATTGGACAAGTTAGAGAGTGAGGGTTGGGGATCGCAAGAAGTTTTGAATGAAAGAAAAGAAACAAAATTGCTGCTGGAAAATTTGATATGTCGATAGAATCAGATCAATAATCAGAAAAGCAAAACCAAATGGATTACAGAGGGGGATCAAAACACAAAATTTTTTCACTCAATTTTAACTCAACGAAACAACAAAGCTATAATAGATAGATTGGAAAGAAATGATGGTTCAATTACGAGGGATGAGAATGAAATCGTTTCTATTATTCTACAGTTTTATAGGGATTTGTACAGCTTATCAAATGCGAGGTGTTGGGGTATTGAAGGGGTCGAATGGTGTCCAATCGATGATGAGTTGAGCAGAGAATTAGAAAAACCATTTTCAGAAGATGAGATTAAGCACGCTGTTTTTCAGTGCGACGGATGTAGGAGCCCGGGGGCAGACGGCTTTACGTTGGCTTTTTTCCAAGATTGCTGGGATATAGTCAAATAAGATTTGATGAAGGTTTTGAGGAATTCTTTCAACGAGGAATCATAAATGCAGCGACTAATGAAACATATATTTGCTTGATTCGAAAGAAATTGGAATCGAATAACGTTAAGGATTTCAGACCAATAAGCCTTACAACGAGTTTGTATAAGATTATAGCAAACGTATTAACGGCGAGGCTTAAGATTGTGATAGCGGACACCATATCCGAATCTCAAAATGCTTTCATTGAAGGGAGACAGATTTTAGACTGCGGACTTATAGTGAATGAGTTGGTGGAAGAGGGGAGAATAAAGAAAAAAAGAGGATGGGTCTTGAAGGTGGATTTCGAAAAAGCATATGATAATGTGGATTGGGATTTCATGGATTTTGTTCTCATGAAAAAGTGGTTTGGAAGAAGATGGAGGTCTTGGATGAAAGGTTGTGTGTCAAATGTCTCATTTTCTATCTTGATCAATGGAAGACCGAGAGGTAAGTTCAGAGCTTTCAAAGGGCTAAGACAAGGTGATCCATTATCCCCGTTTTTGTTCAATTTGGTGGTGGATGTGTTGGGGAGATTAATTGATAAAGCGAAGGAAACAGATCTTATAAGGGGGATTGAAGTTGGTAGAGACAGGATAGAGATATCACACATTCAATTTGCCGATGACACACTTTTCTTTGTGCAAAATGAAGATCATATCAGATTCCTGATCAAAGTGGTGCGATCGTTCTGTGACATGTCAGGCTTAAAAATCAATTGGGAAAAAAGTGCTTTGCTGGGTATACACCGTGATCAAGAAGAGGTTGATTTATTGGCACAACAAGTGGGATGTTGTAGGGAGACTTGGCCTATCAAGTATTTGGGAATGCCTCTGGGTGGCAATCCGCTGCAAACTTCTTTTTGGGCTCCCGTTGTGGCTAAGGTTTCGAAAAAGTTAGCAAACTGGAAGAAATCATTTCTGTCTAGAGGCGGTAGGCTGACATTGATTTTATCGGTTTTGAATTCTATTCCGATATATTATATGTCCTTATTTAAGGTCCCGAGAGGTATAGCGGAGTCAATGGAGAAGATTTCTAGAAACTTTCCGTGGGACGGAGTGGATGGTGATGCTCATTGCCATTTGGTTGCGTGGGATAAGGTGTGTACACCGAAGGATAAAGGAGGAATGGGTGTTGGGAATATAATGTTGAGAAACAAGGCATTGATGGGAAAGTGGTGGTGGAGATTTTTTGTGGAAGATGGGACACTGTGGAAGAGAATAATAGTAAGCAAATATGGGCTACAAGAAAACAGGTGGGATGCAGGGTTGGCATTAAACGTCACGTTCAGGTGTCCTTGGAAGTTTATTTCCCGAGTTTACCCAACTTTTAAACAGAGGGTTGTAATTAAGGTGAGAGGAGGTAACAAGGTTAGGTTTTGGGAGGATAGATGGTGGGGGGATTCTTCTTTTAAAGACCTATTTCCAGCTTTGTTTCAGCTTTCATCACTTCATAATCTGCCTATTTCATATTTTGCTCGTTTTGATAGTGTCACGTTTACTCTTTCTTGGGATTTTCATTTTAGAAGGGATGTCAGAGATGAGGAGATTGCTCAGCTGTCCGAGTTATTAGGGGTTCTAGATTCAGTGAGATTGGTAGAAGGGGTAGATGATTTTCTTCAGTGGCAAGGGGACCCTTCGGATATTTTCTCAGTAAGATCTTTCTACGATTCTTTCTTTCCACTTAATCGCTTTTCACTTTCTACTGTCTTCAGTGTTATTTGGAAAACTCCAGTCCCAAAAAAGATACAACTATTTTCTTGGATTGCGTCGTTGGGTAAGCTACCTACCTCGGAGATGATTCAAAAAAGATGGCCAACAATTGCATTGTGCCCAAATTGGTGTGTCCTTTGTAGAAATGAAGCAGAGACTCAGGATCATATGCTCATTCACTGTCCATTCACATTCTCACTGTGGTCTAGAGCTTTGCAAGAACTTAGTTTGGTGTGGGTGATGCCGAAGTCAACAAATGATTTATTATGTACGGATTTGGGACAGCAAACTGGATCAAGGGGAAGAATTTTTTGGAATGTGGTTGTTCAGTGCATATGTTGGACAACATGGCTTGAAAGAAACAGAAGAATTTTTGAAGACATCGAAGAAACTACGGAGAGTTGCTGGGAAAAAATAAAGATCAATATTGCATTGTGGATTGGCAATCATCATGATTTTAAGAACGTTTCAGTTTTAGATTTAATGAGAAATTGGGAATATGTGTATCACTGAGACAATTTGATATTGTTTTTTCGTGACGAGAGTGGACCACTAGTCCACTTTGTAACCTTCTTATTCCATTATTAATAAATTATGTTTCTTATAAAAAAAAAAAAATAGGCCACCTCCTTCCTTTTTGTATAGGAAGAGATACCACTGAAATGTAAACTAACATATCATTTGCTTTACTGATAAATTTCTGGTTGTAATCTATCATTATTTTTCTTAAAATTATAAGTGAAATCCCAACTTTCCAACCACTTTCTTGAGGATTTCCAGGCTTTATGCCATTTCATATTTGCTTTATTGCAAATGCAGCTTTGATTTACCTTGACTCCACTATGCTCCCAGCTTCTGAATCACCTGATATCGTAGGATCAGCAAGGCTGGGATAGAGGTAGTAGCCTAAAAGGAGTCAATAAATTTTCACTTAACACTTGTGCAGTCATTTTTTTTTAATCTTCTGTAGACTAATTAAGAAATCTTTTCATAACGGTACAACACTTCTCTCTCTTTGGCTGCTTTCCCATGATATGAAAATTATAAATTATAATACTATTCTTCTTCATGGTTCATGAATTTTTTAAGTGACCTTTCCACTCAAATATAATAGGATGATTACTGTATAGCTGCATTCTGAAAACTTATTGTGATAGGATATGTAGACAATATACTTTAAGATCAGGCCTGTCTTTGGAGACCAAGTTTATGGAAGTGCTTGTGAAGCTTCTGAGCTGACCCACCCTTTCCTTATCTGCATCATCATCAGAATGTTAAATCTGCAGGTGTTCACAGCCGCAGCAGCTGATGAAAGAAAGAGCATAGTCTTGCTGGCCTTTGAGACCATGGAGAAAATAGTACGAGAATACTTTTCCCACATTACCGAGACAGAAACTACGACTTTTACTGATTGTGTTAAGTGCTTAATCACTTTCACAAGTAGTAGATTCAACAGCGACATTAGCCTCAATGCAATTGCTTTTCTACGGTACTGTGCTGTTAGACTTGCGGATGGTGAACTTGCTTGTAACAAAAAAATTAAGGGGGATGAAATCACTCCTTTGGAGGACAATGTTTTGGACGTTCAAGCCTCCAAAGATGAACACATACATTTCTGGGTTCCTTTGCTATCAGGTATATGATGTCTGTTGAACTACATAGCTGTTGAGATAGTGGCAGTAGCAACAAATTATACCAAATAGGTGGATTGTGTGTAAATTATCATCCACTGATAAACTCTCCCCCACCCCATCCCCCCCACTCTCTCTCTGATTGATCATTTATCTTATTTCAGAATTTTTTGCATTTTGGCAGAGATTGCGACAGTTTTACCCTCCATAACTTCTTAATTTTTTGGTAGCCTTTCCATTTAAATATGAATATAGAAAATATGTTAGTTTGTTTCTCGTTCATTAACCTTGTTGTAATATCTCTATAGTTTTTTTTGGAGCAAATATCTCTCTAGTTTGTGACTTTGTGTTGTGCTTGTTTCAGGCCTATCAAGATTGACATCTGATCCTAGATCAGCCATTAGAAAAAGTGCTTTGGAAGTTCTGTTTAATATTTTGAAGGATCATGGCCATCTTTTTTCTCAGCCATTCTGGTCTAATATTTTCAACTCCATGATATTTCCAGTTTTCCATTCCACATTTGATGATAGTAAAGTGAATCAGAAGGATGATTGCAGTTCACCAAGTGCTAGATTCAGACACAGTGATGGAAGTGCATGGGACTCTGAGACTTCTGCAATAGCAGCACAATGTTTGAGTGATCTTTTTGTCCATTTCTTTGATTCAGTTAGGTCTCAACTGCTTGGAGTTGTTACGATACTGGTAGGATTCATTAGAAGTCCAGGTCAAGGTACTTCAAGCGCTGGAGTAGCTGCTTTGATGCGTTTGGTTGCTGATTTGAGAAGCAACCTTTTTGAAAAAGAATGGAGAGATATTTTTCTTTGTCTAAAAGAGGCTGCTGCTTCCAGTTACCCTGGATTGCTTAAGCTTTTGAAAACCATGGACAGTGTTGATGTGCCTGATGTTGACCAACCAAAGAGCGACATGGAATTGGCTTCTGGCAATGGAGCAGTAAATGATGACCCTGTGGATGACAACCTGCAAACTGCAGCATATGTTGTTTCAAGGATGAAAAGCCATATTACCATGCAGCTCCTCATTATACAGGTGTGCCGTATCCCCTTCCCTTGCTTGTGCTCAACTGCTCACGCTTGATTGATTTCTAATTATTTACTTCTGCGCACAACATGACTGGATGGCATGTTTTTGTCTGCAAACTGATTGAGAAAATTCCGTGTTACGACTATATTATTGGTGTGGCTTTGATGGATCATCTCTCTTTTTAGATTTCCTTAAAGTTCATCCAATTCATCGTTCTTATTATAGAACATAATTTATCTGTTTCGTAGCATGTTTACTTGCTCAATCCCTGGAAGAATATTTTAAGCAAATTGGTGTAGTGAATACATTTTTATATGAAACAATGAAGAGTCCAAATTATATGGAAAAACTTGTATTCATTCTTGACATATTATTAAGGTTGTTTTTTCCATTTGTATATAAGTCAGTAATTTAAATGTTTGTGTTTTTTTTGTGTACAAGTGATACTGCGAGATAATGGTTTCAGTTTGCTTCTTCAAAATTTAACTTTGATCTTTTTTCTCCTTGCTCTTAGGTTGTTACTGATCTTTACAAGATGCATTGGCAAACTTTGTCTGTGGGTTCTGTCACCATCCTTCTTGAAACTTACTCATCCATTGCATCTCATTCCCATGAATTAAACATCGAAACAAGTTTACTGCTTAAGTTAGAAAAGGCATGCTATGCCCTAGAGATCTCAGATCCACCATTGGTTCATTTTGAAAACGAGTCTTATCAGAACTACATAAACTTCCTGAATGATTTACTCATGAATAATTCATCGTTGTGCGAGGAGAGAAATTTAGAAGCAGAACTTGTGTCTGTATGTGAGCAAGTGTTGAAAATATACCTAAATTGTGCTGGCTTTGGATCTGGCAATAATGCTGTCAGCCAGCCTGTGCGTCACAGTTTTCTTCCATTAGGCTCGGCCAAGAAGGAGGAGTTGGCAGCACGTACTCCTTTAGTCCTGTTAGTAATGCGTATTTTGTGTAGCATGGAAAGAGATTCTTTTAGAATTTATGTTTCACAGTTATTCCCATTACTAGCAGATCTTGTGCGAAGCGAGCACAACTCACAGGAAGTGCAGCTTGTTCTTAGCAACATATTTCAATCATGTATAGGCCCTTTACTAATGCAATCTTGATATTTTTTGTGTTATTTATTTTTGTCGACCATTTTGTGTTTACTGTTACAAACTCCGGCCATTTGTAGCAGAACATCCAATTTTGTAATTCAAAGCGTAGGAGCAATTTGTGTTTTACCGCGTCGACAAAATAACTTTATGGAACCTTAGCTTTTCATGGACGTAGTAGTATTCATGATCATAAGTTTTGCTTGCAGTTTAAAAGGCTTTGATTTTTTCTGTAATATCTCTCCGGCACGAGATTTATAATTGTTACTCGTATGAAAATATTCCCGGAATCAGGTGCTAACTTAGATGAACATTCTCGTTTGTCTTTTTACAAGAACTCCAATTAGATACTATATAATTTAAACAATTTAAAGTTCAAAATACGATATTGATAACCGTGTCGCGTTAGTCTGCATTAAATCTTTTGTTTTGTAAGTTCAACCACATACGCGCGATATGTGTGTCAACACCAATTTGATATTTGTTTATTTAAAGCATTTGAGTTCACAACCCAATTTGACAATTGTATTATACTAGTTTTTGTTCTATTTTTTGTTTTAAGTAATTGTTTATATTTAAAATAACTTCATATAATGGACATGACAGCTATAGATGACCCTATACTAAATAAAGGAGTGTCGTCTCTGGGTGGAAGGAGATTTATTGTGATTTTGTACCATCTAATAAAGCTTTAAGAATTCTTAAAAGCCAACATATTCAGGTCCAATACGTTGTTTTCCAGACAATCACTAATGCGATTCTTAATACAAGAGTCAAAATAAGAACAAATATCCATATGATCTCATAGACCTCTTTTAATGATTCAAACCTGGAAAAAGGATTTATAGCTTGTATTTCAATTGTATCAGTTATCATTTCACTATTAGCTTCTCTCATAATGATATCTATGTTACCTAATATCGTTATGTTATCAACTAATTTTATTATTTTAACTAATCGAGGAAGAATTTGCAAGTTGATAAAATCAGTGGTCGAATTTCCCATCTCCAAGAAAAACACTCCAACCTCCTATTCTAAAAATGTACAACCGTTACATAAAGTTCTTGTTTCGACAATTCAAAAGTTGGAGAAGGTTTTTTTAATCATGCTAATTAGAGGCTTTAATTGATAATTGATTCTTCGTATGGTCAAAAAGAGCAAAAGTTTGCTCCCGGGGTATGCTTTAATTTCATAAGTGGGCGTAGAAAGAATACACGAGTTTCAAGCAAAGATAAATCGATATTGAAAATCATTTCATTCAAGGTATTTTTTATTCTATCAAAACATCGAATTCTAAATTTTCGGTGTCCCCCTGGAATTCCTTCCGGGACTTATTGAATAATTTTAATGGATTTTGTCATTTCACTAATTCTTGGGTTGAGTAGGAGTGGAAGTTGCAATAGAACCTGAGAAACCTGGTCATGAATGATCATTTTGAGATAAATTTCATTTCATCTACTCCATACACTGCAAAATTTGTGCTTGCAGACACAATTATCTGTGCACTTGTGCCATTCAAGACTCTTGTTTCCTTTTTAATTTAATTGAGAATATCTACAGTGAGTGACCAAGAGTCAATTTAAGAGAGAAAATTCCTTGATTATTATTCTGAAATGTCAGGAAAAGCGAGGAATTTTCCCAGCTCTAAAAAAAAGAAGAGGAATTTTCACATCAGAAGGTGTGGAATGTTCCCTGGCTCAACTTCCATTTCTTATGTAGAGTGCTAGAATTGTTTACCCTGGAATGTCTGACCATATTTCCAGTTTTGTGGTGCCACGTTGTACGATGTTAATGTCATCCTGGTAATGGTCGTGAGCTCAAAGGGTAGTGGCTGCCCTGCTAGTTCAATGTTGCATTGCCAGTTTTGTCCGCAGTTTCTCCCCATAGGCACCCATCCTGTCCTTGATCCCTTCACTTTGACAGCGACAACTTCTCCATCTGATCCTACGTTGGTGATTAAGATTTGCAAGAAGTATGCACCTCCAAATAGAGTATATCGAATCCCCCCATCTCTCACATTTCACCCTGCATATTGAAAGCTGTGCTATGATATCTGTTTGTGTCAATGACCACAGTATAATGAAACTATCTTCTGTATTGAATTGCAACTATATCGGCTGTTTGATGTGCAATGCGAGAGAAAGCAGGGCATGAGATGTGAAAATGAGCTCTTGGGAAGTTGCACCAACCACCAAAATCAGCAGGTAGGCCATAATTAGGGGGACAGTAATCAGTTGCCGTTAGGACAATGGAGGGGCTTCCCTGCAGGCACCATAGGATGTGGTCGACGCATTGCACCTCAAAGCATGCCCGCAGGTGCTTCCTCTGCTAAACAATATGCTACTGATCCCCGCACTATACATGCCATAATACTCTGTCAAGGTCTCCAAAACCACAAGCACCCTCTGCAGCAGCAACAGCAACAACTACAAATGTAACCATTTTGATTTGTTAATGAAAACACATACTCATGCACGAAAACGAGAAAAAAGGTGGAGCTGGACTTGTTTAAATGCAAATATAGTACATACTTTATGCTTCGAAAAAATGAAGATAGTGTTAGAGAAAATGTGAATAAAATGAAAATGTGGTTGTCCCACATTGGAAGCCTAGAGGAAGTTACTCCTCCTTATTAGTTCTAGTATGGACTATGGGTTTAGGCCCCAAGGGGTACCAAAGTTTTTAGAAGGGGGGAGATGCTACTAGGCTAGGTCTCGGTGAATTAAACATAAACACACACGCGCTCGACCCGCCCGGTGTGGTGTGGTGTTTGACTAGTATTAATCTTTTTGGACCAAATTTATTTAAAAAATAAATCTTATCGTCCGAACAGAAGCTCTCAACGCAACACAGAAGCTGGCGCGCCCCTGCGCGTGTTCTTGCGCGGATGCGCGAATTTCAATGCACGCAAACATAAGCCAACGCGTGGCCGCGCATGATGGTGCGCGGATGCGCGCGCCTCACTGGTTTCTGTGTGCGCAAAACAAAACCATGCGCGCGGGTGCGCGCGCGCCTCTGGTTCTGAATGCTCCAAACACCATACGCGTCTCTTGGCCTTGGTTGGTGTTATCCAAGCCATTGCATACATGAATGGGTGTCCATTCATACATAGGGTGTGTCCCTACTCTAATGGTTGCGTTCTTTCACCGAAACAACACGTCTATTCACCAAAGATTGCACCTTTGTACGAAATGGTTGTGTCCATTCGAGGTTATCTTTGATGCTCTATAAATATCCCTTACCTGCATTCATTTGGCATGTTTTTTGCATCGATTTTCTTCTTCTCCATATTGCTGCAAAATTTCGTTTCTGCTCACTTGAAAGTTATTGCATTTTTTGTTCGTTGCAATCAAGAGTTTGTTGTGCTGCTACTCTTGATAGAAGTCGTCGTATCTTAGAGACGATTGTCGTTATTGGAAGCACTTGTATACGAGCAATATCGTCTTGCGGATAAATGATTTATCATTGCCTCGACTTAAAGAATTGTTGCTGTTATTCTGTTCCAAAATTTTCGAGAAAAACCCACCCCGAACAACAGATAGAACTCTGCATTACCGATGAGAGTGGAGCCATCGGAAGTTCAGTGGTAGACCTCCATTCCTCATCTTGGGAAGCACTCAATAAAAGCAAATAGCATAAGCTAGAGAGTAGCATGAAAATAGATAATGGCACCCATTTGGGGAAGAGGAAGGGAAATGTAAGTTACCCTAGTCACTGAGTATCATTGTCTCCTTAACTTTCGCCACCGTTACTTAACTTCGATCAGAGGTCCCAAAGAAATAACACCTTTTACTTTACGTATATTTTGATTTCTTTTATGCTATCTTTTGATACATAAAGTCAATCATTCATAATGTAAGATATAGACAATCTAACAAACGACATGTAAGACGGTCTCTAAATCTCTGATCCTAGTCGGTCTATATGTAATTTAAAAATTAATATTTTTCATGGGTCAGTGAGACGGTCTCATAGGAAATTTTATGTCTATAAATTTCACAAAAAACTCTTTTGAAATCAAAAGTCAATTTTGTGAGACAAATTTTCGATTTGACCTTATCTATGAAATTATTTTTTTTTCACTACAAGTTTAGATCAGTTGAAGTAAGGGGTGTCAATTCGGGTGGGTCGGTTGGGTCGGGTCAGGTTGAAGCATATTAGTACCTAAAAAAACCTTAACCCTAACCAACCCGAAAATAGCGAACCCTAACGCGAACCCGAAGTAACGCGGTTAACCCGAATAACCCGACCAGATACAATATCATTGGATGGCAAGGAAAATTTAAAATGTTTTTTTAATTAAAACAGTATAATTTTTTAATTAACTTTTACAAATAAAATTAAAGATAATTTTGTATGAAGAATGTAAAAAGATATATGAACATTTTAGAAAACAAAACTTCAAAAATAAGATGAAAATTGAGAGAGTTTTATCATATATTTATTTATATTATAATTCATTCAATTTCAACAATATCCATATATCTTAACAATCTACAAATCCTCAAAAACTACTTATTTTATTTGTCATTTTTAGTGAATAAAATTCTATTTTTGTTATTTATAAAAATTATAATTATAAATTATTATACAACTTTATTGTCATATAGCTAACATTTCTAAATAATATCCTCACAAGTTTCTCATTAAGAATGTGTAATGTTGTGATTGCGTGTAATAGAGTTTTAGTTATCTATGTGTAGTATTAATTTTTCAACACAATAATTAGATAAATATTCAACACACATAATAATAATAATAATAATAACATTTACTTCAAACACATAATAATAAAAGCTATTCAAAAAGTCTTCAAACATAACAAAATAATTTTCAACTTTCAAGTGACAATAATCAAGCTCCACCTTTGTCTTCTGACTTCTTCATTGTTCTACATTTGTTTGTAGAAGTCAAAGATTTAAATAACATTTAAAAAATTAAAATAAGAAAGGGTGCAAGTTTTCAAAAATTATGAATTTATAAAATTTAACTTACTTTTCAATACTAGGTATCATAGCATTGTTAGAATCATCAATCATCCGTTGCAGGATTGTTTGATCCAGCATCCTCATTTATGAATAAATTCATAATATTTTTTCAGTCAAATCATCCAACCCCACCTCAGTAGTTTCTACAAAATAAAATATTAGTAAAACAGATAAATTTAAAATGAAAATAACAAGAAGAATCACTAACCTTTCTGTCCAACTAACCAATCTCTACAACAAAACAACGCCTCAACAACATCAGGCTTCATTGCACTATGATATTGGTCAAGTATCCTACCACCGGTGCTAAAAGCTGATTCAGAAGCAACTGTAGAATTGGAACACTCAAAATATCTCTGGCCATTTGTGTAAGTTCAGGATACCTAAATTGGTAAGCTTTCCAAAATGCAAGAACATCACATTTTGAAGATCTGTCAACTTTCGGTTCATCCAAATAAAGATCTAATTGACTCTTTTGAGCTCTATAATTGAATTATGTTCTTTGAAATGTGTCAAATTCCTGCATCATAAATTAAATGTATTGGTAACGAAAAGTAAAAAATAGTGAGAAAAAAGAAAAAATTATATCATAATACCTTCAAAACATCCATGCATCCACTGTCTGAATTTAGAGGAAGAGAAGCATTATCATCAATGCCACTGTGAAAACTCGTAGATGTGTTGCTACTACTTGATTTGGAAGCAAGGCCTATATATTCCTCAAACAAAGAAACTAATTTAGACTTCACCAGACTTAATTCGTTACTACCATGTCCGTATAACTTGTTGTAACAAAACTCAACAAACTACATCTTGAACCTCAGATCAACTATCACAGCAATGGACAACAAAATGTTATAAACTTTCCAGTACTTGTCAAATTTCTGAAACATCCGATTGGCCATTGATCACATGAAATCATCAGAGCTTTGCAAGGCTTGTCTTAATGTCAATTGAACCGTAAAGAAACGATGAAAATAAAGGTTGGCAGTAGGATATTTCACCTCAGAAAACAAAGTTGTTGTCTCATAGAAAACCTCGAGAAATTTGCATATTTTTTCAGCTTGACCCCACTCGTCAACCAATGAAAAGTGTGTGAAATTAATATCAGTCAATTTCAAATGATTAAAAGCATGTCAATAATATATGGGACTAGAAAGCATCAAATACTGTAGAATTCCATCTAGTAGGAACATCTTGCCTAAGTGATTTCTTAGGATCCAACGAAGTTTGGGTAACATATTCTACGAACTTTTTCTTTCTCACTTGACTCTCTTTTACATACTTTACACATTCACGAATCTTATCAACGGAATGATAAATTATTTTCTAACCTTCTTGGACAATTAAATTGAGAATGTGTGCACAACAACGAACATGCAAAAACTCGCCACCATTCCCTAATGAACAATTTAAACTAAGATGATCCCTTAAAAGGCCAACAAACATATCATTTACAGCGGCATTGTCCAACGTAATTGTGAAAACCTTTCTTTGAATTCCCCAAGCATTGAATAAGCTATTGGTTTTATCACACAATGCAGTACCAGAGTGAGGTGGAGGCATGTAAGAGAATTTGATAATCTTTTTTTGCAAAACCCAATTCGAATCAATGAAATGCGCTGTCAAACGTACATAGCCATCAGTGGCAATAGAAGTCCACAAATCGGAAGTGAAACAAATTTTTCCAGGGCATGAACGCATTTCTTGAGCTAGTCTATTGTGTTCATTTTTATGCATCTTGAGAATATCAGTCGTTGCGGTGTTTCTAGTGAAATGATTGACTTGAGGTTTCAAATATGTAAAAATTGATCTAATTGCCTCATATACCACAAACTGAAACGGTAAATCATGTCTCACAATTGCTAATATTAGCAACTATCAAAATCTTTCTTGGCTGAACTTTTGTGACCTTATGGCAAGACTTTTATCGCCTTGTTCTAACAAAGCCTGAGCAATATCACGAGTTCTCTGTCTAGGACACTGTTTGAGAATGTGGCGTTGGAGATTTGCTGTACCCATGCTACTGTCTGCTTTGTACGTAGTCCCACATACTTTACATTTGCAACAGCTTTTCTTTTCCTTCTACTTCTGGAAGCATCTCAAAATGTTGCCACCATTGTGATTTTAAAGGTCTCTTTCGTTTAACAATTCCGGAGGCCAGACCTTGCAAGTTAGTACCTGTTTCTTCATCAACATCTAAATCCAACACATGTACACCCTCCACACTATCCTCCTTGTGAACAAGACCAATAGGTTCTGAACTCATTCTATCAATTAAAAGGCATAACAATATGATTAGCTACAAGAAAAAAATTGACAATTCCTTGAAAATTAAGAGCAAAACAGAAGAACACAAGCTTTTACAATTCAAATATGTGGCATCAACTATACAAAAAGCGTGCCCTCGACTTACCTGGTGTAGATAGGTAGGTAGACGGTAAATCAAGTGGAAGACTTCATTTGGTATAGGCATTACAAGAAACAGAAATAAATGGATGTCACCAAGAATTGTACCAAAGAAAATGTATGCATACCCCTGCTCAGTGACATAAATTAGCAAATTCTGAAGGTGACCAACTATTAAAGTACAACACTAAAACAATCTGAATTCAATATAATCTGGTCACATGCATTCCTCATATGGTCAAATGAGGGCAATTATGTCCCAAACTTTCAATCATTAATGTTATACAATCATACCAGATTGTCACTGACTTTATTTAAAAAAAGAGGTTGTAAACAAAGTTTGCTTCTTCCCTCATGTCTCGCCCTCCTCCCGCACACGACACATGTAACCAAAACAAAACTCATCTACACAAACTTCCTTACTAAGAACAACACAAAAGAAACTATTCAATATCATCTTCTGGGAACAGAACAAATATATTGAAGAATGGAACAAATATATTGATATTCAAATTTCAAATTATATGTTCAATAAAATTTTTTGAGAGCGAACCCAAACAAAGATTACTTTAATAAAACTTAGTTTTTCACTTGGAAGGCTGGACGAGAAGCGGATTAGCTGAGAAGGCCGAGGGTTTCACTTGGACGCTTGAGTGAGAAGCGGAGAAGGAAACACACGAGATGGGAATTGAGAAATGAGGAGCCAACAATAACAAGGGTTAATACTTAAATGCTCTAATTGGTTGGCCTTTATTTTAGTTTAGAAAGTGAGAAAGCCTTACAATAGTTGTGTAAATCGTAAATTTTTTTTTAAAATGGTGGGTAGGGTGGGTTCGGATCATTGGGTGACCTGATATTTTTTTCAGGTCAACCTGAACCCACCCGGAAATTTTTTTTTGCGGGTTTGCATTCGGGTCTGACCCATTTCCACCCTAACCCGAAAATAATAAACCCAAACCCGATATTTTTCGTGTCGTCCCGTGTTGCGTTAGTGTGTCGGATTCATTTTTGACACCCTAACCGTATAACATGTATAGATCAATTAAATCGTCTTCAAGAAATAAAATTTAAAAATAAAATCACATTTAGCACAGTCTGGATTTGAACTTGGATTAGTTTGGTGCGTAATTTGGTCAAATGGATTGCTATGTTTTTATCTATTTTATATTAATAAAAGCTGATTTTGAGAAATTTGTAAAGTTTTCGACAAAATAAATTTATTAAAATTTTTTTTATATCACATAAATATTTGTGTACTATATTAAATGTTTAATAATAAATATATAAAGAATATGTTTTTAAATTTGAAATCTTTTCAATTTTTTTTTTAAATTCAAATTAGAATCTGGCGTCTCTTTGAAAATATAAACTACATTTAAATGTCTACATTATCATTTCATTTAATTTCGACTACAGTTTTGAGTTTTGTTTTACTTTTATATATTAAGTTCTTACAACTCTCTAAAATATAATTTTTTTTTACACAATATCATATTTTCTAATTTTTTAGTAAACAATATCGTCCTGAATATTTGATATATTAATTGTTCATAAATTATTATTATTATTATTATTATTATTATTATCTTAATCAGAATTTTATATAAATACATGTTTTAAAAAATAATTTAAAAATTTTAATCAAAATTTATTCATATAATAAATGGCAACAAAATTTAACTTTTGAAAATAGTCATTTATTCTTTAAAATTTTGATAGACAAAATTATATGATTTTTTAGATTATTTTTTGTTATTAACATTTTCACTCAGTCAATATATCAAATATAATGATAAAAATTCAATTTGACGACAGAAGATTGTTATCCATGTCTTAGTGTTATCTCAAATAGTATACTGCTCACTCTCAATCTTTTGAAGAGGTTGTAGCACCATCTGCAATTGCAAGTTTTTATATAATAATTTTTATAATAAAATTTAAATATATTATATAATATCAATAATTTTAAGTGATTATTCAAATATTTATTTTTTTACTAATTTTAATACTTAATTACATAAAAATAACACATCATATCTCACATGAGTGA
Source organism: Primulina tabacum (assembly GCF_025594145.1). Classification (NCBI taxonomy): domain Eukaryota; kingdom Viridiplantae; phylum Streptophyta; class Magnoliopsida; order Lamiales; family Gesneriaceae; genus Primulina; species Primulina tabacum. The sequence goes on from NC_134550.1 coordinate 10,459,710, forward strand.
GATACTAATTTTGATAAAAAAGACTCACTTCAGGGCAATATCCTCTTTACATCTTCTTGTCAAAATAAAATAAAAAAAAACATCTCAATTTGGATTTGAACATGGCTTATTTTGAGTCAATTTTTAAATTCGAACCTAGGGGTACGGAACAAATATCGAATTTTCGGTAAATCAGAATTACTATATTGAAAAAATATTGAATTTACCGAATTTTTTGATAAAGTAACAGTATGAAATTTGAAAATTTCTATATATACCGGAATACCGAAAAATATATATAATATTTAGAAAAATAAATTTAGAGAATTTAAAAAATTTAAGGTTTTTTGGATATAAAACGGTATATACCGATACCGTTCCGAAATATCGGTATACAATATAATTTTGGTATAATCGATAAGCTAAAAAATCATTTCTTCTTCTAACTTTTCGATCGTCCAATTCATTTTATGTGGATCTTTCTGTCCCTAATTCTTTTCATTTTATCAACGAATTATTTAGAACAATTTGTAAATTTAGATGGGCTAATTGTTCTCGAGTTTTATCATTGAGTCGAGTTTTTTTTTTTAAAAATAATTTGGGTCCAATTTTTGTGTCATTGGGTAGAATTTCTATCGAGGAGTCAAGTTTTAATATGAGCCATCCATCCAATCCCTCCCTAATTTCCCCATTTTCCTCAACCAGAAAACAGTACAATCTCCTTCCACAGGTGAGTATCGCAGAACATCTGAGTGAGTGCGCCCCAGCATTTCTCCGTCTTCTTGTTGAGCCAGCCGAAGAAGAAGCCCTCTCGAGATTTGAAAAGCATGAGAGACGATCGTACATCACTCGTCGTCCTCACAATCTTCCTTTTCATCATACAGGTAATACATTTTTGCTCGGATCGGCCACATTTCAGCTCAGCTTTCAATTTCATTTTCCTCTCAACATACATGGCATATGCAGTTTAAGATTCTTCACATTTCTACGGTGAGAGCAGAAGCATGGCACGCAGCTACAGCGTAAGAATATTTCTCGGATCATTGTTTGGCGGATGATTTACTATTTTCTAATTTCCCCATTTCTCATTCTTCCAGACAAAGAAACCGTAAGATTTATGACTGCCCGCGTTGTTTTGATAGACAGGTATGGTTTGATTGACATCTGCAACTGTTTCTCAGAAATTATCATAACCACAATGTCTCCATACGATTTTACAAATTCATTGATTGATACTGAGTGTTGGCTTGATAGGATGAAAGCAATATCACTTCCAATGTTCGTCCAGACGAAAAGGTAATAACTTGTATGTTCTCATAATGGAAGAGATCTGGTCTTGTGGATGATAGCTTGTGTTTTAATTTGCTTTGTGCAGGATATTGAGATAATTGTAACATACGGTGACTCTACTGGTGCTGTTCAAGTTAGAAGTATAAGATCCAGGGACCTGTCTGCTTCCTGGGTGTGGAAAAAACCTGGTGTTAAAAATCATGATCAATCAAGGAATTCTTTGGTGACTTGGCACAATTCTGTCTGCCTTTTCAATGTCTTTCACATGTTCGTTGATGTTTAGTCATTCACAATTATGAATTGATACTCTTGCCATCTGTCTCAGATGGAAGAGGACCCATTGCAATCTAAAATGAGCACAAGGAACTCCGGAGGAGATTTTGGTTATCAACACTCTGGAGGTGAAATCCCATATCTGCAATCAATTCCCTTGCACCCAGTGAAACTCAAGAGGCAGGTACAAATTTCAAACTTTGAGTAGACAGAGATGGTTCATTGTTTTACTTTGTCTGATGCTAATACCATTCCTTTTTCTGTAGATGTTACGAACGGAAAGGAGGCAAAGGCGGATTGCAGACTTGATCAAACAAGACAAAGAGACCGAGAAACAGGTGCAAGAGGCTGCAATTGAACGAGCTAGGAAGCTCGATACCACTGTCAAGGGTAAATACAGTATATGGAGGAAAGAATATGAAAATCCGAATTCTGAATCCACAGTGAAACTTATGCGAGATCAGATTATAATGTCCAGAGCTTATGCAACAATAGCTAAAGCTAAGAATGAAAGTGTGCTTTATGATTCTCTCACAAAACATGCTAGAGAAAGTCAATTGGCTATTGGAGAAGCTTCGACCGATGCTGAACTTCATGCTAGGTCTTGCTACTACATTCTCACACAATTTTGTTCATATGTTTGCCATAGGGTCTCATGTAGAATTCTTTCTTTTTGTTTTTTTCTTCTGTGCATCAGTGCATTGAATCAAGCAAAAGCCATGGGTCACATTCTTGCTGCAGCGAAGGACCAATTATATGATTGTGTGTCTATAGCAAGAAAGTTGAGAGTCATGCTTCAGTCAAGCGAGACAAGTGTCAGTACACTAAAGAAAAAGAGCTCATTCTTGATACAACTGGCTGCAAAAACTATTCCCAAACCATTGCATTGTCTCCCTTTACTTCTGACTACAGATTATTACCTACATAGGTACGATAAAAGGGATTTCCCTAGCCAAGGGACGCTTGAAGATGCTTCGCTGTACCATTATGCCATTTTTTCTGATAATGTACTGGCAACATCTGTTGTTTTAAACTCAACAGTGCTGCATGCTAGAGAGCCTGAAAAACATGTCTTTCATATTGTGACAGACAAGCTCAATTTTGCAGCTATGAAAATGTGGTTTCTAGTTAATGCTCCTGTTGGTGCTGCAATTGAAATACAGAATGTAGATGAATTTTCTTGGCTCAATTCTTCATACTGCCCTGTCCTACGTCAGCTTGAATCTTCACGAATGATAGAATATTATTTCAAGGCGCATCAGGCGTCATCCCTCACAGCCGGTTCCGACAATCTCAAATACAGGAATCCAAAATACTTGTCCATGCTTAATCATCTTAGATTTTACCTTCCTGAAGTTTATCCAAAGCTCGACAAGATATTGTTTCTGGATGATGACATTGTAGTTCAGAAGGATTTGACACCTTTATGGTCAGTAAATCTGCTAGGGATGGTGAATGGTGCAGTTGAAACCTGCAAGGAGAGCTTCCATAGGTTTGACAAGTATCTCAACTTCTCAAACCCAAAGATATCTGATAATTTTGATCCAAATTCTTGTGGCTGGGCATTTGGGATGAATATCTTTGATTTGAAAGAATGGAGGAAGCGTGACATTACTGGAATATACCATCATTGGCAAAACTTGGTATGAAACCATCTGATTCTAATATCACTCCACAGTAGTTTCGATAAACAAATGAATTTGTTAAAATTAATTGGCGCGATATATATCCAGTTGTATTCATTGGAGCTATGAGCATTATTACTGTCTCTTGCATGGATAGACATTGCCGATTAACTTGGTATCTTATACATTTTTTTTAAATCAAATATACTCTATAGTTTTTGAAACCATAATGTGAGTGCTTTTGGAGGACCTGATATTAATTTTCTGTTTTTATTTCATAACTACATCTGATTTCTGCAGCTCAAGAAAACATTTCAGATTGAATAGATAGGCTTTAAGACCCCGCCCTGAATGCAAGTTGGGGGAGTTTGTATGTCTTTTCATTATGCAATATATGCCTGAGACTAATTTCAATTTATTACAGAATGAAGACAGGACTCTTTGGAAACTTGGCACGCTGCCTCCAGGCCTGATTACTTTCTATAACCTGACATTTCCTTTGGATCGAAGCTGGCATGTACTGGGTCTGGGATATGATCCTGCTCTTAACCAAACAGAGATAGAGAATGCTGCTGTTGTTCATTACAATGGAAACTATAAGCCGTGGTTGAATCTTGCAATCGCTAAGTATAAAACATATTGGTCCAGACATGTCATGCTTGATAATATGTACCTAAAACTTTGTAACCTCGAGGAGTAATATTTAACCGTAAATTTATTTGGTTTCTATATTTTTATACTTGCGTATCCTATCTGAAGCAAATAAAAGGTGGTTACACATGTAGTGGCATGTGTCTGTCAACACAGATGCATTGTTACATAATCTGGTTGATTCAACATAGCAACTTAACCTTGTGCTTGCTTATTCTTGCGATCATAATAGTGATTCCTTAACTCAATGGTTGAGACTTGAGAATTGTATTAATATCAGGTATCAAATGCAAAGCGGTATATAATCTTGTCTGTGGAAGAAACGGATGCAATTATTTGGTGGTGAGGTCATGGTGCTTTGGGACCTTGCTGACAAGAAAGGATATGTAATAAAAGAAGATTCCAAGTAGTTTTTAAAGCTGATATCTCTAACAAAACTACCAAACAAAGCTAGATATATTTTCAAGATGTTATATGCTTCATTTTCCACCCTTGATTAATTTGCTATAATGCATTCACTGTCCATGTTTACCATATTTTATCCAGATCCATGATTCAATCTTTTTAATATTACTAGCATGAAGCACGTGCGATGCACGTAAATACCAATTATATGCTAAAAATTAAAATTTTGATTTTATAAAAAAACAATTTGAATCATTTTGTTATTAATTTGAATTTATTCTCTTGTTATGTTAGACGAATAAATTAATTAAGAACTTATATAATTTACTTTCAAATTTTTTGTCAAATCAAAATTAAAGTTGTTAATTTTATGTTATGAAATAAATTATAAGTAGCACAATATATCGAACCAAATGAACTGAAACAAATTTTTAAAAAATATATATCCAAACATCACCTATAAGGCATAGTAAAATAAAAATTAATTAAATTATGAACTTTATCAATGTATAATCATAAGTTACATAAATTAAGCACACTAACCATAAATATTCATCAAAAGTCAAAAAAATATCAAAACTAATGAGATAATAATATTGATAGTAAAATATAACTCATTTAAATAAGATTATATGGTAAATATCAAATAAAATCTGATAAACTCATAAAATAATTATTAAATATAAAATTTAAACTACCAGTATGATTTTCACTTAAAAAATATAAATATAACCAAATACATAACTTGCATAAAAAAGGTTATTTTTTGTTTTGTTGAATTAGTTAGTTTGATTTAAAAATAAATAATAAATAAAGATGTAATATACTTTGATAGATGTTAATCAATGTTCATTATAATTTATATTTATTATAAGGATTATGTCATATATTATTTTTTATATTAGAAAATAATATTTCATTATGATATAACTCAATTTTATTTCTCTCACGCTCGTTTACAATTAAAAAAGTTTTCTATTATCCACATATTTATATGTATATAGAATGCAATAATTTTTTTAAATGAAATATGACATAATTAAATATTATAATGAAAAATAAAGGAATAAAGTCAAAAGCATAAAACTATAACAATAAAATGTGGTTAATTAGTATTTAACTATTAATTAATAAACTAAGTGTGAAATTATCACATATGTTAATTGATAATGGAAATAAGTAAACACATCCACACATTTATATGTATATGGAATGAAATAATTTTTTTTAAATAATGAGATATGACATAATTAAATATTATAATGGAAAAAAAGATATGTGAAAAATTTAAAAGCACAAAATTATAACCATAAAATGTGTTTAATTAGTCTTAATTATTATTTAATAGACTAAGTGTGAAATTACTACATATGTTAATTGATAATTGAAATAAGTAAAAATGTGAAGGGTAATTACGTCCATTCACAATTGGAAAACATTTCAAGAATCCATACTTTTATAGGTATATAGATTGGTATAATCTGATTTTGTAACTTGTTAACGAATTTTATATGACAGTATGTGTACCTTCAAAATTCATTTATAAATATTTTACTTTACGGAACACAATTTAAAGCTTAATTAATTGTTGTTGAGATAAGTTTATAAAAAGCGTGCGTCAAGGAACCCGATCACTGGATTAAGGATGATAACTTCGCCCATGCACATGATTAAATCAAATTTTATATCATCAGTATTACATACTCGAGATGGCAACGGGTCCGGGTTGGGGCAGTTTTGTCTAAACCAGGGACCGTTCCACCTTCCTTTGGATATGTCCAGTCCTCCGAACTCGACGGGTCCAATCTGAGTTAGACCTACTGTCGAAAATATATAATTTTATATATATTCAATAAAAAAATAAAAATTAACAAATCATTAAATTTATATTAATAATATTCGAGACAAAACAAATATTATTACAAGTTAAAATATATCGACTTGTATTCAATTGATAACAAAAAAATTGTAATGATATATTTCTTATTAAACATATAATAATAAATATAAAATAATTTCAATCCAAAATTTTATAAACTAAAATTATAGATAAGGTATTAATTCTTTAGTGTAAAAAAAGTAATTATATCATTAATAATATATACACATATATTTTATATTTTAGATTAGATATATAGGCAAACCCACCCCGGACCCGCCCCGTACTCGCTTGTAGATGTTAGGGATGACAATGAGTCCTGTCGGGGCGGGTTTAGACCCGACTCTTTGTCATCCCTAACATTTACACTTTCATATAACACGACGTATATATATTCGCAAAGGCATGAACATTTTACACACAAGTACAGCCGTCAAAATGGGTCCAGTTCGTCGAGTTAGCCCCATCCCACCATGAAAAATTAGCGGGTTGGATCATGGTTTAGTGACCCATTTGGAGACGGACCTAAATCGGGTAAGCCAAATGTGCCATGGGTTGGGGCGGCGTGGCACGGGTCAAAGCATGCCGGCTCGCCAGTTTTTTTAAAAGAATAACCTTTTTTTTTTATTTTTCATTATTTTTTGTGAATTGTTGCATCATTACACTTATTTTTAAAATTTGTTTTTTAGAAATTTAAAAATATCATTTGATGTGTTTTTAATGTCTTATAATTTTTTTATATTTAAATTTCTATTCATGTTATTCACATTATCTGAGTATATGATTTTTTATACAAAGTATATTCGTTGACATCAAAATTGTATATGATTTGTTTGGTTATGATATTTATATTTGTTAATGTGTAACAATGCGAGTATTTTTGTTTGAAATATCAAGTATTAGTGTTGCTTTTATATTTTTATATTTTTTAAAAAATTTGACGAACTGGTTCGTCTAACCCATAACCTGGAGTTAGTTGATATTTTTCCAACCCGTCGGATTGGCGATCCGCCCTGTCCCGTTTGATGACGGGACAGGACGGCCTGTTTGACAACTCTATACACAAGTAATTACACATAATTAAAAAAGCTGAAATGTGTGCACGCGCAATTCTTGTTTTATATGAATATCATGGGACAAAAATTACAACATTTTTCGGAGGCAAAAACTTGTGTGAGACGGTCTCACGGGTCGTATTTTGTGAGACATATCTCTTATTTGGGTTATCCATGAAAAAATATTACTTTTTATTCTAAGAGTGTTACTTTTTATTGTGAATATCATTAGGGTTGACCCGTCTCACAGATATAGATTCGTGAGACCGTCTCACAAGAGATCTACTCTTTTCCGGAATAGGTTAATACATCATATTAAAGTTAAAATAAAAATTGATTATGTAATATTTTATCGCTTGTTAACGTGAATTAGTACGACCATGAGCCTGTCATACGAATGACAAAAAAAATATTCAACAAAACAGATTTGTGTTTATTACTGCCTATGCAACATGCTTAATTTGCAGCAGCATGTGTCAATGCATGTGTATAATAATTTCGACAATCCAGGAAATCGTGGACCTCAAATTAAAATCAGATTTGATTCATGAAAACTGTTCTAAGCGTATTTCGTGTGTAATAATTTCTCTGGAGTTCCATATTGTATCGTGTACTTGTTTTTGCCAGATGAGTCTATTTGGCACAACCAATAAAAAATGTATACTAACAGCACAAACTTTTTGAAAAATTCACCGTTAGAAAGATATGTATTCCAAGTTTGTCAAGTATGGTGTAAGGTACTTCCAGCACACAAGTAAATTTTTTTTAATATCATGTCTCAAAACCCAAAGTGGTCTGATATAATTTGACATCTGCCGTAACATTTACTCTTACAATCGCCAGTGCCAAGGCCCAAGAACAAAAATACACATAACACTGTCGCAACACTATCGACCAGGATTCCCCAAAAGTCGTTCCACAGCTGCGTGAACATTTCCTGATGTAGCGCGCAGCGCTCTGATATTCTCTTCAGCGTCAAAAAAACCCATCTCTTGCAGCTGTGACAGCTGTGTTGAATACAGTTGCTCCGGGGGAACTACAGGAGAGAGCAAATTTCAATGTTAAGTTGCGATAAAAAGAAAGCATGTATCAGTCAAAAAAAGGTAAGATAGTTTTAACCATCAGGCCCATCTGAAGCAGTCAAACTACCAGCTCCCAGACCACCAAACATGTTCATCAGCATGTCTAAACCCATATTATTTTCAATGCCTGCATTCACAAACATGCACCAGAAGACTACAGTTGCATGGTCACAAATGTACATATGAATATACAAGTACCTATCAGCTATTGACAACGTTTACACAATTGTAGGATTTACAGTTTATATTGCTTCATACCTCTACCTTGATCAGTGTGAACACCTCCCCTGAGAAAAAGAACACGTAAATTTTAAGAAAATACTACAGAAAGTAGGAATTAACATACACTTCAATAAAAATGCTAAAAGTAATATGTTAGACAAGAGCATAAACAAAAAAAGAAAGGGTTTGTGTACGAGGACAAAAGGCAACCCTACAAGAATTTTGGAAATAATCTTTGCATCAATGTTTCAAACCAAGATAAAATCAACGTTAGACAAAACCTCCACAAGTTAATATCGGATAAATTTTGGAAATAATCTTTGCATCAATGTTTCAAACCAAGATAAAATCAATGTAGACAAAATCAGAAGCTAAAAAAAGGTAACAATCTAATCAATGATAGCACCTCACTACATGGCCATCCCTCAACAATTAGTTGAAGGTCAATCAGCAACCGATCTAAACCTGAATATATAAATCTTGCAAGTAATATCAATGATAGACAGTGTTCTAAATGGCGGTCGAGGCGGCCGCCTAGGCACGGTAGGCAGCCCTCGACCGCACCACCTATGCATGAGAAGAGTATTTTAGGCGGCCCAAGCTATACGGCGTTGAGGAGGCGGGTCAAGGCGGCGAGCAGGCGGACTAGGCGAGAGAGGCGGCGAGCAGACGGGCTAGACGAGCAGTCAAGATTTTTAAGTTGTAGTCAACAATTTAAAAATCTAGTCAACAATTTTAAAAGCTTAGTCAACAATTTTAAAAACCTAGTCAAAGTCAACTAATTTTAAATATCAAAATCCTAGCACACCTCACTTTCTTTATTTTATTTTTGGTTTTCCCTCTCGACTCTTAAGTCTCAACCACCACACATTAGTTATGTTTAGTCTACTACTTGTTCTAATGATGGATAATTGGTTGAAACTTTGAAATTTAAACTAAGTTTTTTGGTAAAAGTAATTATTTTACTTTTTTAGCATAATATCATTAATATGATAATGAATCTTTATTAATTGCACATTATCTAGATGATTTTATATTATATGAAGTTTCTTTGTGTTTAAACATTATTTAATTGCACATTTGACATAAAAAATTATGACTATTTGTGATTATATTGCATGATTATCTATAAAAAATTACTTGAAAAAATTCAACCGCCTAGACGGCCGAGGCGGTAGGTGGTCACCGACCGCCTCGCCACCGCCTCCCGCCATTTACAACCTTGATGATGGAGAAATGCATCAGGTTTGTTTACTGACACAGAACTTGTATCAAAACGAACCATGAAGATTGAACTTCACATAATATTAGATAACTCATAAGCAGGTGTTTAAATTACATCTCTGCGGATATTGAAACGAGACTAATGCTTTTAGCAAGGGCCAAAAAAACCAGGGAACTCCATTATCTATTACACAGAATTACTAGAGGAAAAAAGGTTATCAGGTTCAATCAAGGACGACAGACATAACTTGCATGATATGTTTGAATGATAATAACATGTGAAAGGACTCGCATGCCAACATTGAAGTAGATAATTGGATCCAACAATCAATTATTTAAAAACTTTTGCCAAAAAAGCTCAAAATCACTGTTTTCTACTCACGGGGTTGATTGCTGCCGACTAAGTTGAGAGAGTTGTTGCTGAAAAGCCATCATTTGCTGGCAAAAAAAATGTCTGGTAAGAAGAGAAAATGACAACAGTCTCACATCCTTCACTGAACCTCATAATGCTTTTGTGTGTGAAACTGTCTGTATCAATACACATCGACATATCTTGTCGAGAAGGTGTTGGAAATAAATAAACACTGAAATACCAATAATTGGCACAAGATGCAATAAATACTAATTTTGTAAAAACTATTTGGTTAGTCAGTGATTTAGTCCTGAATTGTCAAAGCATTTTCATGAAAAAAATTGATTCTTGTTGATAAAACTATCAGTAACCTTACTAAGTAGTAAGTACATCAATAAAATGATAGCAATAGTGAATGTATACTTTCCTGAATGTTCTACAAAAATTATGTAACACTTGAGTAATTTATCATACACCTGCAAGCCATAAAAAACCATTCACAACATATTTTTTCATATGGAAAACTCCTCACTCGTCAGATTTTCAGACATCTGAAGTCTGAACATGAATATTTCGGCTAACAAAGGTGAAAAGGAAAAAAGAAAGCCCAAGTGAAGAAAAGGTCAATAAAGGTCAATCGAGACATGCCAGCATCGTTTCAGGTGAGGTCAGTTCGCGTACAATTTCAGGGTTTTGCATCATTTCTCTTAACTGAGGGTTCACATCAAGTATAGAGCGGAGTTGAGGATTTAAGTTCAGGATCTGCAATCGGTTGTTATTACAGGATGTTTTAAATCTACAGCGGGCTAAATTATCAATTCATACAGAACTGTGGCAGTAGCAAGTACTTGATCCAAGTATTGAGGATTAGAAAGAAAACTCTGCATCATCTGTGCCATGGCTGGGTTCTGCAATAACCGACCGAATGCTGAGGAATCCGGCATGCCCATTCGCTCCAATTCAGGAACACCGAGCCCTCCTAACCCAGGAATGGATGGTAGTCTCGCATCATCAGTTGGATTAGATCTTGAAGTATTATTTGTCTGAGAATTTCCTAAAATATCACATTCAGCAGCTCATATATAGTGCCCATTACTGATACATGGAAAAAAGACAAGAAACAAAAGAACAATATGGTACAAATGACTTGGACCCTAATAAGATTAACAGGAGCATCCATCGACAGATTTCTAACCCCTGAAGAAAGAATGGTCAAAGAAACTAGTCCTAACCAAAAGAGGATGTGAAGCAAGAAAGTTGAAAATGCGAGGAAAACATAAATAAATGTTGTATCAATAAAACCATTAAGCACACCACCGCAGTTGAGAACTGAATTCTTTTTTTTTGATAAGAAACATATTATATTAATGATTGAAAATTTTACAGTACATTAGGCGGATAAGACATCCGCTATACGAAATTAAGCATGCAACAAAAATTGAAACTAAGTACAACACAGTTTAATCGAAAACGAAATTCCAATCCCTGTATAACTCTGAGACACGTAGGTGTTTGTAATCTATCAGTAAATTCGTCCAACTTGCCACTCTGAATTTGATTTTGTCCCATAGTTCTTCAACCGTGTCCTCCTTATCTTCGAATACTCTTTTATTTCTTTCCATCCAAATCGACCAAAAAATGCAATGGACGATGATGAACCAGAACCTTAAATTTTTCCTTCCTTTATGAAGGCTCGTTTCGACTTTATACATCTCTTTAGACTTATCCGGCATGACCAACACCATTTGTAATTCCGTGAAAGTCTTGGTCAAATTTGTGTACTGAAAGCACAATGAATGAGCAAATGATCTTGATTCTCTTCATTGCTACGGCACAGACAACACCAATGAGGTCGTAAGGCACAAGATGGCCATCTTCTTTGTAGCACATCACTAGTCTGTAGTTTCTCCAATGCCACAATCCACGAGAATACTTGCACCCTTGGCGGGACAGGTATTTTCCAGATATTCAAATAGTAAGAGAAAGGATAAGGAATAGTCGAAGTGAAGAAAGAGTCATAAAATGATTTTACCGAAAATATCCCCGAGGAATCCCCCAACCAAATTCTATAATCTTCTACCCCCGTCTCCAAACGTACATTTTGTAAGACACCTAATAACTCGCTAAACTCACTCTCTTCTTCTTCATACAAATTCCTTCTAAATCTAAAATCCCACTGCTGAACACTCATCCCATCCCTAACGACATTCTCAACGAAGGTTGAAGCTGGTTTGTTTGTAAGACTCGAAATGGCAAACAATGAAGGAAATCGAATAGAAAAAGGTACCCCTCCCACCCACTCATCCTCCCAAAACCGTATAAAATTCCCCTCCTTAATCACCCCCCTAACCAATCGATTGAAAGCCGGGAACGATTTAGAAATACCTTTCCATGGGCTTTTGAAAGTAGAAATCCCAGCTAGCCCCAAATCCCATCCATTGTCATGTGTACCATAAATGCTAGTAATAACTTTCTTCCACATAATCACCCTATCCACTGAACCTCTCCACCACCATTTGCCGAGAAGAGCTTTGTTTCTGAATTGAATATTTCCCACTCCCAAACCCCCATTGACCATCGGTTTGCACACCTGATTCCAACCAACCACGTGACAATGCTTCTCACCGTCCGGTCCATCCCACAAGAAGTTTCTCATCAATCTTTCCATAACAATCCCCACCTTATTCGGAACTCTGAAAATGGACATAAAGTAAGAAGGCAATGCACTCAAAACAGCCTTAATCAGTGTAAGTCTCCCCCCCTAGATAAAAAAGATTTTTCCCAGTTTGCTAGTCTTCTTTTCATATTCGATATAACTGGATCCCAGAATTCCATCTTCAAAGGATTACCTCCCAATGGGAGTCCTAAATATTTAATTGGGAAGGTACCTTTCTTACACCCAATGTTGTTAACCATTTCATCTGTTTCCCCAGCGTCGATAAGCAAACCCACAACCATACTTTTTTCCATATTTATCTTGAGACCCGAGATCATGCAAAATATTTTCAATAGATCTAAAATTTCCAACAAGTGCTGTCTTGAGTTTGCAAAAAATATAGTGTCATCCGCAAATTGTAGGTGAGTAATATGTTCTTTATTTCTACCTACTTCGAATCCTGTAACTCTTCCATCCACCTTGGCTTTATCGACCATTCTTCCCAGAACATCTATTACTAAATTGAAGAGTAGTAGTGAAAGTAGATCCCCTTGTCTAAGACCTCTCTCCTCTTTAATTTTACCCCTTGGCCTTCCGTTAATAAAAATGGAGTATGAGACGCTCGAAACACAACCCATTATCCACTTCCTCCACTTGATTCCAAAACCTTTCTTCATCAATACCCAATCCAGAAAATTCCAGTCAACACTATCGTATGCCTTCTCCAAATCCACTTTGAACACCCATCCATCCTTCTTTTTTCTTCGATAAAATTCTACCACTTCATTGGCGACTAAACAACAATCCAATATTTGTCTTCCCTTGATGAAAGCACATTGATTTTCTTCGATTCTTGAATTAATGACTTTTTTCAATCTATTCGTCAAGACCTTAGCCAAGATTTTATATAAGCTTGTAATCAAGCTAATCGGTCTGAAATCCTTTATCCTCGTCGCTTCCTTTTTTTTCGGTATGAGACATATATATGTCTCGTTTGTTACCCCATTGACAATTCCACTTGTGAAAAATTCAGCAAGAACCCTTAGTATGTCCTCTTTGACCGTGTCCCAATTATGTTGATAGAAAGCCATTGTGAATCCATCTGGACCCGGAGCCTTGGACCCATCACTCTCGAAAACCGTGTTTTTGATCTCTTCCTCAGTAAAAGGTGACTCCAACTCTTGTGATTGAGTCTGATCTATCGCACACCAGTCCAGTCCTCTTAATTCCACGGCATCTCCTTCAAATTCTCGCTGCCCCCCTTCTCTTCTCTTATACAGTCTCCGATAAAAACTTATAATTTCCTCTACAATAAATCTTTCCTCAGTGACTCTCGATCCATCGTCCAATTCCACAATGTCAATCACTGCTTTATTCCTTCTATCACTGAGTAATGAATGAAAAAATTTTGAATTATGATCCCCTTCCCTCATCCACTTGAGTTTCCCTTTTTGACATTGGATTTGTGATTTTCTTATCATATTGGTTTCCAACTCGATTTTCAAATTTTTTCTTTCCTCTTTTAATGTCTCAGACCACCTCCCCGACTCCTCTAATTCATCCAGTCTTCTAATGTCACTGGTCAATTACTTAATTTTAAAACCAACATCTCCGAAAACCTCTTTATTCCAAGTAGCTACTTCCGCTTTGATCTTTTTCAGTTTAGACATGAATTTATACCCCTCCCAACCTTGGTAGGTTCCACAATTCCACCATTCCTTGACCGATTCTTTGAAATTCGGATGTGTTAACCAAGCATTTTCAAACCTAAAAGGTGTAGGTCGCCAACGCAAAATACTAGTGTCAAACAATACCGGATTGTGATCAGAGGTGATTCTAGGTAGCACCCTTTGTCTGTAATTATGGAACATATCTTTCCAGCCCTTAGTAAAGAGGAATCTATCAAGACGGCAACAAATTGGTTGAGTCCTGAAATTGGTCCATGTGTATTTTGCATTTTGAAGTGGTGGATCAATTAAAAGTAATTCCTCAATCAAACTATCAAAACATCTCATACTTGTAGTTCTTGAAGGACTATTCAGTTTTTCGGTCGTATTCCTAACCACATTGAAGTCTCCTCCCAAACACCACTTATCACCACAAATCGAATGCAGGCCTGCCAATTCATCCCACAAGTTTTCTCTTTCTCTCGGTTTAACTGGCCCATAGATTGCAGAGAACCACCATTTTACTTCCACATTTCCACAAATTTCGATCGATACCGTGAAATCTCCAATCAAATTTTCACCCACTATCACCACCCTAGGATCCCATAAAACCAGGATGCCCCCCGCTCTTCCCACTGACGGTAGACTTACCCATTCAACAAATCTCGATTTCCAAATGCTAGCCACAAATTGTCTGTCCACCCTAACTCTTTTTGTTTCCAGTAGTACAACCACATCTGGTTTTTCTATACGAATGACATTCCGTATTAATTCTCTCCTAGTTGTTGCCCCTCCACCTCGTATGTTCCATGATAAAATTTTCATATTGAAACCGTGTATCCCTTGGAAGTAGAACACCTTTCATAGTTGATATCACACTTTAGCCTCTTTAATTCCTTACTCAAGTTACACTTTGGCTTCTTATCCCCTTCCCCACTTTTTCCCAGTTGGTCCATCTCAGCAATTCCATTTTCTGACTTACATTTATAACCCATCGATTCCACGTCAAAGATTTCTATTTCGGAACCCGGCTTTTCATCGATTTTATTACCCCCCCTCCTAAAAATCCACTAGACAGCCCAAGAGAAGAAAAAGACACTGAATACACTGAAGTTTAAAAGAATGATTGAAAAAAGAAGAATGAATTCCAGACAATACCTGTCCCACGTTAGAGCTCATAATTACCGTATCTTGTAGCTTTTTGGAATCCGCCTGTTTTTTCGGTGAAGAGAACATATCTGCCAAGTCCTCGAAGTTATCTTCCAATGTAGCTGAAACCTCCGATCTCGAAGATAAATGACTATCCGTTTCCGAGTATAACAAGTCATCTTCCGACAAATTTTCTTGTGCACCTTCAACGTCTTTTCCTTCTGTGCCAATCATATCGCAGAAGGTCTTCATCGGGCTATTAATACCTTGATTATTAATCCCCTGAGTACAAGTTTGGTATCTAAAAGCTGTCTCTTCTCTCTTTTTTCTTCGGTAGCAAGTTTTCTCAAACTTTGGCAATGAAGTTTTAGAGTTCACATCTCCCTCTTCGCTGTCCAGTCCCTTCCTTGGCGTCTCAATCATCGTGTTGATCTGGGAGTGCTGAAATTCATGAATTTCTTTAGGAACAACTCTAGAAAGTATTTTGATCACCTTACTGTCTGCACTGGAGGCATGTTCAAAGCACTTATTCTTGGGTGAAAGATGATGTATCTCCCTGATCGAAGTAGTCGTCCCATCTTCCTTGCTATTGGGTGAAAGATTGGGCATCTCCCTTGTTGCAGAAGCCATCCTTTCTTCCTTCTTCTTTGAGTTGACCACAGGATCAGGTTTCAGCTGCTCAGAATTATTGTCTACTTCTGGATCTATATCGTGTGCTTTATGTTGATTTACTGGAATTTGTCCTACTCTGCTTCCCCCCTCAAGAGTTTGCATCCTGCGAATATTGTTGTTACCCCATCCCGCCAATGTTCTCTTACCATTCACCACTACTTGAGCATACGTACATTTATCGTATTGATGATAAGCAATAGGGTCAAAAGTTTCTACCCTTATACTTATTTCTCTCAATTCACCTTGAATTGGAATGTGCATCCTGCTATTAATGAATCCTCCCTCAATGCCTTTCACCTTAATTCTAGCTGCCCCGAGCTCACTAACTGAAAGAGTTTGAGCACTGATATCCAATAACCCTCCGCAGAGATCCCCAATAATTTTGAAATTATCCACCTTCCAAAGGTTCCATGGTAACCCGTAAATGGAAATCCAACTATTACAACATTTGTCCATAATGTAAGCCGAGTTGATATCTTGCTTCCAACCCTCGAATTCCAGCATAATCCCCTTATCAAAAAAACCTCTCTTTAGTCTTAGATAAAAGGAAAAATCGTCTGCATTAGAAGGCCACCAGACCGCTTTATTTGCTTCAAACGGAGAAAGAATTACTTTCTGTTTTGCTGATTTCCCAAGAGCCTTTTCAATGTCCTCCCAAGAAGTGGTAACCTTACTTTTGGTAACAATCAGAGCTTCTTCCCACTTCTTAATCGAATTTAAATTGCCTCTGACACCAGATGGATTATTCCTCTGTCGGATAAACTCCCGATGAACCAGATTATCTCCATATTTATCGTTAAAGAGCTTCCTTGTGTTGGGCCAATGGTCAGACATAGAAATATCGCTCTGGTAGTTCCCTGACCTCAACTTTCCCAAGGAAGTAGCTAAATTTCTCCAGCCCACAGACTTACTACCACTGGGCACGATGGTAGTTAGCTTATTACCTTGATGACTATACTTAGACAATTCCAGAAATCTACCTCGCTTATTAGAGAAGATCTGAACCGTGAACACCGCATTACGACCTCTGAGTCTAAAGAATGGCGTCTCGAACTGTGTAGAATTAATGGCATCTAAGAATCTTAGTTGAATCCAATGGGCCGCATTTCTATCGAAATCCAGCATGTAACATGAATTCCTTGTACGTTCGGACCACCAAATCGAGGCTCCTCTGTTCCCCAGTCTCAACGAGAAGATTTTGTGTTCTATCTTAATTACTACATCTCGACTAGCTGACCCAGAAGCCAATGACGCGTTAGAAAAGAGCTTATGATTCCTAAAAAACATCCTTCGAAGCAAAACCAACGGCACCGAATAAAAAAGATAAACTGAGAAGAATGAAAGGACAACACGAGGAGGTAAAGAAAAGATAAATTGAGAATAATCAGAGGAACGAAAAGATGGTTAGATACTAGACCGAAGAAAAAGCGAGATGAAATCAAAAAACTGAGGCGAAAGAGGCGAGGAAAGGTGAGAGGAGAAAGGACCGCCGACGGCCAGCGACCGGCGTCGGAGATGAGGGAGAATCAGTCGACGAAGCTTATAGAAGGACAAAACGGAAACGGCTAAGGAAGACTCCGGAAGGTGGAAAAAACAAAGAGGGAGAAATCATTTTCAAAAAATTCTTGTTGAGAACTGAATTCAAACCGCAGAAAAAAAAATTAGTACAGATTTGGTAGGAATGAGATGAAGGAAAAACCAAGCTAATTGAATAATGAAAAAAGAACAAGAACCACCATTACTCCAGGTTAACCAGACCCAGAACCGAAAATGAAGAAAAACAAATTAGATATAAAATGCTAACTAGAAATAACGTCATGCTTAGGTCAGCTGCACTCAACACAAAGCTATGGCAGTACCTTACCAAAACAAAATTATAGTACAACTGAGCTAAATACTGGCTTCACCTAAATATGCCCTTAATTCTGCCTAGAAATTAGAAGTCACAGGAACTTTGATGCAAAACAGCTCACTTAACATAACATTCACAAAACAAAAGGTTCTCATCTTACCGGAATTACTCCATGGGTTGGGAAGTGGATTTGCATTCGGGATCGTGGTTCCCGAGGCCATTTCAGTTTCGGTGTTTGCAGAACTAGGTACTTCTCTGGTTTGAGTGGCATCCCGATTCTGCAAGAGGGCAGCAAATGGGTTTGATCCTACATCAGCGCCAGCGCCAGCATCCATTGTTGTTGCATTCAAGAAGGGTTCTTGGACATTCTCATACATGCGTCTAAGCATATTAAATCCTTCGGGAGAAGATTCAATGTTACTCATGGCCCTGTCAGTGTTACGCATCATCTCACGCATTAACTCAGGATTTCGAGCTGCTTCCAGGGTTTGTCGAAGGACTCCGGGATCGTTCAGAATATGGGCAAGTTCAGGATTCCGGTCAATGATCTCATGCATTTGAGGGTTACTCATGATTAAGCTGCGCATTACTTCAGGGTTGTTCATCAGGCTTTGAATTGCAGGGGAGTTAATTATCTCTCTCATCATGTTAGGATTCTGAGTAAGTTGTTGCTGCACCTGTTCAAACGCAGGGAGTCCAGTTCCAAATAATCTAGACACCCCAGAGCCACTAAGTGCCCCCAGATCAACCCCGGGGAAGAATGTAGCACCTGCATCAGCAATCCCAGAGCTCCTACTACTGGGAGCAGGTGGAACACCAGTAGTACTGTTGGTGCTCTCAGAAGCAACTGGAGCAGCAGAGTTTGGTGCTGCAGATGGTGCAGAACCACGAACCATATGAACTGTGTGATCAGCCTGCAAACCTATTCATGACATGAAATAGACCACAATAATCAAAATGAATGGAGAGATCAAGTATATGACTATATGAGCAAGAGGATGGTCGCCGGATTACTCAAGAGCAACCAAGGATGTAACAACTCTAAGTTTATTTCCGAAGTATATACACACGTAGTTTAATTCTATCAACAGAAACATAAATTACACAATTAAGACAAGTTTACAAAAAAAAAAAAAAAAAAAAACAGAAGTGCTCATTAATCATGCATCAAAATCATAAATCAACAGGTGATGCTCATTAATTGCTTATCAATATCAGCAGCACTTGCCCCCGGCCCCCCACAACACAAAAAGCAATAATCTTTAGTCATTCTTAACAATTCCTAATTTAACAAAGAAATGAAATACCCAATTTGCAAGTGTCCAACAAATCAAGATACCATATAATTGGAGAGCGTAAATCATTAACAATCATACACTCGCTACCCCCTGTGATTATACACTACATACAAAGGAAAAGCCCTTTTTCATGAAGCAGGCTATGAATTTACCATGTACCCATTATTCATCCAAATTTTGCAGCACATGAGCCTTTTCGTAGTCATTGGCTCATTGCATGCATACATAATAGATAATCTATCATCCAACAACATATGTGAAAGATGAAATGAAGAAATTAAACTTAATAGAATCAATGGTAAATAAATGTTTCCCACATACTCGATTTTTGCAGAACTACATGAAAACATATTATATATTCTCAGTATCAGAGTTGGGAGTTGGAAGTTTCTATAGAACAGAAAAATGCCCAGTGCTGTAAACATGCCTACACAACTTTCTCCTGGATATGGCCAACAAGTAGGCCAAAAGTGTCTAACGTGCAGGCATCCAACTGATTAGACATTCTAGAGATAGAACATGCTTTTGGAGCAAAAAGATGAATCGTATTTCATAAGCCATATGTGGCGGTCTAATAATGCCAAAAATTTGCTTGTCATATCTGGATACATATTTCTCTCTTTTAGCAGACAAAACCCTGGTGCTTTCCAAATGCAATCTCCACTGGCTAATGTTGAACTTTCATAACATTTTATCAATGTGCTACAATAAGGCTTTCAAAGACGGACAAATCAGAGTAAATGCCAGTGCCATTCATCATTCGCAAATTTATGCAATTAAAGACAAATGCTTCAACCATTCATTATTCAGAACTCTGATTCTACCAGAATTTATTCATTTGACACAAAAATATCCCACAAAATTCACCTCAAATGACAAGATCAACAATCAGGCCAGCTAATACACATTGTTGCAACACGATTCCGTAAATTTGAATAAAAAGAGAAATTCGGAAAAACTCCATTACGAATGTTATACCGTATATGAGGAGGGTTTGATCGTCTTTCAAGATCCGACCTTTGTAAATCAAACGCTGCTGTTCAGCTGGCACATCACAGTTCTGCGCTAATACAGCTTTGAATTCCCCCACTGTGGACTGTAGCGTGGTTTGCACTGAAAACTTAGTGCCGTTGGAGCATCGAATGTTTACATTGACCTCTTCACCTCCGCTGGCGCAGGCGCTCGACTCGCCCATTGAATTATTTTCGTCAAATTGAATCAACAGAAGAAAAATCCTTAACCCTTGTTTTTTCCTAAATCACATCCTGTGTAGATTGCAAGGAAAAGGAATAGAAATACACCGTTGAAAAAAAGATAGTAATGTTTTATTTCTTTTACTAGTAACGATTTATAGTTATGATGAGAGTCCAAAAAAAAGTTAACCACATCTTGTTTACGTGGACACTAAAAAAAATGAATCATATATATGCATGGACAAATCTTGATCATCCATCTATATAGAATTTATTTTTATTTTATTTATAATGTAAAACGTGATCAGTACAAAATGAGTATAAATAAGTTTGGTCTTATATATTACATATATCATTAGGTCTTAATTATGCGTATTATATAGTAATTATGTGTATAATTCTAACAACTCGATGACAATGTTATATACATATATTTCATTATGTTCAACACGTGAGTGTCACATCATCCATACTTACATAAAATATACGATTATAAAATAATCCGAGCTCTAAAAATGAACGAATTTACTTACATAATTGTTCATAAAAAAATTTATTAGTATAATTCTATTTTACAGTTTGACCCCATTATTTACATATTTTGCCTCTCCCCCCATATACACAGCTAGCTACATGTTGTGAAGATGTCTTCGTTCTTTCACGTCTCACACCTCAATTCTGCCTGTCGCTTTGGAACAAGAGCTGTCATACGAAGAATTATGAAAATTAACGATGTCAAAATGGTAACCGGAGAGTATAGTAAATTCTACATGAATTCACACGTACACCTTTTTGTACCCAGCTACATATCATCATCCTAACCGGAAATTATAGTCGTAGCCATAAACCCAAATTTGGATGCTGCAAATTAATAACGGACTCGATTCAGGAAAAATGATCCAAGTATATTTCGATCTTCGAATGTACAGGAGCTAGTTAGATATGTATACCAAGTTTGTCAAGTATGGGGTACGGTACTTCCAGCACATAAGTAAATTGTTTTTATTCTCATGTCTCAAAACCCATAGTGGTCTGATATAATTTGACATCTGCTGTAACACTCTCTTACATTCCCCAGTCCCAGGGCCCAAGAACGAAAATATATGTTACACTGTCGCAATACTATCGACCAGGATTCCCCAAAAGTCGTTCCACAGCTGCGTGAACATGTCCTGATGTAGCGCGCAGTGCTCTGATATTCTCTTCAGTGTCAAAAAAACCCATCTCTTGCAGCTGTGACAGCTGTGTTGAATACAGTTCCTCCGGGGGCACTGCAGGAACAAGAAAATTTCAATGTTGAGTTGCGATAGAAAGAAACTGTGCATCAGTCAAAAAAAGGTAAGAGAGTTTTAACCATCAGGCGCATTTGAAGAAGTCAAACTACCAGCTCTCAGACCACCAAACGTGTTCATTAGCGTGTCTAAACCCATAATATTTTCAATGCCTGCATTCCACACACACCAGAAAATTGTGTCCATACGAAATTACAAGTACCTATCTTCTATTGACAACGTTTACTAAATTGTTGGATTTACAGTTTATGTTGCTTCATACCTCTTCCCTGACCAGTCTGAACACCTCCCCTGAGATAAAGAACACGTAAGTTCCAAGAAAATACACTAGAAAAATAGTTGGAATTAACATATGCTTCAATAAAAATGCTAGAAGTAAAATTGAGCATATGCAAAAAAAGGTGGGTCTGATATCAGATAAATTTGGAAATAATCTATGCATCAGTATTTCAGCCCCAGATAAAATCAATGTTAGACCAAATCAGAAGCTAAACAACAAAGTCACTATCTAATCAATGATGGCACATCAATACATGGCCATCCTTTAACAATTAGTTAAAGGTCAATCAGCAACTGATCAATACCTGAATACGTATATCTTGCAAGTAATATCGACGGGGGAGAAACACATCAGTTCTGTTAACCCACACAGAACATGTATCAAAACGAAACCATGAAGATTGAACTTCACATAATGTTAGATAACTCATAAGCAGATGTTTAAATTACATCTCTGCAGGTATTGAAACATGACTAATGCTTTTAGCTAGGGCCAAAAAAACCTGGGAACTCCATTATCTATTACATAGAATTTCTAGAGGAAAGAAGGTTATCAAGTTAAAGCAAGGACAACAAAATAAGTTGCATGAAATGTTTGAACGATAATCCCCTGAAAAAGGACTCGCATGCCAATAAACATTGAAGTAGATGATTGAGAATCCAACAATCTATTATCTTAAAAAAAACTCAAAATCACTCTTTGCTTGCTACTCACGGGATTGATTGCTGCCGACTAAGTTGAGAGAGTTGTTGCTGCAAAGCCATCATTTGCTGGCAAAAAAAATTGACTGGTAAGATTAAGAGAACATGGCAACAGTCTTACATCCTTCACTGAAACTCATAATGCTTGTGTGCGCGCGTGTGTGAGTGTATACACATCTGACATATCTTGTCCAGAAGGTGTTGCAAATAAATAAACACTGAATTACCAATAATCGGCACAAGATGAAATAAATGCTAAATTTGTGAAAGCTATTTGGTCAGTCAGTGATTTAGTCCTGAATTGTCAAAACATTTTCATGAAATTAATTGATTCTTGTGGATAAAACTATCAATAACCTTACTAAGTACATCAATAAAATGATAGCAATAGCAACTTTCACCAATGTTCTATAAAAATGACGTCACACTTCAGTAATTTATCATAGTTCACAAAATATTTTTTCATATGGAAGTCTCCACACACATCAGATTTTCAGGCATCTGAACATGAATATTTCGGCTAAAAAAGGTGTAAAAGAAAAAAAGAAAACCCAAGTATATAGAGGTCAATAGAGACGTGCTTGCATCGTTTCAGGTGAGGTCAGTTGACGGACGATTTCAGGGTTTTGCATCATTTCTCTTAACTGAGGGTTCACATCAAGTACAGCCCGAAGTTGAGGATTCAAGCTCAGGATCTGCAATCAGGTTGTAATTACAGGATGTTTTAAATCTATAGCAGGTTAACTTGTCAATTCACACAGAACGATGGCAGTACTTGATCCATGTATTGAGGATTAGAAAGAAAACTTCGCATCATCTGTGTCATGGCTGGGTTCTGCAATAACCGACTGAATGCTGAGGAGTCTGGCATGCCCATTCGCTCCAATTCAGAAACACCGAGCCCTCCTAACCCAGGAATTGATGGTAGTCTCGCATCATCAGTTGGATTAGTTCTTGCAGCATTATTCGTCTGAGAACTTCCTAAAATATCACATTCAGCAATTCATATATAGTGTCCATTACTGATACATGGAAAGAAGACAAGAAACAAAAAAGCAATAGAGAAGATACAAATGACTTGGGACCCTAATAAGATTAACAGGAGATCCATTGACATATTTCTAACTCCTGAAGAAAGAATAATCAAAGAAACTAGTCCTAACCAAAAGAGGATGTGAAGCAAGAAAGTTGAAATACGAGTAAAACATGATTAAAACAATAAAGGCATCCACAGCAGCTGCGTACTGAATGCAAACTCTACAAAAAAAATTAGTACAGATTTGGTAGGTACGAGATGAAGGAAAAGGCAAGCTCATTGAATAATGAGAAAATAATAAGAACCATCATTACTCCAGGTTGTCCAGACCCAGAACTGAAAATGAAGAAAAACAAAATATATATAAAATGCTAACTAGCGAAAATTTCATGCTAAGGTGAGTTGAACTCAACAACAAGAACATGGCAATACATTACCAAAGCAAAAATATCGTAAAATAGAGCTAAATACTGGCTTTGCCTAAATATGTCCTTAATTCTGCTTTGAAATTAAGTCACAGGAACTTTGAAGCAAAACAGATCACATAATATAACCTTCATAAAAACTGATTCTCATCTTACTGGAATTACTCCACGGGTTGGGAAGTGGATTGGTATTCGGGACCGTGGTTCCTGAAGCCATTTCAGGTCCGGTGTTTGCAGAATTAGACCCTTCTCTGGTTTGAGTGGCATCCTGATTCCGCAAGAGGGCAGCAAATGGGTTTGATCCCACGTCAGCGCCAGCGCTCATTGTTGTTGCATTCAAGAAGGGTTCTTGGACATTCTCATACATTCGTCTGAGCATATTAAATCCCTCAGGAGAAGATTCAATGTTACTCATGGCCCTTTCAGTGTTCCGCATCATCTCATGCATTAACTCAGGATTCCGAGATACTTCCAGGGTTTGTCTAAGGACTCCGGAATCGTTCAGAATATGAGCAAGTTCAGGATTCCGGTCAATTATCTCACGCATTTGTGAGGGTTATTCA
This sequence comes from Primulina tabacum, assembly GCF_025594145.1. Classification (NCBI taxonomy): domain Eukaryota; kingdom Viridiplantae; phylum Streptophyta; class Magnoliopsida; order Lamiales; family Gesneriaceae; genus Primulina; species Primulina tabacum. Next base: position 10,484,531 of record NC_134550.1, read on the forward strand.
CGATTAAGCTGCGCATTATCTCAGGGTTGTTCATAAGGCTTTGAATCGCAGGGGAATTAATTATCTCTCTCATCATGTTAGGGTTCTGAGTAAGTTGTTGATGCACCTGTTCAAACTCGGAGTCCAGTTCCAGAAAATCTAGACACCCCAGAGCCATTAAGCGCCGCAAGATCAACCCCAGGGGATAACGTAGCACCTGCATCAGCAATCCCAGAGCTTCTACTACTGGGAGCAGGCGGCACACCAGTAGTACTGTTGGTGCTCTCAGAAGCAGCAGGAGCAGAAGAGTTTGGTGCTGTAGATGTGCAGAACCACGAACCATATGAACTGTGTGATCTGCCTGCAAACCTATTCACGACAAGAAATAGACCAACAATCATCAAAATGAATGGAGAAATCAAGGAAATGAGCAAGGGGATGGTCACTGGATTACTCAAAAGCAACCTAGGATGTAACAACTCTAAGTTTTATTTCCTAAGTATATGCACACGTAGTTAACATAAAAAAATATTAGACAATTAAGACAAGTTTAGAAAAAAATTCAAATAGAAGTGCTCGTTAATCAGCATCAATATCAATGAATCAACAGGTGATGCTCAATAATTGTGTATCAATATGAATAGCAATAGCCTTACAACGCGAAAAGCAATAATTTTTAGTCATTCTTTGCAGCTCCAAATTTGACAAAGAAATGAATTTCACAATTTGCAAGCGACCAACAAATCAACATACCATATAATTGGAAAGCATAAATCAGTAAAGACCATACCCTCACTGCCCCCTGTGATTACACACTACGTACAAAGAAAAAGCCCTTTTTTCATGGAGTAGACTATGAATTTACCATATACCCATTATTCCTCCAAATTTAGTAAAACATAACTCTTTTCTCAGCCATTGCATGCATAAATACTCATTATATAAATCTCTCAAAGATAAAGTTTCTTTGCATTATAAATACTCAATCTATCATCCAACAACATGTGTGAAATATGAAATAAACAAACTAAACTTAACGGAATCGATGGTAAATAAACATTTGACACACACTCCATTTTTGCAGAACTACATGAAAAAATATTATAAATTCTCAGTAGCAGAGTTGGGAGTTGGGAGTTTCTACAGCACAGAGAAATGCCTAGTACTGTTAACATGCTTACACAACTTAGACCTGGATATGGCCAACAAATATGTCAAAAGTGTGTAACTCATGTACATGCATCCAACTGATGGGACATTCTAGAGATAGAACATGCTTTTGGATCATAAAGATGAAATCGTATTTTATAAGCAGCATGCGGCGGTCTAATAATGCCAAAAACTAACTTGCTTGCCGTATCTGGATACATATTTTTCTCTATTAGCAAAATAACCCTGGTGCTTTTCAAATGCAATCTCCACTGGCTACTGTTGAACATCCTTAACTCAATGTGCTACAATAAAACAAATGATGGTGCCATTTATCTTTCCTCGCAAATGGATGCAATTAAAAACAAATGCTTCAACAATCCATTATTCAAAACTCTGATTCTACCTAAATTTATTCATTTGACACAAAATCATCCCACAAAATTCACGTCAAATGACAAGATCAACAATCAGGTCAGCCAAATAGAAAACATCCAAGCATACAGATCATATGAAACATCCAACAAGTATAATTTATCAGCTTCTAGTGATGTCGAACCCAAAAAACGTCAAAAATACAAGTTGTTGCAACATGATTCCATATATTTGAATAAAAAGATAAAACTCCATGAGAAATAGTGTACCGTATATGAGGAGGGTTTGGTCGTCTTTCAAAATCCGACCTTTGTAAATCAAACGTTGTTGTTCAGCTGGCACATCGCAGTTCTGCGCTAATACAGCTTTGAATTCCCCCACCGTGGACAGTAGAGTGGTTCGCAGTGAAAACTTATTGCCGTTGGAGCACCGAATGTTGATATTGACCTCTTCACCTCCGCTGGCGCAGAAGCTTGACTCGCCCATTGAATTGAATCAACAAAAGGATAAACCCCTAACCCTAGTTTTCTCCCCTATATCACAGCCTGTGTGAATCGAAATGAAGAGGAGAAGGAATTACACAGTTGGTTGAAAAACATGGATGAGATGGAGGAGGTGTATATTTTTTGATGATATATGTAGGTATGTATGTATGTATACACGTTGACACAAAATACAGATAGTAGTAATAATTTATAAGGTTGGTTTATTGTGAGCTGATCTCACGAATCTTTATCCGTTAAACGGGTCAACTCTATCGATATTCACAATAGAAAGTAATACTCTTAATATAAAAATTAATATTTTTTCATGGATGGCCCAAATAAAATATTTGTCTCACAAAATACGACCCGTGAGATCGTCTCACTTAAATTTTTACCAAATTTATAAGTTTAAAAATATAGTTATCAATTATAAAATATAATTTTTTTAACTTACAATTATTTTTATTTTATTTATAAAGTAAAGTGTGAATATTACAAACTGAGCATAATTAAGTTTGGTTTTTATATAGTACATATAGCATTAGGTTTTAATCTTACAAATTTGTAATCCTTTTTTTCCAATAATTAGATGACATACTCTTAATTAAACAAAACTAGGCGACTAGTTGTTCGTGACACACGTGTGCGGTTCGTAGAAAAAAAATTGGTAAAATAAACAGTTTGTTTTAAATTTTAAACGAGAAAATTAATATATTTGTCCTATTTGATTTTTAGTATGATATCTTTGCCACATTTGATTTACTTCCGACATCTTTTCATTATTTTGAATATTTGATCTTTTTTACTCAATTTTTATCACAATTGCTAAAGTGACTTTTTTCAATTGTGATATGTAAACTTTGAATTGTGGGTTTTGTTTATCATAATGTGAAATTTAAAATACACATCAACTTTTATTGAATAGATCTCTTTTAAAAATGTCAATCTTGTCCATATTTAAAAAAAATAATATTTTTTAACATAAAAATAATATTTTTTCATTAGTAACTCAAATAAAATATTCGTTTCACCGGAGTTTCTGAGACTTTTATTGGAGGGAAATTGAGTACATCTTCCCTCCCTTATCCATCGATTTTTTGTGACTTTTGTTGAAGGGCAAGTGAGCACATCTTTTTCTCCATATCCATCGACATTTATGTTGAGAAATATCTAATTTTCTCTAAAACAAAAAATTTCCAACTTTCTAATAATTCGATCTACGTATTATCTTCATCTGCCACCACCTACATATGATATGCAATTTTTAATGCTTAGGCAATCTCGAACCACAAAATCTATTTTGATGCAAAGTTTACACTAAAATAGTGCGATTTCTGCATCAAATACAACATCCATCTCCAACTCATTTAATTCAAATTTTACGCAAAAAAAAATATCTCGAAATATTCCTTTTATTTTACATATATTAATTATTATATTTTATTTAATATATTTTTAATTATGAATAATGTTTATATTACATGTATTAATTTATTGTATTTGAATTATGTGTTTCAAGTTGCATTTATATTTCAATTATGTGTTTCAATTTAATTATGAATTGTATTGTTATATTAATTTTTTGTATTTGTATTTAATTATATTATTTATAAATCATTAAATCAAATTATTTCTTAATTAGTAATAATTAACATAAATAAATAAATTAATATTTAAAAAATCAATAATTATTATTCTTTAATTTTTATTATTAAATATCTAATTATTAAAATAATAAAATATATATTATACTATTACTTAAATAATCTTTATATTTTCTAATATAAATATTTATAATAAAAAATGCAAATTTATAATAAAAAAACAACAAAACATTCATTCTCAGAAATTGAGTTCTTACAAAATACCAATACATTAATTCTAAGAAATCATCCAATAACCCAAATAGAAAAAATGAAAATCAGTCATGATCCAGTAAGTAAGAACTTCAAATTTCGATTATGTTTTTCAATTTCTTTCTTGTAAATTTTGAGAATAGCTAGTTTTCATTTCAAGTCAAGAAATATAGTGATAGGCATATGACACACTGGTGGATATTTCATGCGAAAAAATCACACCCCATCACTCTGCCATTGAAAGTAATAGGTTTCACCAAAGAAATTAGTACTGGACTATAAAAATCAAAGGGCAAGAAAGCTGTAAAATCAAAGTATTGAAAAAACAAGCACCCACTCTCAAATTTTGGCAGTCATGAAACCTTTAATCTGCGTTATCACTTGTCCAAAAAAACCTCAATTGTACTCTTTTTCCACGTTTACAAAACAACATTCATCTTTCATAAATATATGACATCATAATCTCGTGTACAATAACTCATCTTCTTAGAAATTTAGGGATTTGTTGAGAGAAAATTAATGATTTGCTTTCTCTAAATAAAAGCTTATGCTGATGGATATGGGAAGGAAGATGTAATGTATATGTTAAATTACACATTATCTGTGATTTAGTAAAACCTATAATTCAAAGTTTACACGTCACCAAGGAAAAACATCAACTCAGCAACCATGGTGAAAATTGGGTAAAAAAAAGACGAAAATTCTAAATAATAGAAAGATATCGATCGGGCGTAAATCATAGGTGACAAAGATGACGGACCAAAATCCAAAATGGCAAACTTATAAGACAAATTTATCAATTTTCCCTCTTTAAAATGAAAGTTGACGATATGGAATTCAAATCTTTTATGATATTTTGGAGATATTTCAGAATATTGCATGTATATGCATGGATTTAATCGTAGTATTTAATAAAATTTCATATCAATTAGGATTATCCACCTATATATAAAAAGCATCTAACTTTTTATCAAGAAATGTCCTTCACACGCTTTTCATATGCAAGAATTTATATACTTTTTCTCTTCAATACTATGCTGAATTGAGTGTTGGAGCAGCTTCATCTTAAGGTGGAGTCATCACACCCTTTGCTACGATGCTCAATTATATTTTTGGTTAATTCGATTCGATTCTATTAAAGAATCGATTATCGGTTCGAGGTATTTTATTGGGTTTATTTGTATTTTTAAAGAAACGAAACTAAATCCCACGCATTGTTTTCTACCTGTTGAATGAAGAATTAAAAATTATATATAGATTTCTGATTTCTGCCGAATCCTTTTGCCACAACACCACCGAACCTCTGTTTGCAGACTCAATGATTCTTTTTTGTTCTCCAGCTGCCTCATAAGCTTGCAATCTGCCCAAGGACTGCAATTGCTCGAGGAAAACGAAAATCTCTCCGCAGAGCCGGAAAGTCAAAATTGTAGAAACCAAAAAACAAAAACACGTACATCTTCGTCGAATCCTCAAATCCGATCATCGTATTTTGCTTGCGTCAACATAAAAGGTACCTCCACAAACCACCATTGTGGGAAAATATCTTACTTGCGAAATTAAACCACCACCATACAAATCATCTTTGGCCTGTGCGAGAAACGATGTCCATCGATGCACTACTGGCAAGTAGCGCGCATCTAAATTGACCGCTCTTTGCGTTTCTTGAGTCATCATCTCTTTATAAAAAAAGTTACTAAAATTTTATTATTAACAACCTATTTTAATAATTAAATATACTATGTACACACCGCTAATTAAATATATTAATGCACTTGCGTATGCGGCTCTGCACGTGTACAATTTTTTTAATTAAATTGATTTATATTAAAATAAATGTCAGCAAAAACTTACGTGAGACGGTTTTATAAGTCGTTTTTGTGAGATTAATATTCTATTTGAATTACTCATAAAAATATATCTTTTTATTATAAATATGATAAGATGAATCGGTCTTACGAATAAAAATATACGAGAACATTCTCCTTGCAGAAATGATATTAGAATACAAAGAAATTATCCATTTTGCTGCTCACGGACAACGATTCCATCTCATCTTACATATGCCACACACTCACCGTAAAAATTAGAAACAGCAACAGCATATGCCTCCAACCCTGCAACCTCACAGCCAATGATTTACCGCCACCGCCACCTGAAATGTTTGAAAAATAGATGAGAATTTTAGAATTCATCCATTTATATATAAAAGTACGGTAACTGTATCTGTATGTATGTATAGTTCACCCACCACCAACAGCTGGGCAAGTTGAGTTCAAAACCAGCGTGGTTAGAATGGTTTGGTTGTTGTATCCAGCATAGGAACAGGTGGTGCGATTGCAACCCGAAGACGTGCTGTTTCCGATAGACAAGTTTCCAGGACCCTCGCACAGGACTGAGGGGCATGAACCAGCACCCGTTTTCAACTGATCTGAAGGTACACATTGTAGCCTGCGTGCCAACCAATAAATTATACATTATATTATATTAATGAAACTTTATGGATCGGATCGGACTCATGACTCACACCCACTGTAGTGCAGCATCACATTTGCACACCACACAGTTGTTGGCAGTGAGCGCGTATGTGTCATTGGGAACGAGCAAGTTGTAGTCCATCGAATTATTCTTTATCGTCGAAGAACAAGCTGTGTTTCGACAAAAAACCACCAATCAGCAAATATTTATATCTTCTAACCAATCTTGATCGCTACAGTTGACAAGTATACCTCTAAGTGGCACATCTAGAATACTGCCAGCCATGAGTTCTTGGGAACTATTCAAATTATTGAGGCGCAGCAGCGTATCCTGTGAAGTATTAAACTCCTGGGCAATTCCCTCCACGGAGCTCCCCTTGGGCACCACGTGTCCATAGTGCACCACCTTCTGCCCATCCACATCATCACAGCTGCAGGGAAGCGGTATCGAAAGCTTCTGTCCCTCGAGAATCAGATCTGGGTTTGATATGTTGTTAGCCGTCTGGATTTGTGAAACGGTGATCAAGCCTGAGAACACCTCCGCCGCGATGTGATAGAGACCGTCTCCATGGATCACGGTGTATGATGGGAGGCCGTTGGATGTCCCGGTGCCGTTGGTGCAGATGCAGGGGAAGAGAATCTTGATGATCTGTTTGGAGGCTATAGGGTAGGTAGGTAGGGTGGAGAGGGGAAGGTTGTTGGCGGCGAGAATGGAAGAGAGATTGGGGAGTGTGAAAAGGGTCTGAATGGAGGAGAGAGTGGTGGCATTGGGAGAGACGTAGTCGATAAGAGAGTTGCAGGAGGCGGGAGAGGCGCAGCGAAGGCTAAAAGTTGGTGGAAGAGTTGCCATTCCCAAGAAGAGAAGGAAAGCTGAGAAGAAGTTGGTTCTAGCCATTGTTGAGTTCCCGAAGAATCCTCACGCACTTTTTGTAATGGTCGCTGGAGATCGAAGATATTGGAAATGGGGAATGGAATGAGTGCAAGACTTTGACTTTGACAAGTCGATCCACTCTCCATTCCACATTTGTTTTTATTGGAATGCTACTCATAATTTCTATCAGTATTGATAAAATTATTCAAATCTTGTTTTCCTACTTCCAGAAATTATCAGTTACTCCCTCCTTATAATATTATCTAAGATAATTTTTTTTTTGTCTCAAATATATAATAGTTCTACTCTTTTACCAATATATTTCTATTTAATTTATTTTTTCGTTACTATTTTTTTTATTTAGTTTCTAAAACATTCATTAAATAAATGATAAAATTAAATTTTCTTTGTAAAATGTACTTTTTCAATGACTTTCTTAGTATGTATGAAAATATATACAAACCTAAATATTTAGAGTTTTTGGAATGAATTGTTTCGGCAGAATTCTTTACTAAGTTGGACCTCTAGATGAGTTACCACCAGATTTCGACGGATCAAATTAACATTCCATGATTGTGTTTCGCAAGCACCATGATCAGTTTGAATTCGTTGTCATATCATTTGGATTCATCGACGCTCGCTCGACGTTATATGGTGATGAATTTGATTTTTCATGCATACTTATGTAAATTTTTTCTTGCATTTTTTGACGATATCATGGTTTAGAGTCCATCTTGGGATATTCATTTACATAATTTACGCATTGTGCTTGCTGTATTGATGCAACGTCAACTTTTCTTAAAGCGCTCTAACTACTTCTGTGTGCAGCATGAGGTGGCATACTTGGGCCGTATTGTGTCTCAAATAGGGGTGAAGGTGGATGACTAGAAGATTCAGGCGGTTACATCTTGGCCGCAACCCTCCAACCCAACCAACTTGCAAGGATTTCTTGGATTGACCGACTTTTAGGGTAATCTGGGATGAGTGATCCATGGAAAAGTTTCTCAGAGTGCGTACGAGTGAAGATATAAGCACGTTGGAAAGAATTGTCTTGTTTTGTGGGTAGACAAATTTGGGATACAACATAATGGTATCAGAGATGACATCTCCTAGTACGGTGTGGCTCAAGGACGAACCAAGTAGAAGCTGACAGGCATGTGATGCCGACGAGGGTGGAAAGTAATCGTCGGTGCCAAGAAGTAGCACAACAAGGAGCGGCTTGAATTGAGCAATTTTGGGATGAGTGATCCCTTAATAAGTTTTTCGGGTTGCGTATGAGCGATGACATAAACACGCTAGAAAGACTCGTGATAGTTTGTGAGGACAACCGTTGAATTTGAGACATTAGAAGACATGCTACAATAAAAGGATTGGGGGTATTTGAGAATTTTAAATAAATGACAAGGATGACAAGCAAAATATTAAGCAACATATTCAACACAATGTCAAAGTTAGAAAAAGCACCATTGGACATGCTACTAGATTTTGATCGAAAAGATGAGGACCAATAAGTCCGATATAATAAGATAAACATATTTTATTGCCACGATTTCACGATCTTTGGACTCCGAGCGGTTGAACCAAATACACCCTAGACTTTCCAAAATAGCACTCTAAGTAATCTTGAAAGAATGAACAAGATAACGACATTAAGTAAAACAACATAGAAGCATGCACCTTGCATCCTAAAATATGAAATTACAAAGCGTACAAAAATTAATGATCTTGAAAGTTTGAAATCTAAAAGGCTGAGTCAATAGCCACCAGGCACCAAATATGTGGCGCCCCAAACCCCGTCACGTAATCATACAACATGTGACGTCATATGCATAAAAATTTTCTTTTCAATGACGTAATAATATAATGCATATATGACAAAATAGCGCAATAATCACACTATCTACATCAATGTAGAAGAAACAGTATAATAAATACACACATATCTCAAATAAGACAATAAGCTATATTGTCTCTATACACTAACAACTACTTGACTGTTTGATTAGACACACCTAGTCCTTCACCTATATCCTGTCTCACGGCATAGTCCTGTAACCTGTCCAACAGAAACAGCCCCCGAAGGATGAGCATACACAACAATCATTATCGTAACACATAATAGATATATTAACAACAATATAAAATATAACTGAAATCATAATAGAAATAATTCATTTGTTGTTTCTGGAAATCAAACCACCAACGATATCAACGACATTACTGACATACTATCGCGATAACAACATCAACGATATGTCGCACCCCTACACCAGCGACAATAATATCTTCGATCGAACGATATCAACGATACGTCACACCCTTACCCGCGCGAAAACAATATCGTCGATCAATAAACATCAACGATACGTCGCACCCCTACTCCGGTGACAACAATATCGTCGCTTGAACAACAGCAACGATACATCTTCCAACAACGACATCCAACAACATCAATAATAATAAAAAAAAACAACAAATATAATATCAAATCACTCAATTCCGGTGATTTACCATCTTTCAACACAATTATATTTATCAAAACTAAACAATGACAACATATGCTCGTATATCAACACGTACATGATAATCGAGTATATATATATATATATATATATATATATATATATATATATATATATAATCTGGCTACTTCTTTGATCCTGAGACTCGTGATGTATCTAAATAATTTATACATCAAATCGAAGACCTCGTTTTAATGATCCCAGAACTGATGGATAAACCGATAAATCGAAAATAAAAATCAAAACTCTTATTTCTCTCTTCTCTCACCTTTCTATCAAAAACTTTCTGTTGTGGTGACCGCCTCAATTTTCATTTTTTTAAATATTAATAATATAATATAATATATAATATTTAACATTTTTAACACCGGTATATCTTTTTGGATCAGTCGAACGATCAAAATTTCCAAAACTCAAAACATGAAACTTCTATATCTTTGAGTTCTCTATGTTATATCCAAATTTCAAATCATATGGACTTCTTAAGACCAAGATATGTCATATTTCATTCTTTAAAAATCGTTAATTATTTAGTAATATCGTGTTACTAAATCAACAAAATGTGATATTTACTTGACGCATTACATTTCTATCCCCTTAAATGAATTTCGATCCCGAAATTAATCAATAATAATAACATGTATAAATAAATATACGTCATACCATCAGAATAAGTAGGGGTAGAGCTCCCTCATATGCCGCTCTGTCTCCCAAGTGGCCTCTTCGACACCTCTATGCTCCCACTAAACTTTCATCATCGGTATAAGCTTACTACAAAGCTTCCGTTCAGAACGATTCAATATACAAATTGGTCTCTCAACATAAGACACGTCAAGATCTAACTGAACATCAAAAATATCCAACACATGTGAAGGATCCGGCTCATACTTCCGCAACATCGACGCATGAAACACATCATGATACTACAAGAAATTCTGCATACAACAACGCACATACGACAACGGTTTTTTCACAAAAACCGTTGTCGTATGTTTTTAACAATAATTTTAGCGAAAACTGTTGTCTTTTGGGGGTCAAAGACAACGGTTTTTAGGGTCAATAACAACGGTTCTATAAAACCGTTGTCTTTGAGCGTTTTTCTAGAGCCGCTGTCTTTTAGCGTGTTTTTTTGGACAATCGACAACAGTTTCTTAAAGCTAAACTGGCGCATAATTAAAACATGCGACGGGTTGTCTAAAACCGTTGCTAAAATTAGCGACGGTTTTCCTACAACCGTCGCTAAATAGCGATGATGTGACGAAAAACCGTCGCTAATTTGAAATTAGCGACGGTTTAACCAAATACCGCGCAAACTCTCTATAAATATCTCCATTTTCGGTCCATTTTCCTCCACAACACTTTACAACACTTAAATTTTTTTTTCTCTTACACAATTTTATCACTTCACACAACACTTAAAATTTTTCTCACTACTTCATAACACTTAAAATTTTTCTCTCTTACACGATTTTAGTTTCGATTGTTAGTTTCTTTAGATTTATTAAATTATTAAAAGATTTTTTTTTTATTTTTCGTAACAAATTAGCGACGAAAATCTTGATTAAAGCCCGTCACTAAAATTAGCGACGGTCTTGATAGTTAACCGTCGCTACGGTTTTGAATAAAACCGTCGCTAAGTTTATTAGCGACAGTTTTCAAAAACCATCGCAAATTCTGCTACCACAATGGATAAAAACCGTTGTCGTTGAACGAATTTTCAATAACACCCTCAGTTACAACAGTTTTAAAAAGGCTACATGCCGTTTTTGTTGTAGTGTCAATACCAGATAAAGATGGAGGTAGAGCCAATCGATAAGCCAAAGTGCCTATCCGCTGCAATATCTCATACGGGCCAACATACCTCGGTGCCAACTTTCTTTTCATGCAAATTGCACTGTGCCACGAAAAGGAAAAACTTTCAAAAATACTCGATCGTCCTGCTGAACTCTAAGGGTCTTCGTCTTTTATTTGCATAGGCGGCTTGTTTATCTTGACCTGTTTTCAATCGCTGTTGTATCAATTTTACTTTTTGTTCCATCTCATGAATCATCTCAGGAACTGTAACTGCAGCTCGATCAACATAATCCCAGTAACAGAGATCTACAACGTCTCCCATACATTGTCTCAAATGGAGCCATCTGAATACTATTGAAACGTACACTGCTCGTTTTTCTTTAAAATATAATAAATTTTTTTTACTTCTTCCATTCGGCCGAAATACACCTATATATATATATTTGTATTTTTGATACCATTTAAAAATAGATCAACTAACTATTATTTGAAAATTCAAAAAAAAAGTAACTTCAAACATAAAGTTGTAAAACGTCAATCAAACCTAACTTTAACATTTCCAAAAATAATTTAACTCTTAACATCTTCTCAAAAATCTCTCAAATCATCATAAATCATAGAAATCTTAAAAGTAAGTAAATCATTTAGTTTAGCATAAGTCATAAACGTAAATCATAAACGTAAGTTAATTGCGGAAAACTAGCGCTGGTCCTCGGGTTGTGTGCACCTTCAGTCCAACAAGATCAACCATCAAGTCCCTCATTAAAATCAACATCATGCTCACCTGCATCGATCACACCTAGTGAATTATTGACTCAACAAATCTTAACCATGATAATAAGTAATACATATACATTCACATGCAACAGTGAAAATACTTTTACTTAAAATAGCTTTTCATTAACATGCATAGCTTAAACATTTTTTCTGTTGATTTAATCTTGTCTTATAGCCGATCTATGATCATTGCCATTATCAAGGCCACATTGTTGATAAGTGTTACCAAGTGCATGGATACACTCCCAGCCACCCAAAGTACAAGCAGAAATCGAGTGAGACAAGAAATCAAGTTAATCAAGTCATGAATGGCTCTTCGGTGACAGTGAACTCAGCCCCGTACTTCTATTGAGAAGGCTACAGGTGATTTGAACAGCTTGCTTAGCCCAGAGAAATGCAAGCAGCTACTTGCTTTCCTAAGCTCTCAACTCCAAAATGGATATGGCAACATTTCAGCTCCACAACAACATGAACCATCAGTTTCCTGCTTCAGTTGTATAAATTCTCCATCTTTTGATTTTAATTGCATTCTTAGTAATTATTGGGTGTTAGACACAGGAGAAGCCCACCACATTTGTTGTTCACTGTCTTCTTTTTACTCTTGTGTACCAAATAATACCTCGGTCACACTTCCATATAATTCTAGTGCTCATGCGACACACATTGGATATGTTTATCTCTCTTGTGAACTCATCTTAGAGAATGTTTTATTTGTCCCTCAATTTCATTTTAATCTTCTTTCGATTAGTTCTATAACAAAACACATGTCTTGCTCAGTTCCTTTTCTTGCTGATTCTTGTGTGATCCATGACACCTCCGAGAGAGAGATATTGAGATGGGTAGGCGTGTTGAAAATCTCTATGTCCTCGGCACTTTCAATCTGTAATGTTTCTGTTCCTCACAACAAATAATGGCATTTTAGATTGGGTAAGTTTTTTTTAATGAATAACATCCATTAAAATAAGGTAAAAATAGTATTATACAAGTACATTGAGCGTCTTCAGAAGAACAAATATTGAACCAATAGAACCAATGACACCATCGCCAACTACACGGGGCATACTCTGGTTCTAGAAATAAGCAAAGATGATGATATCCACACAACATAATAATAATAATAATACTATAAAAATCCTACATACAGATGACTTTGGCATCATCAAAGATTAAAGATCTTGATTTTCCTAATGATATCTTTCGGACACGGCATTTCTTCTTCAAAAATACTCGATTGTCTGCATTCCAAATGTTGTAGACACATGCTACCACCGCAATACATCTCAACTTGGACAATACAAAATTATCTCTATAGACACCTTGGAAAGCTTTCAGAACCGATGTTGCAGATCCCATGATTTTACGAATGCCTAGCCATATTTTGATGTCATTCCAGATTCTCTTCGACACATCACAAGCGAAGAAGATATGACCAGCTGATTCCTCACTTTAATTACAATGTACACACATCTTGTTATCAATGTAGCATTGTCTATCTTTAGTTAGGAATTTACTGTGTGCAAACAACCACATGGCAAAACAATGCTTGGGAATATGCAATGTTTCCAAATGATAGGTTTCCATGGCCATCGCCCTTCTTTTTTAACAAAGAATTCATAAGCTCGAGCAAGCCAACCATGACATCCAAGCCAACTCTGCAACAGCATCCTTGCACTCTTACATGAGGGTTGTCTAATTAGAAAAACATCTCGAATTCTCAGAATTTGTTTAATAAAAAAAGACTAGTCTTTGATCCAATTCCATTCCCAAACACTAACAAGCCGTACATGAATCTCATTCACCAATTTCACCCACAGGCTATCCTTCTTTATATGAATCTTCCATAACGTTTTTGCAATCAAAGCATTATTTTAAACCAATGATTTCTTAAGCCTCATGCCCCCATCTTCCTTCTGTCTACAAAACATGTTTCACGAGATAGGGGGTGCTTCAAGGTCACACAAACTTCCTACAAATCCTATAAATGTCATCCAATACATAAGAATGAGTGGTAAAATAGATAACCAGAAGCATTCCACCCCTTGAAATACCAATCAAATCGACTCAATCTTCTGACATATGATAGTGAGTGTCTCGACCAGGAGCTAATTTAACCCCAATCGCATCCACAAATAGGCTATATTTTGAGGTGCGCAGCTTCCTAGATACAAGGGGAATATCGAGGTATCGAAACAGAAGGTGGCCAGCATTAAAACAATCATATCCAAAATGTAGTCCAGCCATATATATGTTTGACTTCATCAGATTCGCTCTCAACCCCACCGTATTACCAAAACTATTCATGCAATACATCATCAAAGAAACACCTCTAATATCCCTTTTCGAGAATAGAAGTAAATCATCCGCTGTGTAATGTCTTTAAAATGGATTTATTTTGACTTTTAAAGTATGTGAATTCCTCTTCCTCTTTTTTTTTTAAAGATATCAATTCAGCAGCAAAAATATAGAATGTTAGATTAAATTGAATGAAAGGCTTACCACTATTGTTTAATTTTTGTTTGACCAAATCTCAAGAATTAGAAACATCCTCACGCTGGGTGGCACAAGCTTCTCTTATCAAGTGAGAGAAGTGAATTCGACCTCATATTAAAACATAACATCTCACTCACCCATTAGTAATTAAAAAATAAATAAACTACCTCTATAAAATACCAACATTGCTAAAAATATTGGATGAAAAAAAATCTATTAACCCAAAAAAAATAATGAATAATTGGTTATACTATCTAACCGTGTCACTCGATAAGATAAGAGGGATTGAACAAGCCATGAGTTTGAAACTAAGACAAATTGTTTTTGTATTTTTATCGCATTATGATAACAAAAAAACTTTTGTGAGATGATTTCACGAATCAATTTTGCGAGACATATCTCTTATTTTGGTCACACATGAAAATTATTATTTTTTATGCCAAAAATATTACTTATCATTGTAAAAATGGGTAAAGTTGACTTGTCTCACGAATAAAGATTCATAAAACCGTCTCACAAAAGACCTATTAATATGCCAAAATCTGGTGCCGGCAAGCCCACATGCAAAAATTGCGAGCAAACAATAGGTAAAACAATTTACTCACCCCCTCGAAACCGTTGCAATGGTTTTAATAAAACACGTGATGAAACTAATTTCCCACGTAGTGGCCTTATTCGTTTTTATATTATGTGGAGCCAGCAGAGCCGTGCCTATGTTCGATGGGGCCTGAAACGAGAATTTAAAATGGGTTATTTTTTTGTTATAATAATGTTAAAATTCAGTTACCAAATAATAAATACAATAAATAATACATAAATACACAATAAACAATATATTATATAAAAACAAGTCAATAAATATTTGAAATAATTACATAAATAATAATCGTCTAGCTATTTTAGAGGAAAATATATAATCAAATTCGTATAATCCAGTTTTCGAATCATTTGTTTATCAATCAACAACATAGCTAGCTCATTTAGTTTATTTTATGACATTGCTTTAGGCCGTAGAGCGACCTCTTTAACAAACAAACTTGATCTGGTTTTCCCAAACTAAAACTCGCCGGTGGCCTCATGTAAATAGTTTCTTGAAGTTCACCATGTAAAAATGCGGTCTTCACATCCATTTGGTCCTATTCCATGTCATGTTGAGTTACAACGGCTAGTATCATCCTTATCGAAGTTTGTTTGACAACGGGAGAGAGTATTTCATTATAATCCACTCCTTTCCTTTGTGTGAACCCCTTCGCCACCAACCGAGCTTTATATCTAGCATCCTCAACTCCTGGAATCCCCTTTTTCCTTTTAAAGATCCATTTACATCCCACCAACTTTTGGTTCTTTGGTGTGTCAACCATGATCCAAGTTCTGTTTTTCTTTAGGGATGACATCTCATCTTCCATGGCATCAATCCATTTTTGTTTATCTCTGCAAGTTACTGCTTGTTCATAGCTTATTGGCTCCACCTCATCTAAGTCACTTGCAACTAGTAAGGCAAATGCCATAAGGTCGGCAAAACCGAATCTTTGAGGTGCTTTAACTGCTCGTTTCTGTCTATCCCTCACAAGTTGATAATCTTCTGAGGTCTTTCCAGTTTGTTCTCCCTCAATCTGCTCAAGTTTTTCAGGTTCTTTTCCTTCATTTAGTTCAAATTCAGAAGCTTCGACAAGCATGTTGTTTGTGTCCCTGAATTTGATCATCCCTTCTTGGTTCAACTGGAGTTTTGAGTGGGAATTCCATTTCATTAAACCTGACATCTCTGCTAATAAAGCATCTCTCGTTTCCAGGTTCTATGCACCATAGTTTATAGCCCTTAACTCCCTCAGGATAACCCAAGAAAACACACTTTTGAGCTCTAGGTTGTAATTTGTCCTGTCTTATATGGGCATAAGCTGTACAACAAAAGCTCTTAAGTTTGAATAGTTTGAGGGCTTACCACTCCACCTTTCCTGTGGAGTTTTGAATTCTATGGCAGAGGAAGGGCACCTGTTTATAAGGTAGCAAGATGTTTGAACAGCTTCTGCCCAGAAGGTCCTTGATAGTCCTGAGTTGGCAAGCATGCTTCTTACACGTTCAAGGATGGTCATGTTCATCCTTTCCGCAAGGCCATTTTGCTGTGGCGTTCCAGGCATTGTAAAATGTCTAGTAATCCCTTCATCCTTGCAATATTGTTTGAATTGATGAGAACAAAACTCGAGTCCATTATCGGTGCGGAGTTTCTTTACCTTCCTTTCTGTTTGATTTTCCACCTGAGTTTTCCATTCCTTAAAGGCTGTAAAAGCTTGATCCTTGCTTTTTAATGTAGTGATCCAGAGCTTCCTCGAATAATCATCGATTATAGACATGAAGTAACTGGAACCACCCCTGGACTGCACCCTTGAAGGTCCCCACAAATCAGAGTGTATATAGTCAAGAATTTCCTTTGATTTTATGTTAGCAGATAAGAACTTAACCCTGTGACTTTTCCCATATATGCAGTCTTCACAGAACTCAAGTGGTCCTAACTTGTCACCACATAACAGATTTTGTTTGTTAAGTTCAACCAAACCTCGTTCACTTATGTGTCCCAGCCTTAGGTGCCATAGTTGTGTCTTGTTTTCGGCTGTCATGGTTGAATCAATCCGACCAAGTATTGTTTCTGCCTCGAGTGTGTACAAACCATTCTGTTTGGTGCCTTTCATAACAGTTAAGGACCCCTTTGAAATCTTCATGATTCCAACTTCAATCTTCACATTGAAACCGCTTGTATCAAACATCCCTATAGACAACAAGTTTTTTTTCAATTCAGGAACGTACCTCATTGATGTGATTAATCTTTGGCACCCGTCAGGAAATTTTAGCATGATGTTCCCAATACCCAGAATTTTACATGTCTTGTTATTTCCCAAAAGCACAAAATCGGTTTCTTCTTCAACTAGGTGCCGAAACCATTCCATTTTGGGGCATATGTGGAATGAGCATCCAGAATCTAATACCCATGATTCATTAGATTCAGATACGGCAGCAACCGGAACATCCGCAGAGTCGTAGCCATCACTCGCAACCGTTGCATCACAGTTTTCCATGCTCTTCTCTGGATATTTCTTCTTTCTTTCTGGGCAGTCACACTTAAAATGTCCTTCTTTATGGCATATGAAACACCTCAACCTTCTTCTGGATTTGGATCGAGATCTGTTTCTTGAGAATTTTGATTTCCCTCTTGTTCGATCTTCCTCGGGCCATTAAACCTTCACCATTCACATGCTCCTTTGTTTCATGTTGTTTCTGTAATTCCTTTTGAGTTAAGAGCTGATTTAAACTCTGCTATTGTTAATGATTCTTTTCCGTAAAGCATGGTGTCAACAAAGTGTTCGTAGGACTTTGGCAGAGAGCTTAATAGCAGAATTGCATAATCCTCCTCATTGATTTTAATATCGATGTTCTTGAGATCGAGGATGATTTTATTAAAATCATCTATGTGTTTCCTTAAGTCCTTTCCTTCTTCCATGCTTATTGTATAGAGGCATGTCTTCAAATACAATATGTTCGCCAGAGATTTCTTGAGATAAAGGCCTTCCAATTTCTTCCACACCGCTAGAGCCGTGCTTTCTTCCGCGACTTCTCGAAGCACCTCATCGCCTAGACATAGTAGAATGGCGCCGCTATGGGCCTTTGCTTCTGTTTCCGCAGACATCTTCTTTTCTTTCCCGGCGACACCTTCTTCTTGATTAATAGCATCAAATAAGCCATTGTGTACAAGAAGAGCTTTCATCTTGATCCTCCACAAACTGAAATCGTTTGTGCCAGTAAACTTTTCAAGATCGAACTTCGACGTCGTCATAGATCACAGCCGAGCTCTGATACCACTTGTGGTGTTTATTGATCCAAGATCACACAATCAATGCACACGTTTCCAGATTGGATTGAATTATTATTCGAAGTTTTGTATCTCAGCCCTTGAAGAACTCATTCACCACAATCATACAACAAGAATTATTCACAAAATAACGAGTCAAGAATTTACGTGGTTCGGTTTATCAACCTACATCCACGACAGCCGGAAACAATGGAATTCCACTATGAAATCAAGAAAAGTATTTTACAAAATGAATCTCACTCCTCTACGTACTCTCACTAACTCATATATATATACAAGTGTGACTTTCTCACATATGAAGAAAACTAACTGTAAGGACCGTGTATTGTATTATCGTACATCTTATGTGATTATCGATAATTCAGGAATTTGATATGTGATTATACATTTGATGTATATTATGACAATGAAATTGAGAAAATGAATATTGAATATGAATTGACGTTGTAAGAGCTCGAGTGGAGAAGACGGACGCCAATATAGTACAAAAATAAATGTTTGTACAGAACGTGTGGCGCCCGGGCGGTAGAAAATGACCGCCTGAGCGCCAGGATATATGAGATTTGTGTTCGGGCAGAATGTTCCGCGCCCGAGCGGTAACTTTTGACCGCCCGAGCGCGGCACAAATACAACTCGGGGGCAGAACCTCTCGCGCTCGGGCGCGAGAATTCTACCGCCCGAGCGCGAGAGCGGTGGAGATAAGAATAAGTTCTTTCTTTTGTTTTTTTCATTTTACATTTCAGAGTTTCGAGAAACACAAGAGAATTTTTATTTCTTTCGTCCGAATCGACTTCGAAACGCTGTCTAAACGCGAAACAAATTATATATTTGTGATCTTCGCGTCGAGGGCTTCTGACTGAGTTAATTTTCTTCTAGTTCCAGCAACTCTAAATATCAAAGTGCTGGAATAGCATATATTTGAAGTTGAATTTATGATATGTGATAGAATAACCGACAAGAAACTTATATTCGAAGTCGGAATTGAATTATGATATGAATTCGATTTGATATGAATTTTTGAAGTTTCAAATGATATTTGAAACTCATATTAATGATTTTGGAGTATGTTATTGATTGGAATGAGTATGTTATTGATGTAGATAAAGTGTAATATCAATATCTTCAGGCTACATCAACTGGAAACGAAGAATTGAGGTATGTTGCGACCGGGTAACATACGACAGGTATCTGTATTATATGATATATGTCGGGTTGATTTGATTGATTGGAATGAGATTATGTGTCTATATGCCTTATTTGTTGATTGATGTGGCATACATGACATTGAGATTGAGATATCGATGTATAAAATAAATGTTTTGTTAACACACATCATTTTATGTATACATCGATACATGACATGCACGTTGAGCTATGATCCTTGGATACCTTGATATGATTGGATTGGATTCCGGGGTTTGTGAACACAATCGCTATGCCGGTATTATATGACCCGTAAAGCATAGACAATTGTGGCCCCATATGATTGGATATGAGATTTGGGATTTGATGGCGATTTGCCGACGCTATCATACGAGTATCCCATATTGGCCGGTGTGCCAGCTCGAGCATTGATTTGATAGCGATTCGATTGATTCTGACATGTGCTCAGTGGATGGGCATTTGACCTGATACCTCCACGACATACATGCATTGCATACCATATATCATTGTTTAGATATCTGTGGTATATATGATTGGTTGTTCCATACGGAGCTTTGCTCACCCCCAAGGGGGGCTGTTGTTGTCTTTGTGTGTGGACAATGGCAGGTACTCCAGGATATCAGGAGACCGGAGAGGGTACTTCTGGAGGGAGCCACAGCTTGGCCTGAGGTTTTATGTTTATGTCTTGTTCCCAGTATATATGTATATGTATCTATATACCGGGGCATGTCCCGAGAATATGAGTTGTTTGTATATGATTGATTTTGATTTCGTGTGGGCATGTTTATGACGTGAGATTAAATACTATTTTTAGTATTCAAATAAAATGATTTGGGCTCATTGTAAAGAAAATTTAAACTCGTTTTCCGCTGTAATTAGTTAACCCTAATCAGATTGCATTGTAATAACGATTATGAGCTAAGGGCCCCACACTAACTGTCAAAGTAGTTAGCAACCGGATGGAGTGATGTGGCGCCCCTGAACCTCGCCACGTAATCATACAACATGTGACGTCATATGCATAAAATTTTTTCTTTTCGACTACGTAATAATATAATGCATATACGACAAAATAGTGCAATCACCACACTATCTACGTCAGTGCAGCAGAAACAATATACTAAATACATACACACAACTCAAATAAAACAATAAACTATGCTGTCTCTATCTACTATCAACTACAGGACTGTTTGACTAGACACACCTAGTCCTTTACCACTATTCTGTCTCACGCATAGTCCTATAACCTGCCCAACAGAAACAGCCCTCAAAGAGTGAGCATACACAACAATCATCATCGAAATACATAACAGTTATATTATCAACAATATAAAATATAACTGGAATGATAACAGAAATATCCCCTTTGCTATCTCTGGACAATCAAGCCAACAACAACCTCAACAACACCACAATGCAACAATAACATCGACGATACGTCGCACCCCAACTCCGGCGACAACAATATTGTTGAACGAACAACATCGACGATACGTCGCACCCCAACACCAGCGACATCAATATCATCGAACGAATAACATCAACGATACGTCGCACCCCAACTCCGGCGACAGCAATATCGTTGAACGAACAACAACAACGTGACGTCTCCCAACAACGACAGCCAATAACATCAACAATAATAAACAACAACAAATATAATATCAAATCACCCAATTCCGGTGATTTATTATCGTTTAACGCAATAGTATTCATCAATACTAAACAATAACAACATATGCTCGTACGTCAACACGTACCTGATAATCGAGTATATATATAAAATCTGACTATTTCTTTGATCCCGATGCTTGTGATGTATCTAAATAATTCAACAACAATTATCAGATGATTATCACCGTATCAATACAATCATAACAACATCAATATATATAACATCAAATAGCCCAACAACAATTAATTCAACAAAATATAAAACTCGATTATAAATTATTATCGCTCAACAATTTAATATTCTGGTGTATTTAATTCACAATACTACCATCAAATACACCCTAATTAATTTAACATCAAATAATAAGCTATTTTACAACATCCGTCAAATTGCGAAAACTTTATATCAACGTGTAGTCTATACTTCGTAGACTCCGAATATATAATCAGAATTAATAACAGCTGACAAACAACTCACCAATTTCAATTCAACGATCAAAAATCCCTAATTATAATAATTTAGGAATAGTTCAAAACAACAACACAATAATCTTCTCTACTTCGTTAAGATCATACACTATTCAACAATCTTCAATTTCAATATGATTTAACAATTTAACAGATTTGTTCCAGAAATCGACGAATTTCAAACATCACCAAAACTATAAAATTTATACCTCAAATCGAAGACCTCGTGTCAACGATTCCAAAAATGAAATCGGTTCATCGATTCAATAAACCGATAAGTTGCACGATCGAAAAGAAAAAAATCGAAATCTTATTTTTTTTCTTTTCCCTCACCTCTCTCGTTCTCTCCTTTATAAACACTGTAAATCAATTGTGATTCATTCTCACTTTTCGAATTTATCTTTCTTTCTTTTTTTTTAAATATTATATTATATTATATTAATAATAATATAATATAATATAATATATAATATTTAACATTTTAACACCAGTATATCCCTTTGGAACAGTCAAACGATCAAATTTTCTAAAACTCAAAACATGAAACTTTTAAATCTTTGAGTTTTCAACGTTATATTCAAATTTCAAATCATTTGGACTTCATATGACCAAAATATGTCATATTTCATTCTTTTAAAATTATTAATTATTTAGTAATCTCATATTACTAAATCAACAAATTGTGATATTTACTTCAGGCATTACAAGTGAAGAGATATTCTTCTTTTGTTCTTTGTTCCCTTTTCTTGATATTCCTTTCCAAGGTCTACCACACACACAGTGTAATGTCCCGAAAATTTGAAAGTCCACGTGAACCACATGCATGCAAGTTATTAAATTTCTTTGGTATTTTATTAAATTATTTTAAAGCTTTAAATGCATGTTCATTTCATTAATTGTGTTTTAATTCATTGTTTATTTAAAGTTCATGCAATCTAGGATTTTTATTTAAATTATGGATTTAAATTATTTTATGCATTTTATGCATAATTCATGCATGATAGGATTTAATTCATGAAATTTTAAAAGTTCACGCATTAGGGTTTCTAGGTGCATTTCACGCTCGAACGAGGATCGGAGACTGGAGAATTTTCAAGAAAATTATTTTATTACACGATTTATTTTTATAAATTAATTTAAAGCATTTTAAGTGTATTTTTCGAAAATGGGAATTTTTACGTATTTTTACCCGCAAGATTTTAATTTTTAACGGTACGCAAATTTTATCGAATCGGGGGACATTTTAATGATTCGGCTAATATTTTCAAAATCTTTTCAACATGAAATATTTTTCGGGAGTGGGTTTGAATTTAATGGGCTTATTTTTAAGCTTGTTGGGCATAAAACCTTTTTTTTAACTTTTAAAATGTATTTTTATGGCCCATGAACTAAGTATTATCTATATAATTAGGCCCTAATCACCCAATTAACCCTAAACCTAATTTTACCCCACCAACCAGCCGACACCCTTTCAGAATTCATTAGTTCCTTGGTTTCATCATTTACTGCTAGGCCCCATCGGTTGGCTCTTGTTCTTGAAAAAGAATTTCCTCCGGCCTCGTGTTTTTGCATCATTCCAGGCATGCTTCGTATCACCTTTGCTGCATCACTCATGTTGTATATATATCTGATTTGTATGTATTATGCATGAAGGAACTCGATCTGTCCAAGATCATGAAGAAAAGTTTCGACTTTCATCCATATTATGCATTCTTTTCATTATACTCACGTTTTTCCCTAGTTTGTGCAAGGGGCTGCGACCTACGGCTGTTAAGAGATTGTTAAAGGCATTGAGGGTGATCCTGAAGGCAACACAGAACGTTGCTTACTGTGAGTAGTAGAGACGAAGGGTTGAATCGAGGTGGGGTTCGGGTTTGCTAGTATTGTGGGTAAGGGGGAGAACCATCGGTGCTATGGTGAGCCAAGCGGTGGATCTACTCCTGGTGGGTCTGGTCCACGTCCTTGGAGGACCCTAGCCCTGCTGGTTCGATCCTTGAAGCAGCACACGTGAAGTGGAAGCAAGGGAACATGGGTTAGGAGATGGGCTTCTAGCGGGTAAGATAGCGGTGTGGGGGCATGCATGGGAGTGGAGGTTTGAGTCGGTGGAGTACCTTAGACTCTGATCTACGTCCCTGGTGTGTGGGCTCGTGAGTGGTGCGTCGATTTGAGGGTACAGGCGTGAGTTGTGGTCAAGGGAAGTGCATGAGGTGGACAAATGGGATAGGACCGAGAAGTTAATAAATTTATAGCATTGATTAGCCGTGTGTTAGGGAGAAAATGTCATGGTTTTTGGAGCATTTTAATATGTTAAGATATGGTATAAGGTTGGGAAGAATTTAGTAGAGTTTCAAGTCGGTTCGGTTTGAAACCGGGACTCCGTTTCAAGTTTTAAAACGTGTCGATTAAGTTCTGATTTGGCTTGGGATTTACGTCTAAGAACACTTATAAAAATGTTTTGGGATATTTTAAGGAGTTTGGTAAGCTTCGGGGCAATTTTAGAACTCCAGGGTTGAAACGATAATTTTTGGGTTTCTAGGGGCAAAATGGTCATTTTGCACCAGGGGTGAGATTTTGGTCCTGGCAGCGCCCTGAGCACAAATTATAATATTTTAAATGATTATGCATCATGTTTACGATTTTTATGCTATTATGATAATTATGATGCATGCTTGGTTTAAAGGAAAAATTATGTATATGCATGATTTTATTAAGTGATGAATATGATGACACATTTTGAAGGAAGTGATTTAGTTGTGATTGACATGATGATATGATTGGAGATATCGTGAGGGAAAAGGCCCCAGAGGGAGCCCGTTTACGGGAGAAGGCCCCAGAGGGAGCCCGACGATCGTATTTCCATTGACACGATATGATGACATGATAGGCTCGGGCTCAGTTGACGGGTGAGAGTGTCGCTGATGTCCCCCGCCGCCGGGTACCGCGGTTACACGTAGATGGATCCATCGACTGACATGATGACATGATGATACGAAAGTCACAGCTAATGAACAGAATTCAAATTAAGATTTTAACACGTATATGCTGATACGATGATACATGCTATTACCATGTTTTGACAGGTCACAGTTACGCATACGATAACATGATGAGACATGTTTTAACACGGTTACGATTTTACACGACACGCTTATGTTCATGTTTTTAAGCTCATGAAATGTATTTTGATTATGCTGTTTTTCACTGCTGTGTGCTATGTATATGTACTTGTTATTACTGGTACAGATGTGTTGAGTCTTTAGACTCACTAGGCGTGTGTGATGCAGGTGAGCTTGTTGCTGAGGAGACTGGAGGTCCTGAACTCTGAGTAGGCAGCTCTGGTGCGGTGACACGACCCGAGGACCGCATGTTTTCCGCATTATGATTTATGAAATTTGAGAGGAGATGAACCTTTTGATACGTTGACGATTTTAAGCTTTTTATTCGTTTACGTTTACGTTTGATTTTGGAGTAGTTTGGAAATTTTAAAACTGCGTTAGATTGCGAAGCTTTTATTTTTTTTAAAAAAATATCTAGTATAATTTTAAAAAAGAGCGAGACGTTTCAATTGGTATCAGAGCCAGGTTTCCTGTATAGGGTTGTGCCACCGCCAGCTTCTGCCGCTCAGTCTTCAAGCCTCAAGAATGTAAGCTTTTATGATTTAATTGTTTTAAATGATTTACTCTTATCACCTGCATGTTAACATGATTTACGTTGTATGACGATCTATGGTATATGTTTAACTGCTTTTATGATTTAAGGATTTACTGTTAAAAAAAAAAACAGATTAAATTACATGTTGGTTTTGTGATGGAATTGGACTTGATAAGAATTTTGCTATTGAGCATCAGGAAATGTTGGAAATCATTTGACTATATTAATTTTTGGGTTAGTAGTACTGATATTCTCCTTATGGGTCATAAGTTAATCTTGAAAATTATGAATACTTTTGGGACTTGTAGAATTTCTAAGAAATTACTTATGCATGGTTCGTGGTTGCTAGTTGAATTAATTTTTAAGGATTCTATGTAAGGATTAATAATTCTAATATTACGACGATCTTTGGAAGTATAAAAACGTAGAATTTATATAGGATGCATGCTCTACCTAGTAGGACCTAAGGATTGAATTGCATGGATTGAGAATATTAAGGACCTAATTGTAATAACCAATAATTGAGGACCTAAGTGCAAAAATAATATTCTAAGGGACTATTTTTGAATTTACTAAATTTTGGGATTTAATTTTGAGTTTCGAGAATTTTAAGGTTTAAAGAGTCTAAGTCAAAAATTTTATAGGGACAAAAATGCAAATTTCGAAGAGTTGTAGGGCCAAAATGTAATTTTTGAGAACTTTAAGTGTCAAATTGCCAATCTCAAAATTTTTGAGGATTAAATTCGAACTTTTGAGGAACACTTGGTTAAATCAGTAATTTTTCGAGATTATGAGAATTTATTTTGAGTTTAATAAGCTTAAAATTATTGAACTTTATGTTTCGAAGAACTTATAAAATGGAATTTGGAACGTCAACAACTTATGGGTGATAGTGGAATTTCCGAAATTAAGGTCAAAGTTGATAATTTTTGAGGAAATTAAGAATTAATGTTGCAATTTTAAGAAATTGGGAGATTAGTTTAGCAGTAAGTGAGAATTGAATGGTTTAAATGATATGAATTTTCGGTGATTTAGTTTTGAAAGATATTTAGAATCTTTAGATATCTAAGTTATAAGGTTATAAGGAATGGTAATCAAGGACATTGTAGGATGAATCAATCTTGGTCTTGAAAATTTAAGTGCTAGTGAAATAATGTTGTGGCAAATTAAGAATTTAAAGTGATGACAATTTAAGGTGAAGTTGAGCAATTAGTTAAGTTATAAGATTTGACAATAAGTTAACTAATTTTTGGGAACTTAAGTTTGATGTGTCATAAGTTTTATTCATGATCTTAACAGTTAAGATTCTACCTTGTTGGAATTTAATTTTGCTAGAAAGTTGGGTATGATTGATGGTTGGGTTATTTGATAGACGTGTGTAAGAGGTGAGGTAGACACCTTGTCTTGAGGAAATTTGAAAGTCATTAAGAAACTTGGGACTAGGCGGATACTATCTAATACTACTTGGGTTGCGTAAGCTTGAATTTTCAGTTTATGAGATAGGTGTTCATACAAAATTTTTGGGTGAAAAAAAAAAAAAAGAATTAAGGGTATACAACATAGGTTATCAATGGATGACTATTAAGATTTTTGTCGAGTAAGATATCTAAAAGCTTGATATGGGAATTCTAGAACTATATGGATTATAAGTGAAGTTGATTTATTAAAGTTAGTTTAATGCTATCATGTGATAACTTATTAAGTTTTATACGCTAGACTTAATTAAGCATTGAGGTTACTTAAGAATGCGACATTTGTTCAATGAGGAAAGTCCCGAGTCTTAGGCCTCAACTATATTGTAATTGGAGAGAAAATAGTTTAAGCATGTATTTGATACCAGAAGGGTTTTATTATTAAGGTAGAAGATCGAGATTGTATATTTTGGGTTTTATGGATTATCACTACTCGAATTTAAGATTTGCAACAATTTAATATTTGGAATGTACTCACAAATAATTAAGTCACGTAAGTTTGGTGTCATAAGACAAGATTCGATTCAACGATTTTAGGTTAATATTATTATGGGGTCGATTTAAGTTTAACTTCTAAGTGTATTACCGAGGATAGAAGTCGATCAGTAATTTTTGGTACTAAGGTTTCCTAAGTTGAACTGCCTAAATGCTAAGGTAGTAGGTCAATGAACATCCTGGGTATAGTATATGAAAGTAAGATGCAATAAGTTTGGACTGCCATTTCTAATATTGGGAATATTGAGAAAAGTCCAAATTCAAGGACATAGAAAAATAGAACTAAATCACTATAAGTTGTTTTAAGTTGCGAACCGCAAACGAGAATTTTGGTAGCCAAATTTAATTAGTATTGAGGAGCCGTAAGGACAGCTTAACACTTATTTTATCGGAGTAGCGCAACGGAAGCGTGGACTATTGGGATTCTAGAATTAAGGGTCTAAACTTTTTGTTCGTCGAAGGTAAGCGAATTTCGGGGACGAAATTCAATTTAAGGGGGGAAGATTGTAATGTCCCGAAAATTTGAAAGTCCACGTGAACCACATGCATGCAAGTTATTAAATTTCTTTGGTATTTTATTAAATTATTTTAAAGCTTTAAATGCATGCTTATTTCATTAATTGTGTTTTAATTCATTGTTTATTTAAAGTTCATGCAATCTAGGATTTTTATTTAAATTATGGATTTAAATTATTTTATGCATTTTATGCATAATTCATGCATGATAGGATTTAATTCATGAAATTTTAAAAGTTCACGCATTAGGGTTTCTAGGTGCATTTCAGGCTCGAACGAGGATCGGAGACCGGAGAATTTTCAAGAAAATTATTTTATTACACGATTTATTTTTATAAATTAATTTAAAGCATTTTAAGTGTATTTTTCGAAAATGGGAATTTTTACGTATTTTTACCCGCAAGATTTTAACTTTTAACGGTACGCAAATTTTATCGAATCGGGGGACTTTTTAATGATTCGCCTAATATTTTCAAAATCTTTTCAACATGAAATATTTTTCGGGAGTGCGTTTGAATTTAATGGGCTTATTTTTAAGCTTGTTGGGCATAAAACCTTTTTTTTAACTTTTAAAATGTATTTTTATGGCCCATGAACTAAATATTATCTATATAATTAGGCCCTAATCACCCAATTAACCCTAAACCTAATTTTACCCCACCAACCAGCCGACACCCTTTCAGAATTCATTAGTTCCTTGGTTTCATCATTTACTGCTAGGCCCCATCGGTTGGCTCTTGTTCTTGAAAAAGAATTTCCTCCGGCCTCGTGTTTGTGCATCATTCCAGGCATGCTTCGTATCACCTTTGCTGCATCACTCATGTTGTATATATATCTGATTTGTATGTATTATGCATGAAGGAACTCGATCTGTCCAAGATCATGAAGAAAAGTTTCGACTTTCATCCATATTATGCATTCTTTTCATTATACTCACGTTTTTCCCTAGTTTGTGCAAGGGGCTGCGACCTACGGCTGTTAAGAGATTGTTAAAGGCATTGAGGGTGATCCTGAAGGCAACACAGAACGTTGCTTACTGTGAGTAGTAGAGACGAAGGGTTGAATCGAGGTGGGGTTCGGGTTTGCTAGTATTGTGGGTAAGGGGGAGAACCATCGGTGCTATGGTGAGCCAAGCGGTGGATCTACTCCTGGTGGGTCTGGTCCACGTCCTTGGAGGACCCTAGCCCTGCTGGTTCGATCCTTGAAGCAGCACACGTGAAGTGGAAGCAAGGGAACATGGGTTAGGAGATGGGCTTCTAGCGGGTAAGATAGCGGTGTGGGGGCATGCATGGGAGTGGAGGTTTGAGTCGGTGGAGTACCTTAGACTCTGATCTACGTCCCTGGTGTGTGGGCTCGTGAGTGGTGCGTCGATTTGAGGGTACAGGCGTGAGTTGTGGTCAAGGGAAGTGCATGAGGTGGACAAATGGGATAGGACCGAGAAGTTAATAAATTTATAGCATTGATTAGCCGTGTGTTAGGGAGAAAATGTCATGGTTTTTGGAGCATTTTAATATGTTAAGATATGGTATAAGGTTGGGAAGAATTTAGTAGAGTTTCGAGTCGGTTCGGTTTGAAACCGGGACTCCGTTTCAAGTTTTAAAACGTGTCGATTAAGTTCTGATTTGGCTTGGGATTTACGTCTAAGAACACTTATAAAAATGTTTTGGGATATTTTAAGGAGTTTGGTAAGCTTCGGGGCAATTTTAGAACTCCAGGGTTGAAACGATAATTTTTGGGTTTCTAGGGGCAAAATGGTCGATAATTTTTGGGTTTCTAGGGGCAAAATGGTCATTTTGCACCAGGGGTGAGATTTTGGTCCTGGCAGCGCCCTGAGCACAAATTATAATATTTTAAATGATTATGCATCATGTTTACGATTTTTATGCTATTATGATAATTATGATGCATGCTTGGTTTAAAGGAAAAATTATGTATATGCATGATTTTATTAAGTGATGAATATGATGACACATTTTGAAGGAAGTGATTTAGTTGTGACTGACACGATGATATGATTGGAGATATCGTGAGGAAAAAGGCCCCAGAGGGAGCCCGTTTACGGGAGAAGGCCCCAGAGGGAGCCCGTTTACGGGAGAAGGCCCCAGAGGGAGCCCGACGATCGTATTTCCATTGACACGATATGATGACATGATAGGCTCGGGCTCAGTTGACGGGTGAGAGTGTCGCTGATGTCCCCCGCCGCCGGGTACCGCGGTTACACGTAGATGGATCCATCGACTGACATGATGACATGATGATACGAAAGTCACAGCTAATGAACGGAATTCAAATTAAGATTTTAACACGTATATGCTGATACGATGATACATGCTATTACCATGTTTTGACAGGTCACAGTTACGCATACGATAACATGATGAGACATGTTTTGACACGGTTACGATTTTACACGACACGCTTATGTTCATGTTTTTAAGCTCATGAAATGTATTTTGATTATGCTGTTTTTCACTGCTGTGTGCTATGTATATGTACTTGTTATTACTGGTACAGGTGTGTTGAGTCTTTAGACTCACTAGGCGTGTGTGATGCAGGTGAGCTTGTTGCTGAGGAGACTGGAGGTCCTGAACTCTGAGTAGGCAGCTCTGGTGCGGTGACACGACCCGAGGACCGCATGTTTTCCGCATTATGATTTATGAAATTTGAGAGGAGATGAACCTTTTGATACGTTGACGAATTTAATCTTTTTATTCATTTACGTTTACGTTTGATTTTGGAGTAGTTTGGAAATTTTAAAACTGCGTTATTTTTATTGTCAAATATTTAAGATCATTTTTAAATGTTATTGCGAGATTGCGAAGCTTTTATTTTTTAAAAAAAAAATATCTAGTAGAATTTTAAAAAAGAGCGAGACGTTTCACGAAGGGCCAACCCTTTTTAACAGCGGTTGAGGATGTTAGACTTTTTTTTGTATATATTAACCATACTCGATTTTCCTGATTTAGGGTATTACTTCAATGGTTGGTCCAATGGCTACAAAGATAAAACGTTGAACTAACACACGTGACTCATTTTCGATTATTGGATGAATACTTTGGGTAGTGCGTGGATAGGTTCAAAGAAATCCTCCTTCCAAACCCGTATTTTCATAAAGCTTTCTTACTCGAAATTCTTGTACTGTCTCAGTTTGTCATCAACTAGAAATACCAAAACAAGGAGGATATTGTACATTTTATGATGATATATATTATATTGATTCAATCAGCATAATGGTAAGAAAGTGGGGCTGAATTGTGTCCAGAAAGAATCTTGGTTCCAATCCATGTCGCGGTTAGGCACTTGGAGCTCCGCTAAATCCTCTACGAGACTTGTGCCGGTGCTACTCCTCCCTCGACTACTCTCCTCCACAAGTGTTGTGTCGATGTCCTCTGAAAATGAGACGTAATCCATTGTCGGGGCCTTGAGTTCTTCTTCTATGGCAGCCCTTTGTTCCAACTCCTCGAGGGAGGTTGCCTTCCTGTATATTTTACACACCACTATATCCTGCATGCCCATGATCATTAGCCAATTTAACAGATCAGGAATATTCGGAGAAGAAAAAGGATTAATGATCAAGATTTGAAGTTTGTATAAGCTAGTACATACGTACCTTGTGGGAGCAAGAATCCGGTAATCGATACTCGTTCATTACCCAGTCGGTCTTTGTTCCATGTGGCGCTCTGCCTTGATAGAACACCAGCGTTTTCCGAAAACCCAACGCCTTCTTAGGATTGGACACGCTCAGTATCTTGCGGTCCGACCCAGTGGCCTTCCAGTACCCCTTTTCGGTAACCCGGTTTGGCCTCCCTCCACTCCCATGTTTTCTGTCCCTCTGCACGAAAAAGTACCATTCTCGCTCCCCAATTCTTGCCAAGCCTGGAAGCTCGTCGGGATCATAGTTGTAAATATTTAGAAAACCGATTATATCTACATTCTTGCCAAATATCACACTTCTGAGATAGAAACTGAGGAGCTCCTCTTCAGTTGGATGAAACCGGAATCCAGGCAACTCAAGCTCACATGCACTCCATTCATCCATAGAAAATTAGATCAAAGTGAAATATTGATGGTCAATGAAATTAAAAGCTCGCTTATTTATAGAGTCATAGAGAGAGACACGTATATATATATTTGAATCAGTCTTCTGTAATTTTCTATAAAATGGTGTTGTCAAAACTTACATCCAAGAAATGAATCCATAATCATACTTGTAACCTCTGTCAAATCAAATGGGATTTTTTGTAGAGGGTCTAAATCTTGAATCTCGATTCAACTTTAGCATCGATCGTCTAGAAAAAAATATATTCACCCATTGAAAGTTTGAATTCGGAACAGTACTCTCCATTAGTTGGTCTCATAGGTCCAATATTTTGTTGAGTTTTGTATAAAGAATCAAAGCAGTAATTGTGGAAAGTGAGAACCAAAAATAAATTACCATACTTTTACAGCTAACATTAATCGGATCGGCTTCATTCTGTCACCAGCATACCTTTTGCTTTATTACATAGAACAAAATTCAATTATCTTTATTAAAAAAAACATTAAATAATGACGAACGCGTCGCATGGTTATTGTAAGCAAATTAATTTGTAATTAATGAAAGTGAAAGAAGAAGTCGAGGACAAAAACTTACAAGACTTGGAAAGTCTTCTCCGAAGAGGACAACCAAGAGGTTGACCCATTTCTTGACTCCCATTTTACATAATTAAATTGATTGATAACTATTTTCATTTGTATGTGTTTGGGCTAAAAATAATTAATTATGAAGCCCACATTAATCACAGGCCCAATTAAATTATATAGGCCCGTAAAATGTGGCAGATTGATTTTTATCGATTCAAAAACTGATCACAGAGCGTCAAAAGAGAAAAAAACGTGGGAGGTTGAGATCGTGGCGTGAAAAGCGGGGAGCGTGGATCATGGGGGAGTGGAGAGAACTGCTCAGCATTCAGAAGAAAATGATCGGCAAACACTAACACAACACAACTCAACTCTACAGACAAATCTGCAAAAGCTCTCTGCTAAAATTCCAATATTCAAGCAATAGTTTTTCAAGCTTTCCAGCATATTTCTAGCAATTTACGTCTTCTCGTTTTAGATTTCATCAACTCTATTTGTTATATTTTTATGTCTTGTAAATTCCTACGGTTTATTGAAAATATAAACAATGTCAGGGGTTTATTACTCAAATTCCAATAGTTTTCTTCATTTTGGCGTTATAATTGTTTTAGGAGATTAGAACTGACGGTCAAATTTAGAATTCACTTTCGTTTGTTTTTAGAAGTTAGATTTTTATCATTTTCACACAAATCGGTGCACTTTCGCACCTGGCACGTCCGCAATCTCAAATATTGTGCAAACATATTTTTGGCACGCCCAGTGGGACCACACTATGCCGCCAAGAAGAAAGGAAAACGTCAGTCAGGAGAGCGGGGAGTCTCTGGCTAATCAAGAGGGAACTCAGGTCCCCCAGCCAGAGCAACACGCTGTTGAACCACAGGTTGAAGAAGTGGATCTGCAAATTCCTACTACATACGATCAAGTTTCAAACAGGGTGATGGAAGAATTGACTGCTATAAAGATTGAAGAAAACTCAGTGGCATTATCTAAAGCCATGTCTGACTGTTTAAATACTCTACTGAGTAAATCGAATCAGTCTACCCGAGGGGAGCAAAATACCGCTGTCAAAGAGACTGATCAGGGAAGTAACCAAGTCCATGAATTCGACCAGGGAGTTGGAAACTCAAAGGCTGGCGATCCTCGCCGCTCGGAGTTTACTCTCCCAAATCAGCCAGAAAGAAGGTATACACCACCTCACAGAAGAGAAGAAAGCTTAGGAGGGAGGGCTCAGCCATATCCACGTGCTCATGGGGTGGGGAGCTCGAAACAACCAGTTACTCAAGTGTACAGCGTGACCAATCCTCTATACCAACCGGGAGTGTATGAAGATATGTCACACATGGATTATCAAGGATTAGATGGGGGCTTCCCAGGAGGTAATTTTGGTTTAAATGCAGGGTTTCAAGCTCGGGGGGCAAATTACTACCATCTCCAACTCCCCGCTCGGAATATACACGGGATTGATCCAGAAATGGTGAGAGAGGCTGTTCAAGAGCTATATAGGCCGGCCTTGAAACAGATTGGCCGCCCAGAGTTCCACAAACCCAATCCAGACTACATAGACGTGAATAACCCATATCCAAGGGGTTATAGAGTTCATGATTTCAGTTTATTCTCCGGGGAAGATGGCCAGTCCAGCATGGAACACATAGCCAGATTCACCATCCAATGCGGGGAATTAGCCAACTTGGAGAACTTCAACAATCTAAAGTTGCGGCTATTCCCGAATTCCCTCACTGGGACTGCATTCACTTGGTATGCCTCACTCCCCAGAAATTCAGTGATGAATTGGCAAGAAATGGAAAGACAATTTCACATTCAATTCTATAGAACAGAGCCAGAAGTGTGCATTGCCGACTTATCCAGAGTCACTCAAAAGAAAGGAGAGTCTGTGGAATATTTTATCGACAGGTTCAAAAAGATGAAGAATAGATGCAAGGTGTTCTTACCTGAGACAGAGTTCGTGAAGATGGTACAAAAAGAGCTGGATTTTGAATTAAGGAAGAAATTCCAGGGAATGGAGTTCAGGGATTTCTTCGAGCTAGCTGCCAAAGTGGCTGAATACGAAGAACTATTGCGGGAAGACTCGTACAAGAAGAAAACTGCTATGGGGTCTTATTATCAGGATGTGGAAGATGTGGCATTGGCAGAGATTCGATCAGCTGGTTCTTGCACAGTTCCCCTGCTAAAAAAGAAGCCAGCAGAACCTGAAAAGAAGAACAGCTCCCAACTCCCCAAATACATGCAGTATACATTTGATGTGTCAAAGACCGAGGAAGTTTTCGCTTTCTTGGTAAAGGAAAAATTCATCACATTCCCACCTGATCACAAGATGCCACCTACAGAAGAGCTGAAGGGACGAGAGTATTGTAAGTACAACAACTCCTACAATCATGCTACGAAGTCTTGTTGGGCGTTCAAGAACATCTTGCAGGACAGAATTAACAAGGGAGTTGTGAAATTCCCTAACAAACAAGAGTCTATGGCGGTGGATGATGATCCTTTTCCCCCAGTAGCTTTGGTTAATGTGAATATGACAGATTTGAGGGATCTTCTCAATGAGAAAAGAAGCCGATCCTTTGCAGTGGAAGACCGAGTAATCAAGAAATACTGGATTCCAAAGGGTCAATTGTTTGAAGCTCATGGAAGGCATAGTGCCGATCGAATGCCAACAGTTCAGCAGCGTTTCCCTAGAAGTGTTGGTGAATCCGCGGCCTTTAGGCCGAGGGATCAACATTTCCTTGAAAGACCAGTGGTGGAAAAACAATGGTTTAGAGGGGAGTCATCTCACAATCATCGGCAAAGGTATTCGGACAGGAGAAATGCATATGAATTTGAGTCACGGAGGGTGGAAACTAGAAAAGTATCAGCTGATCAAGGCAGAGAGCGGCGTTCATACGAAATCTCAAAAGGAAAAATGATTGAGAGCAGGGGAGCAAAGCCGAGATACGTCCTTCCAGCCAGAGGGGAGTTCAGTGAGTCTTGGAGAGTGGCCCAACACAAAAGGTTCCCTAGGCCACCGACTAGGACACAAAAGAGACGACTGTTGAGAGAAAGAGCTATTGCAAGAAGAGAGGAGTCCGCTAAGTTGAGAAATGAATTCACAATTGATGTTCCAGTCTCCAAGGAGCCAGTGGGGAGTAAATCTAAGTTTGGAAGATCGGCTATTGTGGATAAGTTTGTTGAAGATGATGATGATTTGTTAAGTGAAGAAGATGATCAAGCTAGGAAAACAATTAATTTTCGCGTTGGAGAATTTCACATCACTGTGGATTGTGCCACGGGAGTGGTGATGCTACCAGAGAGATTTAAAATGATAGAAGAAGGGAACGGGGAGTTGATGCCCCATGAATCATCGCAAAAAAAAAAGATCAGGCAAATAAACTCCCTGAAGGGAGTTCAAGGGTGATTATAAAGGAGGATCACTCAAATAAGCCTAAGCAAGTGATACTTGAGAAGCCTACACCGGCCATGACCAAGCACATAAGGCCGTTGTACATCAAAGCCAACGTGAATGGGAAGCCAGTGTCCAGGGTGTTGATTGACAACGGTTCAGCTGTAAATGTTTTTCCAGTAAGAATGCTGAAAAGTCTGGGAAAAAATGAAGAAGACTTGATTCCTTCGGAAGTTTCGGTTGCTGCATTTACAGGGGAAACCACCAAGACCATTGGGGTATTCCCCGCCGATGTTACTGTGGGGAGTATGTCATCTTTATGTGCATTTTTCGAGGTAACTCCTCCGCCAACTTCCAAGCGTTGTTAGGCAGAGATTGGATCCATGCAAACCAATGCATACCATCCTCAATGCACCAACTGTTATTATTTTGGAAAGGGGATGATGTGGAGGTTGTAGAAGCTGATGGACAGCCGTCTCAAACAAATACAAGTGCAGTTGAGGCTAGATATTACAATGGGGATTTTGGGCCCATCAAAATCCGTAGCAATAGCAAGAAAGAAAATTCACTGTACATGCAAACACCAACTCCAAGCTCGGTGTTGGAAAGAATCCTCAAACCTACTATTATCGTGCCGTCTAGGCCGATAATTCAGCCGCTGATTGAGGAGATTGATGATTGATTTGAACCAAAAAGAGAAGGAGGTAGCTGCAACCTCTATATGGAAGGCACATGTGCAGCAAGTACTGGACAAACTAAAGGAAGAGGAAGCATGGGACACTTATGGAACTGAAGTTGTCCAAGAAGAAGAATACGAAGATGATGAGCTCCAAGTCGATGAGTTGTTGATGGCGCCATCTCAAATGGAAGATGGCCAACATGAAGTTCAAGACCCATTGGAAGAGATTAACTTGGGGGAGCTTGAGAATCCAAACGTGGTGTACGTGAGTAAACTACTGGAGGAGCAGTTGAGGCAAGACTTGATCAGCATGTTGAAGGAATACAAAGATTGTTTTGCATGGAGTTATGATGACATGCCAGGGTTGGATCGAAAATTGGTAGAACACCGGCTTCCACTCAAAGAAGGTTTCAAACCATTTCAGCAGCCATCTCGTCGCATGTCAAAAGAAGTCGAATTGAAAGTGAAAGAAGAAGTTGAGAAATTGTTAAAGTCCAAGTTTATAAAACCAATCAGATATACCGAATGGCTTTCGAACATTGTGCCAGTCATGAAAAAGAATGGCAAGGTCAGAATATGCATCGACTTCCGAGATTTGAACTGTGCAACTCCCAAAGATGTATATGTGATGCTGATACCTGATATGTTGATTGATTCAGTGGCTAGGCATGAATTGTTATCCTTCATGGACGGGTCTCGGGCTACAACCAGATCAAAATAGCAGAAAATGACAGTCACAAAACTGCATTCAGATGCCCAGGAGCTGTTGGTACGTTTGATTGGCTTATTATGCAATTCGGGCTAAAAAACGCAGGAGCCACGTATCAAAAAGCTATGAACTCGATCTTTCATGATATGATAGGACATCATATTGAAGTGTATATAGACGATATTGTTGTGAAATCCAAACAAGCCGCTGATCACATTGAACACTTGAGGAAAAGCTTCCAAAGAATGAGGCAACATGAGTTGAAGTTAAATCCATTGAAATGTGCCTTTGGTGTGAAAGCAGGAAACTTTCTGGGATTTCTTGTACATCAGAGGGGAGTTGAAGTGGATAAAAACAAAGCTAAAGCTATTATGGAAGCAAATCCACCTAGAAACAAGAAAGAGTTGCAACGCTTCCTTGGGCAAGTGAATTACTTGAGGCGTTTTATTTCTAACCTTGCAGGGAAGACAAAGGAGTTTTCACAGCTGTTGAAGCTCAAAGACAGCGGGGAGTTCAAATGGGAAGAGTCGCATCAGAGAGCTTTTGATGTGATCAAGAGATATTTATCTAATCCACCTGTTCTTATGCCTCCCAGGTATGGAATGCCCCTTAAATTATACATCTCTGCTGCTCATGAATCGATTGGATGCCTACTAGTTCAAAATAATCATGAAGGAAATGAACAAGCCATCCATTATTTGAGTAGATTCCTTACTCCAGTAGAGGTGAAATACTCTATGATTGAAAAGCTATGCTTAACACTGTATTATGCATGTACTAAGTTGAGACATTATTTGATTCAATCAAGAGTGTTTTTGGTGGCTAAAACCGATTTGATTAAATACATGCTTAATAGACCCATTCTCTCGGGGCGGATTGGTAAATGGTCTTTGGCATTGGCCGAGTTTACATTGACCTATTATCCCCAAAAGTCAATAAAAGGCCAAGCTATTGCCGATTTTTTAGCTGATCATCCTTCACTTGATGAGTTCATTGGAGAACAGGTTGGATTTCCCGTTTGTGGAGTGGGAGTTCAACCCTGGGAGTTGAAGTTCGATGAATCAAGTACAGAAACAGCAGCTGGAGCTGGTATTGTGATCACCTCCCCAAGAGGTGTGAAAACCGCTCTATCCTTTAATTTGGATTTTCCATGCACCAACAATCAGGCAGGATATGAAGCACTGGTCATTGGATTGGAAATTCTAAAAGATTTAGGGGCAAGAAAATTGTTAATATCAGGGGATTCCCAGCTGGT
Organism: Primulina tabacum; assembly: GCF_025594145.1. Lineage (NCBI taxonomy): Eukaryota > Viridiplantae > Streptophyta > Magnoliopsida > Lamiales > Gesneriaceae > Primulina > Primulina tabacum. The sequence goes on from NC_134550.1 coordinate 10,523,262, forward strand.
ACTCAAACAGCTGTCAGGGGAGTTCAAATGCACAAGTTTGTCCTTGGCTCCTTACTATACAGCTGCATCCCAACTTCTAGATGATTTCGAGGAAGTGTCATTAGTACACGTCCCAAGACAAGAAAATTGGGAGGCAGACGAGTTGGCACAGGTTGCTTCGGGATTGAAGATGTCTCCGGAACTTACACACAGGCTGGTGTTGATTCAAAAGAAAAACCACCCTTCAATTCAGCAAAGAGGGATTCAGGTAGACACAATCAACTTGGATATAAACTTAGCTGGTGACTGGAGGGATGACATGAAAATGGTGCTAGAATCAACCGGGAGGGATATTCCACATGGTTTAAAAATGAGAGCTCTTAATTACGTTTTAGTGGAGGGATATTTGTACAGGAAAGGGTTAGATGGTTTGCTCCTCAGATGCATAGGCTTTCCAGAGGCTTTGGAGATAATGAAGCAAGTTCATGAGGGAGTGTGTGGAGCGCATCAATCTGGAATAAAGATGAGATGGTTGATAAGGAGGTATGACTACTATTGGCCATCCATCCTGAAAGATTGCATCAAATATGCTAAGGGATGCCAGCCGTGTCAAAAACATGGGAACATCCAAAGAATCCCGGCTGACGAGCTTCACAGCGTCGTCAAACCATGGCCGTTCAAGGGCTGGGCCATGGACTTAATAGGGAAAATCTACCCCTCATCATCTAAAGGCCACTCATTCATCCTTGTGGCCACATATTTTTTCACCAAATGGGTAGAAGCAGTGCCTTTGAAGAAAGCGGAGCAAGGTGATGTCATTAACTTTGTGAAAGAAAATATCATTCATAGATTTGGAATTTCAGAGTCATTGACCACGGATCAGGGAACTATGTTCACAGGCTCAGATATGAGGGAGTTTGCAGAAGACAATGGAATTAAATTGATAAACTCATCCCCTCATTACCCACAGTCCAACGGGCAAGCCGAAGCGTCAAATAAAGTGTTGATAAAGATTCTACAAAAGATGATGGAAGAAAATCCTAGAGATTGGCCAAGGCTATTATCAGAAACTTTGTGGGCATACAGAACATCCAAGAGGACTGCCACTGGAGTGAGCCTTTTTTCCCTTACCTTTGGCCATGATGCAGTGCTCCCATTGGAGATTATAGTGCCATCAATGCGAGTGGCAAAGCAAAATGAACTTTCCCTTGAGCATTACAATGAAGCAATGATCATAGAGTTGGAAGAACTAGATGAGCTGAGAATCCAAGCGTACAATGCTCTGCTGTTACAGAAACAGAAAGTGGCGAGAATCTACAACAAAAGAGTTAAAAATAAAAGTTTCCATGAAGGAGAAATAGTGTGGAAGACCGTACTACCACTAGGAACAAAGGATAGGGAGCTGGGCAAATGGTCTCCCAACTGGGAGGGACCATTCAAGGTACATAAAGCGTTAGACGGAAATGCATATTGGCTATCAAGCTTAGATGGCCATCCACACAAAAGATGCATAAACGGCAAGTATCTCAAGCCGTATTTTTCAAGTATGAGGGAAGAAGTAGGAAAAGCTTGCGAGTGAAGCAAACAATAAGGCTAATATTCAGTGGGGAGTTGGCATTCTTCAGTGGGGAGTTGGTCTTCTTGGCCACTTTTGTATATATTAAGTTCCCTATTTCAAGATGTCATGTGAGGTAGGCCTCAAGGCCACTGAATTAAGTATCTGTTGTTCATGATTCAACAATAAAATTGATCGGAGAAAGTGGGACAGTAAGCCACTTTCATTCATTATTTTGAATGCCCTTTGTTTCATTAGGGAGTCGGTCTTATAGCCACTTATTTCCAATGTTTTTATGGTACCAGAAATCATGGTGAAATATATCATACCGCCATTTTAAATTGGTTATTTGCATGTGCAGTGACAGACTCATGAAGTAGGCCTTAAGGCCACTTAGAATATGGCAGGAAAGTAACACAGCGAGCGGGGAGTTGAGCTCACCGACGGACAACTAATAATAAAGGAAGAACTGAAGAGAACAAAGGCGTTATGCGAACCCCAAGAGGACCCAAAAGTTGACTTTGGAAGAAAAATAGGCTAACTAGCCATTTTTGTATGTTCTAGCTTCATGTTCATGTTGTAAGATTTTATTTGAAGTAGGCCTTAGGGCCACTAATGTAAATATTTGTTAGTTATGTTTCAAAAAATGAAAATGATTAATTAAAGTTGGCCAGTAGGCCACTTTTATCACATTGGATTCATTGTGTTTCGATAGGGAATCAAGGAAGAGGATACTCTCGAGTGGGGAGTCTTAAGCCAACTTATGGTTTTGATTGAAACTGTTGGAATGAATTGGGTTGAGTGGATTAAGAATGAATAGAAACTCCTTCCTAACATCCAATATACAACATCACATTAAACCCATCCTCATTCCACATCCAACACCCAATGACCACAACACCAAACCAACAATCAACAGATAAGAAGCGGAGCCACCGCATGCAAGAACAGTAAGTAAACATGTATGCGGGAAAGGGGTCCAACTGAAGTGCAAATGCATATACGTGTATGCGGGAAAGGGATCCGACTGAAGTGCAATGCATAGTGCTAGGGACGAGGGATTCGTCTTGAATGTATGCAACATGTAAGAGCACATAAGAGCACATAAGAGTCGAGAAATATCTGTGTCAAGAAACCTCAAATGACACAAATGCTTAAGTGTCAAATGCACCAGGGAGCTGAGGCCAACCCATGGCCAATCTCAATCCAGTGATACCTGTTATGAGCAGACATGCAATACAAGGAAATGCTAGTGGATTTCATTTGGGCAAATTCACAAACACCATTAAGGCTTGATGGTGATCAAATTAATGTATGAGTTGACTTGGCTACCGAATGGGAAATCAACGACCCAGAGGCGGCTGGGGAAGCGCCTGAAGTCGCAACGACCATCGTTGAGTGCTGACCCGAGCCGAGGAGAGCAGTCGCCCGTGCGGAGGAGGGCTGGCCGAAACTCGAGTGTACGCCCATGGACGACCCAGAAGCAACGGAGAAGGGAGTGAAACCAGCGGCAGGGGCAGAGAATTCGACTTGAGAAGAAACAGCCACCACAACGCTTGATTCAGGTGGAGGCGTCGGAGGAGAGCCTTGAACCACCGTTGAACCCTCGGCAACCACAACATGACTAGTGAATGCGGCGGGCGGTGAGATAGAGGCGAACGGACTCAAAGAAATAGGCGCTTCCTCACTAACGGCGGAGTAGCAACGGCGATGGCAGCAGAGAACGAGCGGAGAGAATTTGAGGGCGCGAGAACTCAAGTGTGGGAAGAGCAAGGGATGGCGGTTCTCCACACCAGCTGTGAAGAGGCGGGGAAGAAGTGAAGAAAGCGGTCTGCGGAATTTGAATTGGAGGAGGAAGAAAGTGGACTCAATATTTTAAAGCCCAAATACGGATTGTGCTTGGGTGAGTGGCCCACTGCTATAAATCAAGTTCACAGATAAATGATTATGGGCCACTACAAATAAATAGGCCGGACTGGGCTTACATACAAGCATTTTGGCCCAATGGGCCAATGCTTGCGGGGGGCAATTGTTTGGGCTAAAAATAATTAATTATGAAGCCCACATTAATCACAGGCCCAATTAAATTATATAGGCCCGTAAAATGTGGCAGATTGATTTTTATCGATTCAAAAACTGATCACAGAGCGTCAAAAGAGAAAAGAACGTGGGAGGTTGAGATCGTGGCGTGAAAAGCGGGGAACGTGGATCATGGGGGAGTGGAGAGAACTGCTCAGCATTCAGAAGAAAATGATCGGCAAACACTAAACAACACAACTCAACTCTACAGACAAATCTGCAAAAGCTCTCTGCTAAAATTCCAATATTCAAGCAATAGTTTTTCAAGCTTTCCAGCATATTTCTAGCAATTTACGTCTTCTCGTTTTAGATTTCATCAACTCTATTTGTTATATTTTTATGTCTTGTAAATTCCTACGGTTTATTGAAAATATAAACAATGTCAGGGGTTTATTACTTAAATTCCAATAGTTTTCTTCATTTTGGCGTTATAGTTGTTTTAGGAGATTAGAACCGAAGGTCAAATTTAGAATTCACTTTCGTTTGTTTTTAGAAGTTAGATTTTTATCATTTTCACACAAATCGGTGCACTTTCGCACCTGGACACGCCCGCAATCTCAAATATTGTGCAAACAGTATGTATAAAAAACTGCGATTAATTAAATAAAACATTCACATATATAATTAATTTCATATAATCATCGTGTCACGAGCTTGAAACAACATTTTTTTTTAATCAATTGAAACAATTATTTATGTTCTATATTTTGTTTTTTTGCATTTTTTTAACATTGAGAACCACATTCACTACTTTTGGTGTGTTCTGGATAAACACAAATTGTTAATGTAGTAGTCTGTAAATCACGCTGATTAAATAAATTACATTAGACAAGTTTTATGTGACAAAATCAAAAATAAGATAACGAATTGAAGTTTTAACATTTTATTTCTCCTATATAATGTTGTAATGAAATAATCCTCACACGTGAATACAAAAATATAGTTGATTCGAAGTCCCACTTTCCTCATTTTGGGAGAAAACTTGGCTTTAATTTCTTCGAAATTTCGTCCCAAATTCAGTGGGGAAGCATATTACGCTTATAGGAATATAATAAAGTGCTAAACTATATTTTCATTAAAAAATAATTATGATTATTTTAGTAAAATTCTTCAATAACCTATATAAATATTAAACTTGGACTCTAATTCCATGTACAGTTAGATTAAAATATAATAAAGTTGTACGGTTGTCTTAAACTTTTATTTTACTGTATTCTTTTTATGAATAAGTAAAATATTTATTATTTATAAAAGTGTGTGGGACATTCTAAAATATTCTGGATTGGTGTTGGAGATTAGAACAGACTGCCCTACAACTTTTCTTAGCAAATATCTTAAAAATTATCACTAGAAAATTCTGCTGACTAACAATTCTCAACCATCCATTCCGACATATATTTATGAATAATTTGCAAATCAATCACAAGTTTTTTCAAAGTTCTAATAGCGATATAACTTCATTAACTCGTACAATTTTATTGTGTACACATTTTAAAATTAAATATAATATATATGGGTTATGTTTAAACCATTTCGGCTTTTTTTTTTCCCATTGAATAAAGAATGTGGCCATTCTAACATTATAAGTTTGAATTTGCACAAGATTCAGATAAACGATAATAGATTTTTTTTCATGAATTAATATAAGACTCTAAAGTTTAATGATATAGTAAATAGGAAAAAAATACTTTTGATCCACTAACTCGTCAAACTCTGGGTTTTATAGCAACTTAGTGCTGCATATATCAGCAATTTTCAGCACCACGTCAGCACTTTCTAGTAATATATCAGTATTTTCGGGCACCGCGTCGATATTTATCGGTATCACGCCTGCACTTCATCAAAATATGACTAAAACTCAAAAAAAAACTTACCGTACTAAAATCAAAGTTGGAATGTGCAGTAAACAAAAAAATATTTTATATCAAATAATATAATATAGATATATAGTTATAGTTACATAATAGTAATAGATTTTAGGTTTTTCTAAAAATAAATAGTAAGCCTGCCTATCCACTCAAACCAACCTCATTCCATAACTGAAGCAGACTAACTCGTTTTGACATACCTTCATATGAGTCGTCAGAAATCATAATCTAAACCACTTTTTTTAATAGTGGGTTGGTTTAATGACTCAATCCGATGGATCTAACTCAAATTGACAACTCTATAAAATTGTACACGAGACTCAAAGATCAAGCAAACATATTATGAGAAGTCATAAGCCAAATCCTTACATAGTAGTATTCGATTTACAACTAGAATAGGGTAGCGTCCTTAGGATTCTGGTTTTTGGGTTAAACAGAGTATTTTTAAGTTTCATTTACAACAAAGCAAAATAAATCCATTGCATTATCCCACCATACCATGTAACGAGTTTTGATTCACTGGAGGACTGTTGGGCAGCCTAATCACAAGAGTGCCACATGTATTTGAATCAACACACAAATTAATGATGGATCTTTCAGAGAGTTACGTTTACTTTCATAATAAATCTACCTGTATAAAAATCAATATTATATATTCACACGTCCTAACCTCTGATTATGTCGAAAATGGCCACAGAATGATACTGTGTATTAGTTTGTACTGGGATAGTGCCTTAAAACATTTGATTCATTAGCATGGATTGAACATATGTGGGACAGAAGGTTTGAATGGAGAAATCTAGTAAAAGAGGTATGCTATGTAGCAACTTAGAGAACAAGAGTCAACTCAAACTTCTTCCCATTGATTATGATATTTTCATGTTGTCTTTTCAGCAAGAAGTGAAACCAGCTCTTCCCGAGCTTTTTCGAGGGCGACCAGCAAGTTCTCAGGCTCACTTCCACCAGCCTGGGCAAAATCAGGCCGGCCACCCCCTCTTCCACCACATAGCTTGGCAATAGGCCCTATAAACTTCCCTGCATGAATCCCAAGACTAACTACCCCAGGAGTAAAAGCAGCAACTAAACTCACTCGTTTTTCATCTGGACATGAACCCAAAACAACAACTGCAGGATCTTGTAGAGCATCTGCTAAATACTCCGCAGCAATTTTCAATGCATCACCATCAGTATCATCCAAGCTCTCAACTAGCACCCTGCACGAAAAGTACAAATTTGTTGGGTATTGGAATTACAATGAATCAATATTTTGTTTTTGATACTATAGATTTATATTAAAATAAAATAAATTTTAAAAAACTATATCATATATTACTGATGTTTTAAAATCATGAACAATTAACACGTGTTTTTTTATCATTATTAGCTAGTGTTGCATTCAAAAAATTTGAAAAAAGAACACACAAATATTAAGATATTAACAGGCTAGCATAATATATGATCTATCTTGTGCCATTGATATTTAACCAATAATTTTTTTTCACAAAAATTTAGTCCCTTAGACTCGTAATTCTGGTTCCGCCCCTGCTTTGAACAAATAGAAGAGGCAGGTTCACCTATTCAACAGACTTGGAGGAGATAGTGTAATTGATTTTTGTAATTAGGATATGGTTGTATATAAAGATTAGTAACAATACCATGGAACAACACATTTACCTTATATCTAATGATGATCCTACAGTGAACGCCTTATTAACAAGACTTGATGCTTTGTACATCGATGCTTTTGCACGTGCAGCTGAGACTTCATTCCTTGCCTCTCGCAAATCTTTCAAAAGATTGTTCACCCTAACTGTGACATCTTCCGCATTCACCTTCATGCAGAGCAACTTTTAATGATTATACTTCAAAATGTAAAGATAATAAGATGATTACAGTTACAGATCAAGAGACGAGTCAAAATCAAGCATATATTTTTTCGCAAAACTATCTTAAGTAGAACCATGCATGGCAAAAACCTCAATTCTTTAGTTTTTGAGAAGGAGAACATTTTTCAGAACGTAAATAAAGAAAAATGGTATGGAACAATTCTATAATGCAAAAGAAAACACAAAACAAACAAATGTAACATGTAAAGAAATAAAAAATGATATGAAACTTGATTACAAAGTAGACCAATTATAGATTTTAAGAGTCCATGTATAGCATACCTTGAGAGTGGAGCATAGCTGCTTCATGTAGTTATCTCTGGTGCTGACATACTCGATAAAGGCTTCACCAGCAACGGCTTCAATGCGTCTGATTCCAGAAGCAATTCCTTGTTCAGATACTATCTTGAATCCACGAATCTCACAAGTGTTGTTGACATGAGTGCCACCACATAGTTCCATGGATACACCAGGAACCTCAACAACACGTACCTATGAACAAAACGACAACTGATTTACTCCCAATCTCCTATAAATATATGCACATAGTTCCATTCCCAAAAAGAGACCGGTGATAAGCATAATCGTCATTTTAAAGTTAGCATATATAGGAAAAAGATGAATAAGAATATACCTGTTCTCCATATTTTTCACCAAACATAGCTATTGCTCCAGCCCTCTTCGCTTCAGTCAATGGCATCACTTTTGTTTCAAGAAGTGTCGCATCTCCAATCCACTGGTTGATCAGTTGTTCTATCTCGATGAGCTCGTGTTCACGAAGAGGTCGATTGAAACTAAAGTCAAACCGGAGGCGGTTAAAAGCCACCAATGAACCCGCTTGAGCTGTTTCCTGACCAATTACTTTCCTTAGTGCTGCTTGGAGTAAATGTGTGGCTGTATGATGAGCCTGGAAATACAACAAGATAAAGTTGCGTTTATCACTAGATGGACAATGGGCGTAAAAAAAACATGAGCATAAAAAATAAGGTATTTAACAAATGATAGATGTATGTAAAGGCTCACACCTTTGCACCTTGCCTATGGTTTGCATCCACTGCAGCTTCTACTTCAATGCCAACACCAATAACACCTTCAGTGACAGTTCCTTTATGAACAAATATGTTTCCAAGGGATTTTTGGACATCTTTTATCTCTACAACAGCTTCTCCCAAGTGTCCAGGCTGAGTAACATACAGAAATCCACTGTCCCCAATTTGACCCCCTGATTCGGCATAAAATGGGGTTTTGTCAAGTATAACTTCAACTTCACTTCCTTTAGAAACTTGCCCCACAGGCTTTCCATCAACTAACAGACCCTCAACCACCGCATTAGCTAACAAAGTGCTATAACCAACAAATTCAGTGTCTGAAATGTTTTCTGTTAGCTCAGTTCCATCTTCAACTGAAAGTTTGACTGTATTATGCGCAGCTTGAGATTGTCGTCTTTGTTTCTCCATTTCTGAATCAAAACTATCCATATCTATACCAACACCATGCTCACCAGCGACTTCCTTCGTTATTTCCACTGGAAATCCATATGTATCATATAGAAGAAATGCATCCTTACCAGATAAACAAGGTACAGTTCCATTTATCTGAGAAAAGGACAATGCATCTGCCAACATTTGTCCCAGAAGTCTTTCTCCTCTCTCGAGTGTTAACACAAAGCGAAGTTCCTCCCTTTTCAATTCCTCGAGAATGCGTGAAGCTCTAGTTTTTAATTCTGGATCTATGGTGAAGCTTAACTTTATAACCTCGTTTGCCAATATAGGCAGAAATGCTCCTTCAAGATTTCCCATGCCATCACCTTTTATACCAAGTAGCCTGCCAGTTCTAACAGCCCTTCTGATGAGACGTCGAACCACGTAGCCTCTGCCAACATTGGATGGGAAAACTCCATCTGATATCAAATAAACTGTTGCACGCATGTGATCTCCTATTATCTGAATAAGATAAAATATTTTGGAAAAGTAATTCCAAAATTAGGAAATTGCCATTTCAGTTCAAGAGAAGTATTGGCATGAAATTCCATTGACTTACTTTAAGGTTTGTCTTTGAAGACTCATCCGCAAGTGTATATGAAACATTTGCTAACTTCGAGGCCTTCTCTATTATAGGAAAAATTAAGTCGGTTTCATAATTGTTGGGGACCTGCGAAGAAAAAGAAGTGGAGTTTAGCAAGTTAAGATGCCTTATCAGCAAACAATCTACATGAGAAAAATAATTTTTACCCCATGATACTCTCTTTTTTTGGGGGGCCGAATTAAATTTATTTTCGATGGCATGAGCAATTTAGGAGCCATATCATATCAATTTTATTTTAATGACTATAACAAGATTATGTCCCACTCACATATCTCCTAAGTCCTAATGCATTCAATATTATCCAGAACTCACTTTGCAAAAAGTAGCACCAACCTGTTGAAGAATGCGAGCCATACGCTCTAACCCTAGACCAGTATCTATATTCTTCTGTTTCAAGGGCTCGAGTGAGCCGTCATCCTTTTTGTTGTATTGCATGAAAACAAGGTTGTAGAACTCAATAAACCTAGAATCATCTCCAAGATCCTGATATTCAACCAACACGAAATATACAGTAATAAATTAAAAGTCGTATGCATTAGAGGTAGGACAAGATTAAATTTTGAACAAAAGCATGAAGTATCAAGACCAAGTAAAAAGAGGTCCACAAACTTTACCGTGGAATAAACAAGAAATCCTGATCAAACAACACAGAAAACTAATAACTCCCCTGGCGTAAATCAAATACTCACCACATCTGAATGTCCTCTCTCGGGATGAAAATCATAATAAATTTCAGAGCAAGGGCCACAGGGCCCAGTAACTCCACTGGTCCAGAAGTTGTCATCTTCACCAAGTCTTTTTATGCGGTTTGCAGGGACGCCAATCTGAGAGCGATAACATCAGCAAAGTAATTAGTTATAAATATGTCCTTGTCACCAAATCTTCAGTGTATCTGGAAAGTAAGGGCCACAATTTCTATCATGACAAGTTAAGACAGTCATATTCATATTGCTTGATTGCAGTGAGTGGAATGGTTGGAGATAAAACATAAAACAAGATGTGAATATTAGGAAGGAAAATAATGTGAGTCTAACTTCTTTACCTCATTCTGCCATATAGCAAATGTTTCATCATCTTTTTCATATACACTAATCCATAATCTATCAGCAGGTAATCCAAACCTACACAAAACATAAATAACATGAGCATGTTAGTAAAGCTAAGAGGAGGGTTAATTGATAAACAGTTATAAAAAGACAGTTGCCTAAAGAGAAATCTGCATAATTTTCTGGTCAAAGAAACTAATGTCAGCAATGTATTACAGTCATGAGAAAAAAAAACAAGTAGGGCAAAGAGGAGGAAGATACAATACAAAACAATCTTAAAGCATAAATTCTTATCCAATAGGAGTCAAAATGCTTGAATAATGACGAGATTCTTGTAAAAGTAAAGGAAAGGAGAACTAGAATATGCATGTAGAGAACCTTAATCATTCAAAATCCATAGCGGGTTTGTGACTGTATATTTTCACTGGCTGTGAAATCAGTGGGAAGAAGTTTTGGCAGTCAAATAAAAGAGAAGTATGGACCATTGCTGACTCAACATAATAATGGCTAAAAATAAAAATTCAAGAGAGCGACAAATTTTTAATTTTGATCTGACATTAAGAAGAGTCAAAAGGATTTTGTTGACAAAGCATGTATACTGCTCTTTTGGCTTCAAGCAGTGCCCATAGAAACCTCCTCATACAACTCATTCTTCAATAAACTAGGGATTTCACAAAATTTAGGATACTTTGATCAGGTTGATACATACTCTAACGTAGAAAGCTCCCATGCCCATTTTATGGCATCTTGTTTAAAGTAATCCCCAAAACTAAAATTTCCAAGCATCTCAAAGAATGTTTGATGTCGAGATGTTCGACCTACATTCTCAATATCATTCGTACGTATACATCTTTGAGACGTTGCAGCGCGAGGCACTTCTCTTGGCACCTAACAAAAAATAGACAAATCAATTCTAAATGTCAAGTACCAAATGCATAAATTATTAGGATTTTCTGCAATAGTAAGCACAACCCATAAGATTGTAGATTATAACCATAATCATCTTAAAAACAAAAAAAAGGGAAAATATAGACCCAATTTCTTGAAGTGAATAGATATGAAGTGAAGAGAGGATTATACTATGCAAGTAATTCAGAGCCAGATAACAGCAAATCATGAGACGCTAGACTAATAGTGGCACCAATGCCATGGGATTAAACAAATGGAACATTCTCTAACCATCATTATGCTGTAAAGATATAAAAGCCAGAAAATTTTCTGGATAGTTTCATCAATGACATTAATCATCTAAACGTTTCTCATATTATTTTTTCCTTTGAGAAGAGGAGTATGAGCTATACTACACAGAAATAAGGTCTGCATTTACTAAGTTCATCAATTAAGTTCTTCTTTGATATGCTACTAAAGAGTTTTTCCTTCAATCAAGTAGCACTCCTGGACCCACACCTTAGAACTCATGTGACAAATAATGCACCTTCCCGAGGAAAATAGGCTTGAACTGAAGCATTCCAGCAATTGTTAACAGAACTGTGGGATCTTCTGGGACAAGAGAAGCACTTGGAAGAACTTTGTGACCTCTTGCAGCATAAAATTCAAGAAATCTTCTACGAATAGCGTCACCACTTGGCAAAAGATTCGTGTGTTTATCTTCCACAACCTCAGTCAAGGGTTGTGCTGCAGCTGAAATGTAAATGTTATTCACATTCTCACTCATCAAAAACAACGAAAAAAGAAATCAGTCTAAGCCGATAACTTCAATCAGAACTTTACCTCTTGCAGTTAATAGTTTAGATCCTTTCACATGAGAATTCCAATAGCTCAAATTATAGGGAACAATTGAAGATGGAGTTGGTTTAATGAAGCCTCTATAGTTCCTATAGCCTGCATTTGGATCATTCCATCACTGCATACCACGCTAGGAAAGAAGATTGACAAAATTGGAAAATAGATATAAAGTCCTGTCACCACCATATTTTACTTGTTTCCACAATCAGTAAGGCCATTTGCCGGAATTTGATCTGTCTTCAAGCTATTTTTCACCCAAAGTCAGTCCATTACTTTACTTACTATCTTTCTTCAATTTCAAAACATTAGTGGAGTGGGAAAATTAAAGAGGAAGCAATCCAAGCCTTAGGGAACTGAAGTCAGTGACGCACTCCAATGTGATTTCTCTGAAATTAAAGCCGAACAATCCCAAATGGCTTAAGCCATGCTTGATGTTTTGGTGACAAGTTCATAACGGACTCTCACTTGGTTTTCATTTTTGGTGACAAGTTCATAAAAGTATCTCATCCAATCTCTCACTTGGTCATACATGACTAACATAATCAAACTTAGATGAAAGCTAGACCTTTTATTCCAAATCAACTATAGTAATGAATAACGATACAAGAAATGGGATAAACTGATGGAATCAGCACCAAAGCATTTGGTTTCAATATAATTCAACAGAGGATCCTGAAAACTTTCAATTGAAGCTACAAACGGAGCAAACTAGATTCATAATCTTTACCTCGTAACAAACTCAATATCCATCCTAACTAAAGCTAAAATAGCAACACAGAATGATACGAACACTGGTAGAGAGTTTTTAGTGAAAGAAGAGGGGGTTACCAGCGTCGAGGAGAGAGTGAAGTGTCGAATCGGGTAATGGGCTACCGCCATATGTGGTTCGCAGAGAGAAGGGCAGCGTCAAGCTTCCCATCGACCGTCGTGGAAGTTGGAAAGAAGAGTGGCAGAGGATAAGCCTTTTATGCCACAGAATCCAAACTTGCCAATTAACACTTTTACTTTATGACAAGATTTAAGGGTCTGTGAAAACGGTCAATAGTATTTTATTTTTTATATTATATTAAAGAAAGATTTAACAAAAAATGTGAAATTTCCCCGGCCAAAGTCTGCTATCGGGTAAGTGACGTAATCATTTGATGGTTCAATTACTGAAATTTCAACATTATAATATAGAATTTCTATTCATTATCTCTCTCGAAATACGGATGCAGATGCCTCGAAAGGTGTGGCCTTGGGAGAAAAACAGACGGGTCCAGTTACACTATAGAGGGGAGAAAATTAGGGATCTAAATGAACCAAATTGTTTGTGAGCTATTCAAAACTCGATTCGATAAAAGCTCGTTTGAGCTCGTTTAATGAGGCTCGTTAAGATAAACAAACCAAACTCAAGCTTTACAGTATTCGGCTCGTTAGCTCGTGAACATGTTCATTGGTAATTTCATGAGTAATCGTTTAGATGAAAAAATAATAGTTTTGATATTTGATTTATTGATTTTGCATATTATTTATGAAATATATAGAAAAATCTATTAAATTTATTTATTATAATAAATTTACAAATTTTAATAAGAATAATATATTTTTCTTTAAATATATAATTTATTTTTAATTAATTTAATAAAATTTTAAATGTATAATTCATATTTATTAAGCTTGTCTAGGCTCGATAAAGGCTTGAATAAGCTCGTGAGCCATGCATATATTCGTTAAATAAAGCTCGGGCTCGGCTCGATTATAAACGAGCCAAACTCAAACATTAAAGAGTTCGACTTGGCTCGACTCAATTACATCCCTAGAGAAAATCTTGCACCTTGTTTCCTGAAATATTTTCTATTACACTGATATTTAGTTGTCACTTGGATTAAATTTCAACTAATTTTGTAATTTTGTCATAATTTATATCAATAAAAACTCTACATAGTACAATGTTACATGAAATGTTGTTGGTGATTTTTTTGGGGAGAAAAGACTTTCCCCAACTATGATACACTCAGAACTAGGCATGCTTAACGACTCGCCTATTCTGGGTCGACCGTTCTCGGAATCGTTTGGATTCCGATTCCAAGGTTAAAATATTGGAATCAATCCGAACCCCAGACCGATTTTATGATTTATAGATCGGTTCCGTTTCGGTTCGAGCCAGTTCTGGGTTTCAGGTTTTGAATTTTATTGTTTTTAATATTAAATTGCTTTTATTAATAGACAATTTTTATTTAGTGTTTTGAGTGGAAACAATACTAACTAATCATAAAAATAAAAATGTAGTAACTTAAACATTGATTTTTACAATTGAACATTTAAAATTTATCACAATTTATTAAAATATATTTTGAATACTTTGAATCTTCGTCGGAGCTTGAGCTTTGAAATTCGTCGATCGGTCCAAGTGTCATATTCTTTTTTTTTGGCTTCAAACCAATCTTGTAGGCATGTTAGCATACTAAGTGTTTCTAGCTTTAAATTAGTTCTTTATTCACCAATGATTATTCAACATACTGAAAAAGCTGATTCAGAAGCAATATTTGAACTTTGAACGGCTAGTACATCTCTTGCAATTTTCCGTTAACAGTGGATAAAGTTGAGAATTTATTTTCCATCAATCAAGAACATCGAAATTATCTGTAGTCTCAATATACCGTCTTAGATAAATTTGGATCTCATTGTACTTTGTTGTTATCATTGACTTTTCTTTAAATTTTTTTCCTTTTAAACTTTGAAAGAAGTTGAATGCTCCAATTTTGCTTTTCTTTGTCAACCTTTCTTCCGGCTGCGCAATCGACTTGCATTGTTTACTAGCATACAAATCAAACAATTCTTGAAGTGAATGCATGATTGACTTCTTTTGATCGTCAACATTATTTCGAAAAAATTTAGCATAATATTCAAAAAAACATGTCGAACCCACCTTGACTTTGACTAGGATCAAATTATGTTGTTAAGTAATGCACAATTGAGATATTCTCCCAATATTTTAAAATTTTATTTTTCATATTTGAAACAAAAGCATTCATAACAACATCATCACGATATTAAATAAACTTATAAAATATACTGAAAACAAAGGTAGAAACATGGTTGAAGTAAGGTAGTCAATTCCAAAAAAAATATTTCGGTTGTTTCTTTAAAAAATTCTAAAAAAGAAACACACTTACTCAAAATATTCCAATCATTGTCAGTCAATATTAAAGAATCTGCCGCAATATTATCTTAAAATTGAGTAACTAAATCTTAAAAATATAACAAATTATGAAGCAAGTGATAAAAAAATTCCATATAGTTTTAATATGAACATGAAATTTTTTAAACTTAATCATGTTTGATTTGACTAGCATTTTTCATTCAAGTCCATGTCTACTTTCACGTAATATTTTACCACGTGCTTTGAATTTTCGAAAAAAAATGGACGTATAATCATCACATACATATTTAACATATAAGTTGATAATATGACATGCACATTTAATACGAATCAAATTATATTCAAAATCGATTTTAATGAATCTTTAAAATATTTAATTGCATGATTATTGACACTCACAATATCTAATATGATCAAGATTATTTTATTTTGTATGTCATAAATATTAACAACATTTAAAGTATATCTAGCTATAATGTATGCGTTGTGTGACGATTCTAAATGTTCTAACGCTAAAATTCTTTTTTGCATAGTTCAAGTTTCATCGATCCAATGACATGTAACAATAAGATAAAATTCATATTTCAAATTAGTCCAAATATCGGTTGTTAAACTAACTATACATAAATATTTGAAAGTTGCGATTTTTGTGTTTCTTTATATTCCTTATACATATCAAAACAATATTTTTTAAGTATGTGACTAGAAATATTGTGAAAACTATGTTGAATAGTACTAGTAAATTCAAAACTTTATTGTTCAACTATTATAAAAGGTTAACCACATTTCGTAACAAATTTAGCGATAACTTTTTGTAATTGTGAAAGTTTTACCACTTGAATGATTGATTTGTTGTTGGGTTGGCTCCCTGCTAAATGGTTATAGAGTATCAGGGTGAAATTTATGTACCTTGACTAAATGTTTTTTCAAAGTGTCGGTACCACCGAAACCACCACCCGTTTTGTAAGAATATTTGGTTTTGCAAATTTTACGTATGTCAAAAGAGTTTTTTGTACCTTCTTTTTCAATATCGAAATGATCTCAAACTTTGCTTCGCTTGGCTCGGATGCTCTTCGAGCTCATTTCCATCTCGAGGAGACGATGGCGTCCTTACGTCTTTGTTGGGAAGTTTCATGACTCTTCCTCCTCGTGACCAAGCTCGACTTCATCAAAGTTGGGAATATAGCCAAAATGTTCAACAAAGTCAAAAATGTATTCACCTCCACGACCATCACGCTTTGAAGATGACGTCGTTGAAATTCAAATTATTTATATGATTAAATTGTGAAATAGTAAGTAAACAATAATAATAAAGAGAATAATGAGTCTATCTAAAACTATAACAAAAATTATTGAATATATGTTGACAAATGATAGTGAGGAGAGAATTGATTGTAAAGAAATGTAGTGTAATGAGAAAATTGTTGTGTGATAATGTTTAAAATGATGTTGTCTTTATAGTCGATTTTAGGGATAAAAAAAATTAGTAGTTGCAATTTGACTCCCAAAATTGGGGGCATTGCAATTTGGTAGTCGTTGGACAACAGCTGAGTCCAATTCCAACCGTTGACAATTACATCAGTTGAAAAATGCTCTACAGAACGCACAACATTCCAATCAGGAATTGGAGAAGAGATTTCTATTTTGATTTTAATGAAGTATTTAACCATCTTTACATAAAGTGTTCAATTATCCCCAACACTAGAGAATTGCATACTGATCCAGCAAATACACTTTGCACTATATTTGAGGATATTTTACATTACATCATGTGTTACAGTTTGCAAGCAACGGTTTTTTGCTCAAACCCGCAATGGAGAAACTTTTTCTCCAACTTTGATTACAACGTAAAATTTTATGTTTATATAAATATATAGTTAGTAGATTGATTTTTTTTTATAGACATTTAGATATTTTATAGAATCCTATATGATTTTGTTGAATGAGAAATACTGGAATGCATAAAGTCATATTATTTTTACAGACATTTAGATATTTTATATAATCCTATATGATTTTTTTGAAGGAGGAAATACTGAAATGTATAAATATATATCTTGTTATTGCGGGGCATGTTTTCTATGACAGCTTGATTAATTACAAGGAGGTAAAGTAAATTACATATTGAAATTTTTTATGATGACATATTTTTAATATAAAAAAATTATTTCACAAGCTATATATATTTTGGCCTAACCCAAGATGAAAAAACAAACAAACCACGTTAACGATATGTCGTACTCCTACTCAGGCGACAACTGTATTGTTAATATATTGTTCCCCTACTACTGCGACAACAACGATACGTCACACCCCAACGTCACCTCATACTACCACGACAACAACATCAACGATATGTCGCACCCTTATTCTGGTGACATCAATATCGTCAATACATCGCTCTCCTACTACTGCGACAAACAACATCAACAACATATTGCACCCTTACTCCGACGACAGTGATATCGTCAAGACATCTCCCAATAAACGACAGCTAACAATATCAACAATAATAAACAACATCAAATATAATATCAAATCACTTATTCTCGGAGATTGATCATCGCTCTACAAAATAAGCTTCATCAATACTAAATAATAACAACATTTGCTCGTATGTCAACACGTACCTGACAATCGAGTATATATATAATCGTGCTATTTCTTTAATCCTGAAACTTGTGACGTATCTATATAATTCAACAATAATTATGAGATCATTGTCATCATATCAACTCGATCATAAAAGTCTCAATATACAACAACAAATAGCCAAACAACAATTAATTTTTAAAAAATAAAAAACTCGATTATACATCTTCATCGATCAACAATTAATATTCTAGTGTATTTAGTTATCAATACTAACATCAAATACACTCTAATAAATTAACTTCAATTAATATGCTATTTTACAACACCCGTTAAATTACGAAAACTTCATATCAACATGTAGCCTATACTTCGTAGACTCCGAATATATAATCAGAATTAATAATAACTGAAAAAGAACTCCCCAATTTCAATTCAACGATTAAAATCCCTAATTATAATAAATTGAGAATAATTCAAAATAACATAACTATAATCTTCTCCTCTTCGTTAAAATCATGCACTCTCCAACAATCTTCAATTTCAGTATGATTTAACATTTTATCAGATTTATTACAAAAAATAACAAATTTCAAACATCACAAAAGATATTAAATTTGTATCTCAAATCAAAGACCTCGTATTTTGAGTTTTGAAAATTTTCAAATCTAATAAATAATATTAGACTAGTTAAACGATCAAAATTTTCAAAACTCAAAACACTAAACTTCTATATTTTTGAGCTTTCCATGTCATCTCTAAATTTCAAATCATTTAGACTACATATGAGCAAAATATGATATATTACATTCTTTTAACATCGTGAATTATTTAGTAATATATATTAATAATTCAACAAAAAAATTATTTACTTCAGGAATTACAAAAAATCTAATGTAGAAATGTTCAAGAACCGATAATGTTTTAATAGAAAAATGGAAAATCAAAAGTGTATTTAATTCTCTTGCTTTGATGTATTAATACAAATTGTTGTACATAATTTTTACAATTTTATCTATAAATCATTCAATGAGCTTTATTGCTAATGAGTGTTGTGACAATTGAGATGTTTTCATATATAACTAAATACTGGAATTAACCTTGAAATACGAAGGTCGAATATGTCGAGACTATTTTATTTGGATAATTGTTGAAGTTTAAAAACACCCATAAAGAAAATATATGACCACTTGATGGTTGGCGGCTCTCGATGTTTTTTTCCTTCTTCTCGATGATATGCATTGTCGGCAACTGTACATTAATCGATCAACAAAAATTGATAAAGTTTGGGGGGAATTGGTTGGGAACGTGTTTCATTTAATATGAAACGTGTTTTCACACTGACAGAAAACTCTATAAATAGATCTTCCTCCCCTCATTTCATATTATCTCTTCTTCGAGTTTTCTCTAATCCTATTAGTTATATAATATTTGTGAGGTGTTTGTTCTCATGTATTAAGAGAGTGTGTATTCTCCTTAAAAACACAGTGAGTGAGTTGTACACCATAAAATATTATAGTGAAAATCTTTTCATCTTACCCGTGATTTTTACTCTAATAATTTTTAGGGGTTTTGCACGTAAATCTCGGTGTCCAGTTTATTCTTTATTTTCGGGTTTATTATCTCAAATTACCGCACGTGAGACCAACATGTATATGCTATTAAATCATATTTTCAGGTTTCTCTTCGTCACCATGTCATGTCTGTGATGTTCAAGTGATCGTTTGAGTTGCAAAAACATTACTAATATTGGATCATTAAGCTATAAATAATATCCTCGACAACCTTTCTTTCAACTTTTTTTTTTTAAAAGAAATATAAATAACATTAACTCAAAAATCTTGAGTTACAATATTAATTGTTAAGCCAACTAGGAATGTTTCCAGATAGCCAATCTACATTCAAAGATGATAAACGAAGCATGCCGAAGCTCCCTTAACTCTACCTGGTGAATATCTAAACACGGCCACTACTCCAACACTGAATTTATAATTTTGCACGTCAAAACCTGCATCCACGTCCAATTTAAATCGATTCGGTAAAGATGGCGGCCTCCGACCGATCTCCCCTGTAATCGGAGCATCCCTTCTAACAGAACAAGCTACATTAGAAGGCCGAAAGCTATTCAACATCGACGCTGGAATAAAATACATAGATGCATGCCTTAGGCGGAATTCTGAGCTTCCAAAATAATTTCCACCAGAATTATAAAGGTTAAGACGAATGAGATTTTCATTATTAATTTTATTTTGCAATAACAAAACAATCGTCTATTGTAATTACGAATTTCTTGTGTACATTAATTAACTTTAAATTCATGAGGCATTTTATTTAAGTATATTTATTTTCCAAATGTATTTATGTGGTAGTGATTATGAATTATGATTATTAAAAATTTTGATGTTTTATTTAAATTAGTAAATATTAACACTTAATTTATTTTTTAAAAAATATTTTTTTACACCTTATATTTTTACAAATTTTATTACAGTCTAACTTCTGCCAATTTACATACTTAAATGTGGGGAAATTACATTTTTATCTTATAAATTGCATTTTTTTTATTTTGATCATGTATCAGTTCATGATTTTAGAACACTAATTTGCAACTTTTTTTCTTTCTTTTTTTCCTTTTTTTCACAGGATTTTTTTACGTAACATAAAATACTTCAGCAATGTCTAACACGACATCAGCAATTTTCGGTTCTATATCATCATTTTCCAGCACCACATCAATACCGTGGTAAAAATAACTAAATTTGAAAGAAAATACAAATTAGTAGACTAAAATCGTGAATTCCCAGACTTGATTCCAGCTGGATGTGTATAAGATAAATATAACATAAATATTTCAATATTGATTAAATGTTTTGATTTAGCGCAACTTTAAAATTTTTGTGTTTTAACCATCAAAATTTCATTGAGCGTCGTATGATTTAAACAAATCATTGGATGTTTAGATCTGATTTACTTTTTCATATTTATAGTCGACTCTAACTATCCTGGTGTTTAGACGACAGTAGCTCTTCTTGTAAATCCATATATACAGGCACATTATACACACATATATATATATATATTTTATTTATGATTTCAATTAAATAACTTTTATTTGATTAATTCACTAATTAATTAATCTATTCTAGATTATTTTTGAATGTTCCACTATTACTAACTTGTTATTTAATTAGTATACTCTAAATTACAAAATAAATAATTGTGAATTCATTATAACTCATATCGATAATTAGATATCGCTGATATATCGATGGTATAAGTCATGTTCACACAGTGAAAATTGAAAATTTTGAAAGACAAAAATTTTCATTAATCAATTTTAAGCAGCTACCAGTTTTGTGAACTCTTTTACTAAAATGGACAATTTCACTCTCTTTACTTAATTAGAAGTTAAGAAAACTTCCTCGACTTCCATTACATGAAATCAAGTTATAAACTCCTTAATTTATAAGCAATTTCTTTGATCTCCATCAAACTATAATAGCCAAATTCAACTCCTTGAATTTGACTATCTCAATAAGAACACAAAACTCAATCCTTATGTGACTCTAAATGGTTTAGGGATATAGTTAACCATGTATTCCCAACCTCATGTGATTCAAAATATTTGTTCATATTCGAGCTTACCCTAATTAGCATCATTCTTTTCATCAATCCCTTGATCAAGAACTTCAGAACTCAAATCTGATTGCATCAATCGAATGATGGTAAGAGTATTTATTAGCATCGCTCCATGATCCTCTAGATATAAATGATAGTACCTGCAAGAACCTTAAGTTATGTTTAGCGTACAATACGGTCTCTTCAACTCATGTATTTTGATCGAATCTGCAACCATTGATATATCGAGAGTTGCAAATGAATTCATTAATAATGTGATGTATCTTTGAGTAATAATGACATAGTATGTTTAACTGAGTAAACATCTTTCCAAAATGCACATGTCTTACTAAGGCCAGAGATTCATTGCACTGTTAACTCATTAGATCACATGAGATATTTTCACGTGTAGGTGAGCAGTGAATCCCCGACTACAATGCATTGACTTCTACGTATTTTGAAACTATACCCAATCTCGTCACCTGACGACCCTCAATAAAGTCGGTAAACGGATCAAAGTGCATGCTAGTATATAGAGTCTCCATGTTGTTCTGGGCAAATGACGACTGGTGTACAACCATAATCGTGGACTATTCCACTCGATAAGTGATAACAACTTGGAAAGTCGGAGATAGTGTTGCTCAATGAATCAGCAAATGATCAATAATCTGTATGAATGGACATCTTCATGCTCTTACAATTGAAATATGATGTTTATATCACAAATATTAACGACCTTTACCTTATTTAAGTTGGGTGAATCGACTAGAGACCAGTTTAGAATATGCAGTTCACTTTTTAATAAATTTCATGATTTTACGTTGAAAGACAGACCTCATGAAATTATTATATATTTAAAGATTTTATTTATACAGCTTGTATGTAGCACAACAACGCGTCATAGAAGTGGAGAAAGTTCGGTAATTCGCATTGCTGCCTAAGATGTTCGTCCGTACCCTTAGTCATTCCTATGCTATTATTATATATATGCAGCTGCTGAGATCCTTTGTGCCAATATTTACCTTTTGATCCTATAAAGTTGAATCAAATGAAAAACCTTTTTTATGGAGTCATCCACTATAGAAAAGTTCACAACCGACGCAAAGATCTTAACGACCTTTTTAAAATGCTCCTTTCTTGAAATTTTAACACCGCCCATTATCAAAGAACACGCTTGATCGAGTATGACAAAGTCACCATCACCTTCTTTGTTGTGTCATTTATGTTTATATTTATGTAACTGAGGTTTTTGTTGGGTCATTTAAATTTATGATATTTCTCTCTATTTATTTCATTGAAAAACATAATGGAACACTATTTTAATAATGAATATTTTTTTTTCAATTCTCATATTTTTGTTTCCATTCGTATTAAGTCAAAAACAAAAGGGATGAGAACAAATTGAAGTGCATGGCGGCTAATATTTGCGACATGCATGATATATATGGTTATGTATAGATTAAGAAACTTAATAATAAGAACAAATTATAATTTTAGTTTTGTAACTTCATCTGTTTTGAGTATTAGTCATGTAAGTTGTAAATATTTAGTTTTTATCCATTAATTTTTTATTTATTTATTTTAACCAAAAGCCATTAACTCATTCAAATATTGTTTATCTGACATCGATACTATTTTTGTAATTCATGTAATGAGAATAAACTCATATTTCACACACCAACATAAATCTAAACAAAAACAAAAGGGAAGAATTAAGCAAAATGACAATGAATATTTCAAAATGAGAGGAAATGTTGGGTCAAGCGTGTATGAGTGATAGTAGTACTGAGATGAATGACCTCGTGGGAAGTTCTCATGCGTCAAGCTGCTGACGTTGCACCGCTTGATCTGGTTGGCTGAGTGGGTCGTAAAAAAGTGACACCAAATCTTAACGGGTAATACTGTCTCTGCTGGGGACATAACCGATGGTAGGAGAATGGTCAGACTGATCTCTAAGGGATATGAGCTAGACATCACCAGTAGATAGACACACACTTTAATTTCTCGGAATCATGGGCAACCATTAGCACCCAAATAGGTACACTCTGCGCTGCCACAAGTATAAGGAAATAAAGTTGTGTCTTGGCTAACAGCTATAACTTTTGGCTTAGTGGTAAACGCTTAATCCTAACAATGTTGCTCAGTGCATCATCAAATGATCAACAATTTATATGAATGGACATCTTTATGCTCTTACTAATGAAATATGACGTTTACATCACTAATGTTAGTCTCAAGCTCGAATGACTTTTATCCTTATTTTAAGCTGTTGATTCGATTAGGAACCAGTTTAATATACAGTACGCTTCCTAATGAGTTTCATGATAAATAAATTAAATGCCATAATTGGATAAAATAGTAAAATATTATTAAAATAAAGATTGTTTTTATATAAGATTCAATAAAGTCAAAGTCACGGGTTAGCTCGATGTTCACATACTCTGACAATCTCCTTTTTATGTTTTCAAGATCATCAAAATTTAGCCAAAAGCATCAGAAGTCAATATGATTAGTTCGAGAAAACAGATCAGTATTTCAAAAAAACGAAAAAAAGGTGGCAGCCTATGGAAGAACGACATAGGAATTAAGTCAGTAACTCTTTCTTTGAATCGGCAGAGAAAAGGGCATTTCATTATGGACATAACTGATGTAAAGCCTTTTCTCTTTTCCCATTAATGCTTCTCTCGACATTGCCTAGGGATTTCAGTGCTGATGGAATATGCGGTCTTCCGTTCTTGATACACAAGAACGTATCCAACGATGTGGAGAAAGTTCTGGTGATGGCATTGCTGCGTAAGATGTTCGTCCGTACCCTTAGTCATCATATGCTATTATTATATATATGTAGCTGCTGAGATCCTTTCTGCCAATATTTACCTATTGATCCCGTAAAGTAGAATAAAAAGAAAGACCTTTTTCTATGGAGTCATCCACTAGAAAAAGTTCACAATCGAAGCGAAGATCTTAACAATTAACCTTTTTAAAATGCGCCTTTCTTGAAATTTTAACACCGCCCGTTATCAAAGAACACGCTTCTTTCTCCGACCAAATGAATTTAATTATAGACAAGTTAATCACCATCATCTTATTTGTTGTGTCATTAATGTTTATATGTTATGTAACTGAGGTTTTTGTTGGGTCATTTAAAAATTTATGATATTTTCTCTCTATTTATTTCTTTGAAAAACATGATGGAACACTATTTTGATAAATGAAGATTTTTTTTTTTTTAAATTCACATATTTTTGTTTCCATTCGTAATAAGTCAAAAACAGAAGGGATGAGAACAAATTGAAGTGCATGGCGGCCAATATTTGCGACATGCATGATATATATGGTTCTGTATGGATTAAGAAACTAAATAATAAAGACAAATTACAATTTTAGTTTCGTAAGTAACTTAGCTTGTTTTGAATTTTAGTCATGTAAGTTATAAATATTTTGTTTTCATTCATTGACTTGGATTTTTTTCAATTATTTTTTTAGTCAAAAGTCATTAATGTGACGCCTCGGGACGGGGGTTGATTGACATCGGCGTTGCTCTCAAATTTACATTCGAAAACAACAAGACTCAGAAGTATAAAATACATAAACCAGTCTTTTTATTCATAATACGGAATAAATCAACTGTCTCTTACAACTCGAATACTAATGTTTTACCGGAAATGTAAAACCAGACATAACAGTGTCTTAACAGATGCAGCGGAATTAACACAAACATAAACTGCGAACAATAGTCTTCTTCACCAGCCCCAGAACTGGATCTGCTCTTCTTCTTCTAACTTTTCTTCCTCGTTCTTATCTGAGATGTGTTTGGTGGGTGAGTGATATGATTGTCACTCAGTAAGCAGGGGCGGGAATAACTCCCAATTTTCGAAATCGTTTTCAACAGGACAGTAAAACAGTAATATGCAGAAAATTTTTATTTTCAGAACAGAAATCAGAATTCAAAAATCACAGGTTTCAGAACAAAAATCAGAATTAGTAAGCACTGAGCACGTTAGTGAATTTCATGGCTAAACCGATATCAGTCCCCTATATGTTCTCTCCTCTAAGGGGTGAGGCCATAATCAGAATCAGAATTCAGAAATGTTCAGAATATATATTCCTACTATTAGTTCACTAGGGAGTTTCAGTGCTTCAAAATCATATATCAGAAATTAAACATACAGAAACTGTGCTTTAAAACAGAATTATCAAACTGATTTCAAGATATTTATACATAAGCTCACTTACTGTAATTTGCTAGAGTTTCGGTTGAAGTCTACTGGAAATCTGGTTGCCTCGCTACTGGTTTTTACAGCTCTAAAATACCCTCTCTTAGCTAAATTTTCAAGTGATAACTCAAGAATTGTGTAACAACAATCTCAGAGACTTGAGGGTGTTATTTATAGGACCAAATTCTGACTGTTAGTCTCCATATTAATGACCATAATCTGCCATTAACAGCCTTTATTCCATGTTAATGTTTCAGTTACAAGTCTAAGCTGAATCAGTAACTGTTTCTGGATTCTAATCTTCTGCTGCTGCTTTTTATCTGCTGTCTGCTGCTGGATTCTACTCTGCTGAAAAAGTACCAGCTTCTGAAATATTATCTTCTACTGGAAATTTTGCATTGCTACTGAAATGCTGGAAATGCTGGAAATTCGGGTTCTCACATCCCTCCCTCCTTATGGAAAGTTTCGTCCTCGAAACTTGGCTATACATGATCCTCAAAGAGGTAAGGGTATTGTTCTCGCATCTTTTCTTCCAACTCCCAAGTAGCTTCTCTTTCGGTGTGATTGTACCATTGTACTTTGACATATGGAATAGTTCGTCTTCTCAGTACTTGGTCTTTGTTATCCACAATTTGAATCGGAATCTCTTCATACTTCAGTTTTTCATTTAAATTGCCCTCAACCAACAGTGGTTCAACGTCAAGAATATGACTTGGATCAGGAATATATCTTCTTAATTGTAACACGTGGAAAACATTATGGATCCTTGACATATCAGGGGAAAGTGCTAATCTGTAAGCAAGTGTTCCCACTTTCTCAAGAATTTCAAATGGTCTGACGTATCTGGGATTCAGTTTTCCAGCCTTATTGAATCGGATTACACCATCATGGGTGACACTTTCACATATGCCTTTTCTCCAACTTCAAATTCCACGGGTCGTCTTTTCTGATCAGCCCAGCTTTTATGTCGATCTTGTGAAGCTTCTAATCTCTCTTTGATCAAAGCGACTTTATCCACTGTTTTTTGGATCATTTCGGGTCCAACAATTGCTTTTTCCCCTACCTCATTCCAATACAGTGGTGATCGACACTTTCGTCCATACAGAGCTTCGTATGGTGCCATTCCAATGCTGCTGTGGTAACTATTATTGTACGCGAACTCGATTAAGGGCAGATGTTCGCTCCAATTACCACTGAAGCCTAGAGCACATGCTCTCAGCATATCTTCTAAAGTTTGAATCGTCCTCTCTGTTCGGCCATCGGTTTGAGGGTGATATGATGTACTAAGAGTAACTTTTGTCCCCATAGCTTGTTGAAAGCTCTTCCAAAATCGAGAGGTAAACCTAGGATCTCTGTCTGATAATATGCTAGCTGGAACTCCATGCAATCGTACGGTCTCATTCATGTACAATGTGGCTAGCTTGTCCAAATTATAGTTCATGCGGACAGATAAAAAATGCGCAGATTTCGTGAGTCTATCTACGATTACCCAGATGTCGTCATGATTTTGTCTAGATTTTGGTAACCCGACAACAAAGTCCATGGAGATATGTTCCCATTTCTATTCTGGAATTTCTAGAGGTTGCAGAAGTCCTCCAGGTTTTTGGTGCTCTGCCTTGACTTGCTGGCACACGTGACACTTGGAAACAAACATTGCCACGTCTTTCTTCATTCCACTTCACCAAAAATTTTTCTTCAAATCTCTGTACATCTTGGTACTGCCAGGATGGACTGAGAGTTTCGACTTATGTGCCTCAGACATTACTTCTTGTCGAAGGTTATCGATGTCTGGTACGCACAATCGTCCTTTCATCCACAAGATTCCTTTGTTATCCGTCTTGAAATCTGGTGATTCCCTTCTTTAACTTGTTCTTTTAGTTTCACCAAAGCGGAATCTCTATCCTAACTTATCTTGATTGTCTCTCGAAGACATGGTTGTGCTGAAAGTGATGTCAGGATCACCTTACTCATATTCTTTCGACTTAAAGCATCTGCTACCTTGTTGGCTTTGTCTGGATGGTAGCTTATCGTCAAGTCGTAATCCTTCATGAGTTCGATCCATCGTCTTTGTCTCATATTTAGTTCCTTTTGAGTGAACAAATATTTGAGACATTGGTGATCAGTGAAAATCTCACATTTGGCTCCATAAAGATAATGTCTCCAAATTTTTAGTGTGAACACCACTGCGGCTAGTTCGAGATCATGCGTTGGGTAATTCTATTCATACGGCTTCAACTGTCTTGACGCGTATGCTATCACCCTTCCCTCTTGCATGAGTACACATCATAAACCTTCTTTAGATGCATCATTGTAGATGGTGAAATCTTTGCCTTCAGTTCGCAATACCAACACTAGCGTGGAGGTAAGCTTTTTCTTCAAAGTCTCGAAGCTCTTCTCACAGTCTTAACTCCATTGAAATTTAGAGTTCTTCTGTGTGAGCTTGATGAAGGGTATGGCTATTGAAGAGAATCCTTCAACAAATTTTCGATAATAACCTGCTAGTCCCAAGAAGCTTCGAATTTCTATCACCGTCTTTGGTCTAGGCCAATCTGAGATTGCTTCAACTTTCTTAGGGTCCACAGATACTCCTGCTGCTGATATTATGTGTGCCAAGAATACGACGCTCTCTAGCCAGAATTCGCATTTCTTGAACTTGGCGTAAAGTTCTTTTTCTCTTAGCGTCTGGAGGATTAGACAAAGATGTTCTTTGTGGTCTTCCTCACTTGAAGAATATACCAGAATATCATCGATGAACACCACAACAAACTTGTCAAGAAATGGTTTGAACACCCTGTTCATGAGATCCATGAATACTGCTGGAGCGTTTGTTAACCCGAACGGCATCACCATGAACTCATAGTGTCCATAACTTGTTCTGAAGGCTATCTTCGGAATATCGTCTGTCTTGACCTTCAGTTGGTAGTAGCCTGACCTTAAGTCGAGCTTGGAAAAGACTGAAGCTCCTTTGAGTTGGTCAAACAAGTCATCTATCCTTGGAAGCGGATACTTGTTTTTGATTATGATCTTATTCAGCTCTGTAATCAATACACATTCTCATGCTTCCGTCCTTCTTCTTTACAAATAGAACAGGAGATCCCCACGGAGATGCGCTTGGTCGGATTTGCTTCTTATCCAACAATTCTTGAAGTTGCTCTTTGAGTTCTTTCAACTCTGCCGGAGCCATTCGGTATGGTGTTTTTGAGATTGGTGTAGCATTGGGCACTAAATTAATCTCAAATTTCACCTCGCGGTCGGGAAGTTTTCCAGGGAGTTCTTCGGGAAATACATCCGAAAATTCTTGTACTACCGGAATCTCTTCTAGGGTAAGTGTGGTTTCTTTCTTTACCTCGCTTAACATAGCTAGGTAAACTTCTTCTCCACTTTTCATGGCTTTCCAAGTTTGAGAAGCAGAAAGAAGAGTCTTTCGTTGTTTTGTCTTACCATGAAATAAAAGTTTCTCTTGGCGTGGAGTTTGGATGGTTACCGTCTTTCCATGACAGTCTACTAAAGCATGATTTTTGGCTAACCAATCCATTCCAAGAATTACGTCGAATTCCACCATGTTTAGTTGAATTAAGTCTGCCTTGAAACTCTGATTATCTATGAGAACACCAATATCCCGATATAGAGTGCGAGTTTTTAAAATTCGATTTGCAGGAGGTTCTACTCTATATGGTTCTTCTAAGTTATTAGGCTTAGCTCCTAACTTCTTGGAAAATCTCTTAGACATGAATGAATGTGTAGCACCACAATCAAATAACACATACGCAGGCATATCATTGATTATAATGGTACCTGCTACGACATCATTTGAATTGTCAGCCTCTTCTTGAGTAAGAGCATAAACTCGAGCATTTGTCTTGTTTTCCTTAGGCTTGTTCAGAGTTGTTCCTCCTGCTGGACCATTCTTTGGATCTGGAAGAGGACATTGAGCAATGCGATGGTCCATCTTTCCACAACGGAAACAAGCTCCAGAATTCCTACGACATTCACCAGTGTGTGTGAATCCGCAAGTTTGGCACTTGACTCCTTCTTTGCTTGATTGAGAAGAAGTGGTTCCTTTGGATGGAGCACTGGTAAATTGGTTGCTTGAAAACCTAGGCTTCTTGAATTGCTGGCCCGGTTGGTACTGGCTTGGCTGAGGACGCTTGAGTTTGTTCTCACCTTCACGCCTTTTAATGTCATTCTCAGCCCTGATGGAGGTTCCCATCAATTCATCAAAACTATCGGGTTCGATAACGGCAAGTGCAGATTGAATACGGCTGTTCAATCCCTTCTTGAAGCAATGCATCTTCAAGGCCTCGTCTCCCATGATGGTTGGGGAGTAAGTTCCCAATGAGTGGAACTTGGATGAATACTCCACCATTGTCATGTTTGGTTCATGAACCAAGCTTTCAAATTCTGACAGCTTCTGCACTCGAACTACTGTCGGGAAGTACTGCTTCAGAAATGCCTCTCGGAACCTTTGCCAAGTGATAGGTCCCGCCCTTACCATAGATGGTGAGACTCCTTCCCACCATTTGGCTGCTTTATCCACAAGAAAAGGTGTAATCACATCTACCTTGATCCCTTGTGGAACCTCAAGTAATCGAAGATGGTTCTCCACCTCCTTCATCCAATTCTGTCCGACCTCGGGATCGAAACTTTTATCAAAGTTTAGGACTCTTACTCTTCGGAGAGCCTCATAGTGCTGCTTAGTCCCATTCTGAGCTGGAGGTGGTGGCGGTGGTTGGTTAGCATTAGGGTTCACTAACCCTTGTAGCGTGGTTGCCACAATCGTGGCTATAGCCATCAAGTCCACCTGACTGAGACCAACTGCTGGTGGTGGTTGTGGTGGTTGATGTGCATCTTCATCATTGCGGTTGTTGTGGTTATTGTAACGAGGGTTACGGTTGTTTCTCACAGGTCGTCCGTCCATTTCCTACAATTATGAAAGTTCTAAGATTGATGGCAGAATAGAAACTAAACAAAGGAAGCAAAATGATTAAGTAATTGCTCAAAATTAAATATGAAACCAATGGATATAATTAAATTTTTATTGATTCCCACAAAAGTGCAATTACAACTGATTTTCGAAAATGAAAACCTAAATGCAAATGGAACACGTGGTATTACAAAGGACTACTACTGAATGTCTAATCTATCACTTCTCCTAATCCCAATTCCATAGGATCCTCTTCAATTTCTTCTTCCTCTTCTGGATCCTCTTCAGGTTCATCTTGGTTGGCTATTACTGCTTGTAGATGTTCAATATGACCATGCATAACCGCATTCTGGTCACTAAGAACTTCCACGGTGTCATGCAACTTGAACGGATCGGTTAGAAGGATAAAAAATGTTTAGAAGGGGGGGGGGGTTGAATAAACACTTCACGAATTTTATATTCTCTTCGAAGATTTGGATTCAGTTTGGTTACAAACTGACTCTAGGTATCACGTCGGTCAATGACAATCAGTTAAACTGAAGAAAACAGTTGCGGAATATGAACTGACTAAAAGATAGAATATCTAACTCAAATATAATAACTGAAGTAAAGAACACAATTGTTTCTGGATGTTCGGAGACTTGAATAACTCATACGTCACCCCTTCTATCACGAAGATAGGATATCCACTAAAAGTCTTTGATCAAATACAAGACTTGTACTGACCCACTTCAGTTTGAACTTAACACTGCCAAAACTGAAACTCTTAGTTACAAACGCTTTTACAGTCCTTAACTGAACTTAGCACAACTTAAAAGAATTAGCAGATATTACAAAGTGCTATTAAGCTCAAATGTATAGCCTGAATGCTACTGATATAACAAGTAAGCGAGAGCTTTCGATATTTGAATGCAAGTAAAGAATTTTTCAGCGTAACAGCAAGCTTCAAAGAGATTGAAATTTCGTTGTAGGTTCATTCTTTTCAGCTGCTCTCTTCAACTATTTATAAGCTTCCATTTCAACGGTAACATTAACTGCTGTTTGAATATTATATCCGTTGATATGCCACGTCGTTATTCTTCTGACAATCGTACTCTATGACCTCTGAAATGCGGCGTCCCACTAATAGTTGCAGACTGTAGTGGTACTATCTGTCGGTTGTTAATGACGTGTTCAACTGAATTAATCAGCTGCTGGGCAATAAATTGGTGAGGAGAATAACTGAGTTGCGTTTCAGTTGCGTAGATCAGTTTATTATATTCAGTTGGTTTGCATAATCAGTTGGCAATTTGTCAAACGCCGTAATTTTGATTCCAACAATTTCCCCCTTTAAGGTGTTTGACAAAACTAAGCACAAAATAACTGAACAACTGAACTCATCGTAGATAACATAAAAGTTTTGATATAGAATTGAGTAACTGACAATGACTCAAAGACTGATCTTCTTTTGTTGATCTAGCAGCTCTTTAATCTCTTCCCCTTTTTTGTCAAATAAACCCATCTGAAGAGATAATTTCCTAACATCGATTGATAAGAGATTGGCAGAAGAGGATATGTTAGAGACGGCATAAAGCATTGTGGTTTGCAACGAGTCTATTTTTCTTGTTACAAGCGTCTCCAGATTTTCAACGTGTTTGCTGATAACGTCTTGAGTGATGGAGAGACTCTGATCCAAACCTTTGTTCTTTTGAATCGCGTTCATTGACTGAGAAAGAGAGGTTAAGGCTTTTTGAATTGCTTTCAGTTTCTCTGAGTTGAATGCTTCAGAATGTTCTAGCTTCAGAGAATGTTCTAGTTGAGTATGCTGAATTTTGTACAAATCATTAATCACTCTCTGTATATTATGCTGAATGTCCTGAATCTCTTCAAGAGCAAACTCAAGATCCTTGGCAGAGTGAGGATTTGGCTGATCCGATGCTCCAGTTTCCTGAGAGAGTCGATCAAAAACCACCATGGTTCTTTCAGATATCATTGTTGCAGCAATAGTCGATGCTGGAACATCTGTTTCAGTTACTTCCGCTTGGACCAGAGGAGGTGAAGACTGAAGTTGATTAGCATTTGAGCTTTCCTGCTGAATGTGACAGTTTGCAGGGTCTTCAACTAGAGGGTCATGAACTGATGCTTCTGCCCGATGATCACCTGAAATACGAGCTGACACAACAGTTGGAGGATTTTTAGAAGTAGTCAATAGATCCTCCAGATTCTCAGTAATGTGGTGATCTGGTGATTGAACAGACATCATAGCTTGATCATTTGGTTCAGAAATGACAGCTTGAACTGGCTCGTCAGTTAAGATGGGATTCTCTTCAACTGCTTGATCAGCGGAGTGATCAACTGACAAGGGCTCATTGGTGGAAGTTACTAGAACCACTGATTGAATAATTTCATCAATATGAGCTAGTGTCAATTTAGCTTCTGAATACATCTTGGGATCATCAATAGGAGGTGATGACAAGAGTGAAGGTGGAGCAATTGAAGATGAGGAGACATCTGCTTTCTGAGAAAGGGTAGCAGTAGTGTCCTTATCAGGCTCTCCAGCTGATTGTTCAGCTAGATCTTCAGTCACAATTTCTTGAGAAAATTCTGGGATGATCAGTTCTTCATCCATTTCCCACTGTTTAATTTATGCTTGTAGTCCAATTAAATTTGCTTCTAGTTGAGCATAGACTGCTTTATCATTGAATGCAGTTGGACTTGTGGGATTGAAATTTTGCCAAAACTCAGTAACAATCTGCTTCAGCTTCTTTTCTCTTGAAAGATCAAAGAAATACCTCTTCCTCTGCAAAGCTTGATAAATTGAAGAAGCTTTGACCATCTTCAGCACTACTCTTTCTAGAGCAATAAATCTTTTCAGCTTAGACTTTTTGTTGAGGTCCTTGGCAAAAACCCAAACTCTGAAATTTACCCATTCTTCAAAAACTTGGAGCTTCTCTTCAGCAAATTTATTGACCTCTTGCCAAATTAGATCAATGTGAGTTTGAATGGCATTCGAAGGTCTGTGCTCTTCTTGTATTTTACCTTTGCCCTTGTAGTCAGTCAAAATATGAGGAATGGTTAATCCAGACGTAGTTGCATCAATCTTTTCTCTGAGCACAACCCCTGTTGGTCTGGCAAATGGTAAAGGGGAGTAAGGAGAAATACTAATAATTGGAGCTTTTACTCCAGCAAGTCTGGTTTTATCACTAGATGTAGTGATTATACGCTTTGGAGGAATGGTGAACAAGGGTAACTGATCCTCAGTTGATGACTCAGTTGGAATTGCCTTCAATGGAACAGCCTGGATTGGCTGTTGATCTCCTGATTTCATCACCTTATCAGTTGGTATGACTTCAACTGTAGCAGTAGGTTTGGTTTTCAGTGTCCGTGGTTTCTTGGCAATTGGAGGAGACGGGGTCTTCTCTACATTAGAATCACTGATAAGCAATTTGCGCTTTGAAGTCTTCTTCTGTGGTAGAGTCTTGGCAATCTTAACCGATTTGGGAGCAGCCTGCTGTGTCCCAATCTCTGTTTTGATCTTAACAAATTTTTCAGGAGAGATGTCCAACTTAGTTTTTGGTGGCAAAATATTCTTGGCATTGAACACCTTGAATTTAGATAATCTCTCGGAATCATCAGTTACTAATCCTTTGGCTTTCATCAAATAGCTCAGTTGTATTGCAAAACCTTTTGACTGCTTGGTGGAAGAGAACATATTCTTCAAGATGTTGAAAAGAAGGTGCTTCCAGTTGAGTCTTTGTCCAGCCATGATGACAGTAATGACTTGAAATTTCTCCAAAGTTAAAGCAGCAAAGGATCCTGCCTTTGCCAATAGCCATTTGGCTACAATGTCATCCAGTAACTGAACCTTATGCTTTAGCTTCCTTCTTTGGATCGAAAACTTTGATTTTCCATCCATCAGCAGAAATTAAGGTTTGCATCTCTTCGACATCAGATGCTTTGACATCAGCAAGTTGTGCTAACCCATCAGAAGGCAGCAAAAATAATTCTCCAAGAGAATCTTCAGAGATGGTCAACAGGTGATTGTTGACAGTAGAGATGATGTTTCCATCAGAGTTGATAAATCCATTTGAGTAGAAATCTTGAAGTTCCTTTGGATAGATTTCTTGAGAGAATTGCCCTAAGAAAGTTTTCAACCCTGCTGATTCAAGCTTCAGAAAAACATTCTTCACATCGGCTTCTCCGATTGATAGGGCTGACTCAAAATTGATAGCCATAGCGTTCAATAAGTGTACATGAATTTGATTTGCCATTTCTGAGATTTAGAAACCCTGAAATTTCACAAGACACAAGCTCGGAGTGTATGAGTTTTCTCTTGAAAGGTGATGTACGCGTAAGAAGAAACTGAAGTTAAGCGGGGAAAGGTACTTATGTACGTGACTATTCAAATTCTGGACACGTGTTAGTCCATTGAAAATTTTGAATGAAAACATGTGTACGTGTGCTGTAAGCGTGTGTACAAATTAAACGGTTAATATGCGTCCACGTTTTAAGATAAAATTCATCATGAGATAGAAGACAGTCACGTCACTTGATTTGGAATATCATATGGTTAATTAGATAGCTTATATGAGAAGATTAGTGAAATACCCAACTGAACGATCAGTTGTAAGACCGAGTCCTTTCAGTTGAGAGTTGACTAACATTTGTCTTCTCAGCTAACCTCTTAAAACCAATATTCCCCCTTAATAGATGCATATAAAAAATTATAAGCAAGATTACTGATAAAGATTAACTGAAAAAAATTAAGATAAATCAATTAATCCAAGTATATTGCGAAAGTGGGAAAACTTAGTCTCAGCCAATGGTTTGGTGAAGATATCAGCTGCTTGCTGATCAGTTGAAACATATTCCAGTCTGATGTCCTTCTTCAAGGCATGATCTCTGATGAAGTGATGCCTGACATCTATGTGCTTGGTCCTGGAGTGAAGAACTGGATTGTAGGTAATATCAATCGTGCTTGTATTGTCACAAAATATGGGTGATTCTTTTGCGTCAATTCCATAATCTCTCAGCTGTTGCTGAACCCAGAGCAGTTGAGCACAGCAGCTTCCAGCAGCAAGGTATTCTGCCTCAGTTGTGGAAGTTGCTATGGATGTTTGCTTCTTGCTGAACCAATAGATCAGTCTGTCTCCTAGAAACTGACATGATCCACTTGTACTTTAATGATTAAGCTTACATCCTGCATAATCTGCATCTGAATATCCAACTAAATTGAAAGATTAATCTTTAGAATACCATAACCCAACATTTTGTGTGCCTTTTAGATATTTTAGAATACGCTTGGCAGCTGTAAAATGTGATTGCATAGGATTTGCCTGAAATCTAGCACACATGCAAACAGCAAATACAATATCTGGACGACTAGCAGTTAGGTACAATAATGAACCTATTAAACCTCTGTAAAGCGTCGTCGAGCGCTTATCGCTTTACCAAAAGCTATAGCTAGTAGTAATGGTGCAACTCAAATCTTTTAAACCGCACAGCAGCTCAAGCACCACGGTTCGATCGTTCTACCAAGCAGGACAATTATTGCACCCAACAGATGTTTTTACTTTCCTAGTAACTTTTAATTTATTAAACACTTATACTTGATAACATATATACTACACATTATTATTAATTGCTTACTTTAAATGTATCTTTTCTTTCTCTTTATTCATATTTTAAATATGTGTGATTTGTAGTATTTAATTTTTTTATGTCTACTAACATTATAATATTTTATTTTTATCCAATGATATCTTTTCATTATGTAAATTAGTATTTGAATTTTTTTATGTCTACCCACATTATAATATGTTATTTTAATCCAATGATTTAGATTTTTTATTTATCTTTTCATTATGTGAATTAAATTAATTAAAGTTTAGAAATAACTCATTATCGAATTGTGAATTTTCTTTGGTGTCTAATTAATTTTTTTTCATGTCCTTATGTGACAGTTTGCTAGAATTTATGTGTTTAAATTAAATTCTTATTCAACCGAACTTTTTTTGAGGTTTATATTTGTAAATTATTTAAATAAAATACGGTAAAAGATCGTTGTAATTTGATCCGTCAATTTGGGTTGGGTCTATCGGTTTTCATCGGTTATGAAAATTAATTCAGTCGGTTCGGTTATTGCTAAATATTTCGGTTCGGTTTGATTATGACTAATTCGGTTCGATCGGTAACCGAACCGAGCGAATACTCACCCCTAATTATTATAACAATCTATCATCACATAAAAAGTACTGATGGATTGATTTTAAAAAATATTGATTAAATGTTGTCATTTATTTTCAATTTATAATAATAATATTTTTGACAATAAATCATCTTTTTATTGACTCTTATGACACTTATTTTAATATTTCATGTTAAACTCATAAGTATAATTAGCACAATCAAATTACTAATGTCATATTGGTATTACCTCCAAAAATTAATATATTTAATTTTTCTAATTATTTATATATCTTAACGGGACCACTGTGTACACTTATCTTGAGAAAAATTCATTGCATTTATAAAGTTTGAACGGTAAATATAAATTTATAGTATATATTTAATTTGGAAACTGAATTCATTGTATGACAAATAGTTCTTCCATTTCTATTTTTTTGTGTAACCCAAAAGAGTTAATATTTTTTCTCTTTTATCTTCTCCAACTCACCGTAAAAAGTTAAAAAAATATTTATATCTTGAAAAATATTTTTTTATTGTTTTTCTTGTCTATATATTTTGTTATATGTGAACATATATTCTACTTCATTGTCTTAATTGTCATATATCTTTACTATATAATTTGTGTACATTGAAGATGAATAAGTTCATTTTGTAGTTTTTTATTACCTGGACTTAGGTTGATATATTAATATGTGATATACATAGATATAAGAATTTTCAAATTCAATTTATTCACAATGATTTTTCATAACAAAGGCTAACTCAAAATAATAAAAATTAGGATTCATAATTATTTTAAATATGATATAAAAATAATATGTAGAAACTTTTTTTGACATTTTAGTTGCAAAATACAGTGATAAATGCTTGTAGATGCACTATTTTATTGTGGCAATTATAAATTTATTTAAATATCTTTATTCTCACTCAATAATCAAAATTTGTTTATGTTTTATTTTGATTATCGACAAATCCAATATTTCATTTAAATGTTTTTGTTAATAATATTTACATGAGTTTTATTGTATATTTATCCAATTTGAAAGTGATAAATTATAATTCAATATATAATAATATTTGAAAACTGTAAAATACTTCTAAATTTAAAAATCGAGTAAAATGTAAGGGATCCATTCAAAACTAAAAGTTGGTGCAACCTGTTTTATCTAGCTTTACAATCGAATAATATAGGATCGAGCGTTTGTCGTTTTACCAAAAGCTATAACTGATGGTAACTATGCAAGTCAAATCTTTAAATCACATAACAGTCGTGGACAATTATTGTACCAAACAATCTATCTCCTAATAATTGCACCAATTGCAATCAATGAAAATCAAACTCGCGATCTTGGCCTTGATACCAATTGTAAGCTCAAGCGTTTACTATTTTATCAAAACCTATAGATTATTATAACGGTAAAAATCAAATATTTTAAATAGTACAACAGCTCAAGCGCAACATTTCAATTAGTCTACCCAACATGATCAATTATTGTACTCAACAAATAAGTTTATGCAAATAACCTTTTACTATATCATATGAATTAATAAGACATTTGAATATAATATATACTTGATATTCTACATAAGTAGTAGAGAAAAAAAATCATTTTTCATCTATTTGAAAATTTATATTTTAAAATAAAAAAATCAGAAAATAAATATATATAGGATGTTGACAAAATCCCGAAACCCAAATTGAAAGTTGAATTAATACATTCATATTCATTATTAAATTCTACTATTTAATTTTAATAGATTTAACATGTTTATCCACTAAAAATATTGAAAGAATTGTTTATACAATTTAATATAAAAGTTAAAGTATATCATTTTCTGATTCCGAATAACGATCACATTATTATTACGTTACAATGATAAATAAATTATTATTTTTAGTTTATCATCACAGTCTTTACCTCAATAAACACATTTTCGAATGTAGGATGTTAAATTTAAAATTGACATTAGATAATTATAGTATTAATTCTAACATTCTTTTTTTATTCTTCTAAATACTTTACTTTTTCTATCTTCAAATATATTAATATATTTATTGTTGTATACAAAGTATAATAATTATTTGATTAATCGATCACATTTAAGATTAGATGTTTAGAAAAAATTCTAATATATTTTTAAAGACCAATAGATGATGAAATTAAATTTGAAATCAAGAGAAAAATTAAGAAAATGTAGAACACTATAGTGCATGAACTTTCGCTTTGTACAGTGACAAAACATATATAAGGTGAGACCAAGTGAGATACTTATATATATAAGTCTAATTCAACTTAGCCCATTATAATATTTTTATTAACTCACTTTGTCCTTCGTTTTTACTTCACTAACTTAGTAATGTGACTCATTCAAGCATTAACTTTTTATTTTTTTAGTACATAGTGGCCTCCATTCTCACCGAATTCAATCTTTAGAAATCAGTATTAGTAGTTTATAGGTAATAGACAATTATTTAGTTTTTATTTTATGTTTTTGATTAATTGTGTAATTTTTTATGTTATACCTAATTCATTTTTAGAATTTTTATTAAAATTTTATAATCATGATTAGAAGTGTTGCACGCGTAAAATATAAAATTAATATATTTTAAAATGTTAATATTGAAGTGTCGAATAAATGTATTAAATCATTATTTAAGAACTTTTAGAAAAATAATATATATCATAATTAAGATTTAAAGATTAACATACAAATAAAAAATTACGATGAATATCTTATAAAATAAATGGTGTTAGCCCAAAAAGATTAAATATGATTATTGTAAATGAATTTTTCTTAATAAATTAGAAAATTTTCAGAATTAATTAGAATGTTTTCAATATAGTATGTCGATAAATGTTTTTCATATGAGTTAGTGATTGAGTTCTTACGAACATTTAAAAAAATGTGTCTTTAGTTATAGTAACAGTGTCTTATAATTTAAAATATTAAATGAAACAAATTATCAAGATAAAAAATTAATTAGGAAATTCAAGAATATGTGACTACTCAATTAGTTTAATTGACATGTTCTTTAGTTTGATGATTTAATAGATGTTAAATCCACAATAACTGAGTTTGATAAGAATTCTTGTAGAATAAAATACAATTATAATAAATTACTTGATTGTACATGTAATACAATTTTGTATAGTTCATATATTTTTGATTTATTTCATTTATAAAGTTGAAATTTCATATATTATGATATAAGATTTGTGATATATCTTAACATCGATAAATTCATTAAAAATTTATATATTAATTTTCACTACCATATAATTCTGGTTTAACCCCAGACTTTTTGTATTCGTTTGTTTGAATTTATTGTTCTTCATTTTACCAAGACTCATAATATGTCAAACATGAAATTAAATATTAATTTAAAGATATGATAATATTTATATATTGTAATAAATATATTTATCTCTCACGATACTGATAAAACTAACTTAAAAATAATATGTTGACGAACATATTGTCAGGAATCCAAAAATACAACTCAAATGTCAACTTTGACACTCAATTTTGAGCGACTGCCAAAATGTCTCGGACCCACAATTTTGGACAAGATAGTAATATCACAATTTTGAAATCAAAATGATATTTTCTATTTTATAACAAGAATTCATGATTGAAAATCGATAATATTAGATATATAGATATTCAATATAAACTTGTGCGAGCTCATTTAGTCTCACCTTTAAATGAGTCGACAAAATTTCAACCCAACTCACTTAAACTGTTTGGCGATACAGGCCAACCAGACAGACCCAACCCAAATTGACGGCTCAAATCACAACGATCTTTTACCGTGTTTTATTTAAATAAATTATAAATATAAACCGCAAAAAAATTCGGTTGCAAAAAAACTTTAATTTAAACACATAAATTCTAGCAAACTGTCACATGAGGACATGAAAAAAATTAATAAGACACCAAATAAAATTCACAATTCAATAATGAGTTATTTCTAAACTTTAATTAATTTAATTTACATAATGAAAAGATAAATACAAAATCTAAATCATTGAATTAAAAATAACATATTATAATGTGGGTATGCATAAAAAAATCAAATACTAATTTATATAATGAAAAGATATTATTGGATAAAAATAACATATTATAATTTGGGTAGACATAAAAAATTAAATACTAATAATCACACATATTTAAAATATGAATAATGAGAAAGAAAAGACACATTTAAAATAAACAATTAATGTAAAGCAATCAATTAATTAATGTAAAATAAGCCATTGATAAGAAGATACATGTAAATTGATATAGTAAAGTCACGTATTTATATATATAATAGATAATAGTAGATATATATATAGTACGTACAGCCATGCACCTCGGTCCCGATATTTGCTTCCTTTCTCTTTTGATTTCTCGCCAAACAATTACTAATTACGAGGTATGATCAGCAGCGCTAGCAGTCAAAAATGACTTTAGACTACTATACGTGAGAAAACGAGATTCCACCCACCCACTTTCTATGTTCAGCACTACGTACAGTAGCAGCCAGCCCAAATTTTTTGTCAAAACTTTTGTTCTCCCCCCTACCAAAAGCATGGTCAACTTAAGCACACTATATCGAAACCACCTCAGATTGATTAATATTTATTTAGTACTATATTAGCAGCATCCATATCTATATATATATAGACTCCATTTACCCGAAACAATTTGCTAGATAGGGTGGGGGGCCGATGCAGTACTAGCAAACCACATTCTTATATATACACGTATAGAGAGCGTGAAAGGCAGAACAAAGTCATGGGTGATTTTGCAAATCCTGATGCTGACACAGCACAGAACTCAGCCCCTATGACTCCTCGGCTGGCATCTGTTGCTCCGACACCACCTGTAGCCCAGACTCCGCAGATCGTCTCCCTCCCTCCTTCACAATTCCACTCCCCGTCGCTCTCTCGGTCGCCGCTACTTACACCTGGTGGAACCAATAAAAGAACTCCAAAACTCGTACCCCGCGCTTCATCACTCCATTCGGCAGCCCTTTGAGGAAAGCACTTAAGCTCACAAAGCTTGACCCTCAGGATGCATGGCTTCCGATCACTGAATCAAGAAATGGAAACGCGTACTATGCAGCTTATCATACTTTATGCTCTGGGATTGGGATTCAAGCCCTTGTTCTTCCTGTTGCTTTTACGATTCTTGGATGGTAATTCAGACATTCGTTTGGTAATTAATAATAATTTTCTCTTAAAAATATTGGAATTCTTATTGAAGTTGTCTTTTGCAGGACATGGGGTGTGATTTGCTTGACCTTGGCTTTCATATGGCAGCTATACACGTTATATTTACTGGTGCAGCTCCATGAATCTCCAGAGAGTGGAATACGGTACAGCAGATACATGCAATTAGCCGGCGCCACTTTCGGTGAGCTTTCGTTCACTAACTA
The DNA here is from genome assembly GCF_025594145.1 of Primulina tabacum. NCBI lineage: Eukaryota > Viridiplantae > Streptophyta > Magnoliopsida > Lamiales > Gesneriaceae > Primulina > Primulina tabacum. Next base: position 10,565,598 of record NC_134550.1, read on the forward strand.
ATTAACCGTCACTGAATTGGCATCGATCATACATAAACATAGACATCGATCATGATTTAATGTCCAAATTACAGGAGAAAAGCTGTCAAAATTCCTAGCAGCGTTCCCGATTATGTATCTCTCCGGTGGTACATGCGTGGCACTGATAGTGATCGGTGGCTCGACCTCGAAAATGCTTTACCAAACTCTGTGTGCAGGCACATGCACAACCAAGCCTTTAACAAACGTGGAGTGGTACTTGGTGTTTACGTGCGCGGCGGTGCTTCTGTCTCAGCTTCCCAACTTGAATTCTATCGCCGGGCTTTCGTTGATCGGGTCCCTCACCGCCGTTGGTTACTGCACAGGAATATGGGGCGTCTCCGTGGGCAAGGGGAGGCTGCCCAACGTGTCGTACGATCCAGTGAGGAAAGGCACCGAAATCGGCAGAATTTTCGATGTTCTGAACGCACTTGGGATCATTGCTTTCGCTTTCAGAGGACATAATCTCATCCTTGAAATCCAGGTGAGCCCAATTTTTCAAACGCACACAATCTTTATTACACTAATAATAATTTAAAATTAATACAGTGGGTTCTGCATGTTGTTGACCATTTATAAATCGCGCACAACCTGTATAAAAATATATTCAAAATTATTTATTAAATTGATATAATTTATTGCAGAAAATTTTTGTTTTTTGAACATTTAATTGAAACGGCTTTGATTTTTTTACTTCTTGTTGTAGAAATAATGAAGTCCACTGTTGTTTGTCATCATCATCTTCATAGCGCTTAGAAACTACAGAGTCATTTACTGTGTGGAACGTGTTCATGATCAAGAAAATTGCTCCAATTAGTGAAAAAAAGATATATGAACACAAACTTTAAATTGGTCAAAAATTTGGACATCAGTAAAAGTGGAAAAGTCGCATGCACGCATTAATGTTAAGTGAAATGTGAAAAGGGAAATTTTTGTATTCTAGTAAAATTGGCATTTGAACGTAGGCCACCATGCCTTCCAGCGAGAAGCATCCATCCAGTGTGCCCATGTGGAGAGGCGTCAAATTTGCATATTTGATTGTGGCACTCTGCTTATTCCCACTGGCCATCGGCGGCTATTGGGCTTATGGTCGCATGGTATGTACCTACGTCTTTATTAATCAACTCAAAAACTCACATATGCAAATATCAGATAACAATTTAGTATAATGCATTGGCAGATCCCTCCTAATGGTGGGATGCTAGCAGCTGTATTTGCGTTCCACGGGCGTGATGTTGCGCGATGGGTGCTGAGATTGATAAGTTCTTTCGTGATCATTAATGGGGTGAGCTCGTTCCAGATATATGGCATGCCTATGTTTGATAAGATGGAATCCCACTATACCATTAGGTTCAAGAAGCCATGCCCCTGGTGGCTCAGGGCAGCAATACGTGCCATGTTCGGATTTGGGTGCTTCTTTGTTGCTGTGGCAATCCCATTCTTGGGTAGCGTGGCGGGGTTAATAGGAGGAATCGCATTGCCGGTGACTTTGGCGTACCCGTGTTTCATGTGGCTGAAATTGAAGAAGCCGGAGATGTATGGCCTAACATGGTGGTTGAACTGGGGATTGGGACTATTGGGAATGGGATTGAGCGCAGCCTTGATTGCTGCGGGTCTCTATGTTGTGATAGATACCGGAGTACAAGTTAGCTTCTTCAAGCCTGAGTAAATGATCAGGACCTGGGAAAGAAATTATCAGGGATAAAGAGTTCAACTGTAATTTTTTTTCTTTTTATTTTGTTTCTCTTGAGCATTATTACTTGCGATTGTGATATATGTATTGATATGTGGGTTTTTTTTTTTTAAGAATTATTAGAACACTTACCTATCTCCAGCCCTTGCCAACCACAAAAGTGTATATAATATGCAAAAGAAAATATCTTTCAACCAGAAAAACCAAATTCTAAGGCTACTGCGAAGTACCCAAATGCAGTTAATGGTATTTATAGTCGAAAACAGAACGATTAAGGCATGGAAATTCCATGAATGATATGATAAAATCACTCAGATTAACCAAACAAACTAGGAAATAAGATCATGCGAAACCAATGAGTTTTTAAGAAAGATGGTTAGCTAGAGGACATTCTTGTAACGTGTAAGTATTATATATGCACAAGAAGTAGTTCCATGCAAAGAGTGACAGTATGCAAAATGGAAGGCTCAACGGACAGCCATCTACTTTTTCTCCGGCTCTTCTTTTTGCTTTTCTTTCATATAAATCTAACTCCCACCAGTCCTGTTCCATTTCCATTCACAATTAATGTAAAATCTTCTTCATGAATCAGGGAAAGACATGCACGTGGACTAGTACAATAGTTTTCCTGATATGGCTTTGGGTAGCTGGTAGTGCCGAAGATCCTTACAGGTTCTTCACTTGGAACATCACTTACGGTGAAATTTACCCCTTCGGCGTTTGCCAACAAGTATGTACTTGTAAATAACAATGCTTCCAAAACCACGCATCACTTATCAGTTGATCTCTATTGTTTCAGGCAATTCTTATAAATGGTCAATTTCCTGGACCCGATGTTTACGCGGTCACCAACGATAATCTCATAATCAACGTACACAATAATCTGCCGGAGCCATTCCTTCTATCCTGGTCTATCCACTACTCCTTGTAAGATTTGAATGTTACGATTATTTTTTAATGTTATGATTAATACAGGAACGGGGTTCAGCAAAGGAGAAATTCGTTCGAAGATGGAGTACATGGAACTACATGTCCAATTCCTCCAGGCAGCAACTTCACTTACAAAATGCAAGTCAAGGATCAAATTGGAAGCTTCTATTATTTCCCATCCCTTGAATTCCACAAAGCAGCTGGTGGATACGGAGGGATCAGGATCCTCACCAGGCCTGAAGTTCCTGTTCCATTCTCCCAGCCTCACGGGGATTTCACCATTCTCATTGGAGATTGGTACATAGCAAATCACAAGGTCATCAAGAAGAATACACCGTTTCTAAATAACTTATTTAGTCCCTGCAGCTAAAACCCAATTGAAAGAAAGAAAGAAAATCCAGAGCACGAATTCGATCAGTCAGTTTTCGAAACAAAAATTTAACAGGTTTGACTTCTCCTAAATTTGCAGAACTTGAAGTCCATTCTAGACCAAGGTAAAATGCTCAGGTTTCCAGATGGAATCCTCATCAATGGTCGTGGACCTAATGGTGCGTCATTCACGGTTGAACCAGGTACTCATACTAACATGCACGTAGATCCTATTATATTATGTTATATATAATAAAAATTTAAGTTTTGGAGCTAAAAACCAATTTCAATCATTGTGTGATACTAGCTTATTTTCAGTTCTTCTTCTTGTTATATATAAGTAGAATTTAAAATTTAAATGAATCTCTAATCTCCAACAATAAATTTTTATGGAAGAGAACAAAGTTTTGGGGTTTATAAAAGTGAAACTGAATTAATGTTTAAATGCTAAAAAGAACTAATTTTAATTATGCAAAAACTTGTGTAAGACGGTCTCACGGGTCGTATTTGTGAGACGGATCTCTTATTTGGGTCATCCATGAAAAAATGTTAATTTTTATGCTAAAAATATTACTTTTTATTGTGAATATCGGTAAGGTTGACTCGTCTCACAGATAAAGATCCGTGATACCGTCTCACAAGATACCTACTCAATTAATTAATATTATCACTAATAAATATCAAGAAAGAAAAATTTGAAGTAATGTGTAAGTTATTAATCTATAATTGCTATAAAAAGTCATGCAACTCAATGAAGGTCATACTATTATTAGCATAGTTAACTACACTTGAAAATGAAAATGTAAAATACATTAATTATAGACTATATTCATTAAGTGGAAAATGACATTATTGTCCATTCACAATTTGAAAAAACCATAGGAAATGGTAATTTTTTACTATAGGCATTATTGTCCATTTACATTATGAACTCAATTAATGGAATACTAATTTTTTGTTTTCACATTTGGAAAACAGTGTCCTATATATGTCAATGCACTATATCCAAAAGTTCAATTTTAATTTGGTTATACACGTCTATATATTTTTATAGATCTCACATGTTCAAATCAATTTTGAACCTTTCGATTTTACGTTAAGATACCACCCTCATGATAGCACAAATTCAACTGATGTGATTGTTTTTTCCAGGAAAAACGTACAGGCTAAGGATATCAAACGTTGGGCTTCAAAATTCACTAAATTTTCGCATTCAAGGACATTTGATGAAGGTGGTAGAAGTGGAGGGTACTCACACTTTGCAGAATACCATATCTTCCCTAGATATCCATGCAGGCCAGTCCTACTCGGTGCTAGTCACTGCAGATCAACCTGCTAAGGACTACTACATTGCAGTGTCAACGCGATTCACCACCCAAGCCCTCATCACTACTGCTGTCCTTCACTACAGAAACTCCTTAACACCAGTATCTGGCCCTCCACCACCTGGTCCGACCACTGACATTCAGTGGGCGCTAAAACAAGCTCGTTCTACCAGGTAGTTTTCGGCCACGCACTGACATGACATTATGGGAAACTTTCTAGAAATCATCCTATTCATCACTGCAAAGGACATGTTTTGTAATTTTCAGGACTAATCTAACGGCAAGTGGACCAAGGCCGAACCCTCAAGGTTCATACCACTATGGCCAGATCAAAGTGAACAGAACCATCAAGCTAGCTACTTCAGCCGCTCTAATTAATTGCAAGCAGCGTTATGCAGTTAATGGTGTTTCATTCATTCCAGCAGATACGCCACTCAAACTGGCTGATTACTTCAACATTGCAGGAGTATTTCATGTCGGAAGCATTCCTGATTACCCCACCAGGGTTCAACAAATTCACATTAACACGTCTGTTATGGGAGCCGACCACAGAGCTTTTGTGGAAATAGTGTTCGAGAACCATGAAGACATCATCCAGAGCTGGCACCTTGATGGATATTCTTTCTTTGTTGTAGGGTGAGCGTCTTATCTGTGTCTAAATTATATGGATGCAGGTTTACTTACGAGCATTAAGGTTTGCAAGACTGTTTTCAGGATGGACATTGGTCAGTGGACTACTAATAGTCGAAAACAATACAATCTTAAAGATGCCATTTCACGTTCAACCACTCAGGTTCAAAGATTCAGTCAACCGCTTTCTGTAAACATGATGTGTCCCATATATTTTCTCTGCTTAATACAGTATGGGGATTGCCATATTTGGTTTTTATGCTACAGGTTTATCCCAATTCATGGACAGCGGTTTATGTTGCTCTTGACAATGTGGGAATGTGGAACCTGAGGACTGAGTTTTGGGCAAGGCAATATCTAGGACAACAGTTTTATCTGCGTGTTTATACACCGATTCACTCTGTCAGGGACGAGTATCCCATTCCAAAGAATGCATTGCTTTGTGGAAGAGCCAAGCACCGGACCTCTTAAAATTACCTCCTCAAAGAAAATAAAAAGTAGAAACCATTTAAACAACCTAAAGAATGGCCCTAACACAGCAACCTTCTTTATCTCTGACAAATAAATACAAGAAAGCGAAGGTGGGATTTGTTTAATTATCTTTGTATTCAGTAACTCGTTAAAATGAATTACAGATTGCCTTTATAATTCATTCATCTCAAATGAAAGTATAGATTGTAGAGAAGCGTTAAATTATTAAGGAAAAAAAAACAAACTCGATGAGGGTAAAACCTATTTGGTATCCATGTATGTAATTAGACTTGCATTCTCAATTATGCAGAGACACAAAAGATCTCAAAGATGTCTTGAGAATACCAAAATCAGTTTTATCTATGGATCTCGGTCATTAAGCAGGGATGCCCATTTTGTCGGATTTGGATCCAATGTTGTGGTTGAAAACACAGCACAACACCATGCACTTTTTACCCATGATAAGCTGATCATCTCGTGTAAAAAAGAGCACAGCACATGTTCAGCCACAGCAGAGGATCCAAATCCCATTTTGTCATCTAACGTTCATTCTAACTCTACCACCTTGTTACGAGGTTTATGATTTTCATTGTATAAATCAATCATTGATTATCTTAACAACACATGAATAGGCTTCTCCAGGGTCCATTGACATATATAACTCATCTAAGAATCATGAATTTTCACTTTAATCACGTGTTAAATTAACTTTTTATAATTATTTATCTTTTATCTTTCTACCAATCGATGAATTTTCATGAAAACAAGAATGGGGGACTGACTGCGAATTTAGTCAGTAATTACATTAGGACATCAAGACCACCTCTTTGTTTTCATAAAAAAATGTCTGCTTGTGTGACAAATATTTTATATTTGGACGGTGACACAAAACAACACTATAAATTGAATCAAGAATTCAGAAAATTATCAAAAAACTTGGGAAATAAATTTTGACATCATACTGAACCCTGCCATAGAAATTTTAGGAAGCAAAAAATCATTTACCTTGCGGCCTGGTTACTTGGTTATGGCTATGACATTCCTTAATGCGTCATTATATTTCCTTTTTTTACTGATCATATTAATTAGCCAAAGCCATCCCTCACTTGGGCGATGACTTAAAACCCCAACCATTTTCACATTTGGGAAATCAACAGCCGATGTGGGAACTTATAATCGTCTCCCAACTGGAAGGTTCAGCAATGAATTGAACAACGCTGACTTTCTCGGCTAGTTCAACTGTTGATTTGTTTCATTTTCAACAAATGGGCGATGTTTCACATGGATATATTCTTGTGAGTTTGATGTAAAATTTTCTTACTTCAGCAAAGCTTTCGGGCTCAGAAGAAGCCCACTCCTTTCTGCTTCTACTTGCCCTCAAGTCTCATTTCATACACCATCTCTGCAAAGGACTAAACTTTGCTTTTGGTGGTGCAGGTTTGCTAGATTCAGCCGTTTCAAATGTGGTAGGCCAAACTCAGAGGCTCAGTTCTTTTTATATCTCTCCACTATATGCTAAGACTACATTATTTTGGTGGACTCAACAATCAGTTGTGCTGTTATCCGAGCAAAGCATTCAATTTTCTACAGCATGAGACTAACTGCCCTGTCAGGTCAATATGCAACGGAAACAATGCTGTCCAAGTCTTTGTTCTTCATCAATATAGGGAGAAATGACATAATCGGTTATTTCAAAAGCAATAGTACGATGCCTAGTTCATCTCCATTCTGATCTCAGCTCATTCTATCTATACCGGTGTACTTCTCTATTAACATAGGTTAAATCAAATTTGAAAAATCAAAATTCCTTATACAAGGGCATACCTTAAACTGATAATTTTTCATATCGATGGACACCAGACTTTGTATGGGCTGGGGAGCAAGAAAGTTTGGCATCATAAGCTGGCACCATTGGATTGCTGTCCATCCAGTAGATTCATTAGAAAAAACACTAATGGTACTGATGGTTTCTTCAACGCTATGAATGATTTTGCAGTCACATTATACACAGCCCTGGACAATCTTCTAGCTAACATCAGCTCGCAACTTCCTGGGATAAAGTATTCACTCAGACATGCATACAGAATGGCAATTGATGTTATAAACAATCCAATAGCCTTTCGTTGGAAACTCAATACATTACTAGAATTATGATGCTTGGATCAGCATATGCTGCTCTGCTGTCAAAGCAACCACAGTTGAAAAAGGTTGAATTAATCTTATTCTTGAGTTTTCTAGTTTCCGTCAATTGTCTAAGAATTTGAGATCGTGGTTATGGACCGTTAACGCGCGAGGCCCCTGTAATTCAACAGCTACTCTTTGTACAAACCGCGGTAAGTATTTTCTCTGGGATTTGTTCCATCCAACAAATAAAGCCTCCCGTTTAGCTGCTCAAACATTATATTCTGGTCCACTATATAATGTGTCACCAGCCAATTTCTCTCAACTGGCTAAGGACAACTAATGAGCTAGTCAGACTCAACAAATATTTCTGTTAGATGCCATATTCTGTATCAGAATAAATGAATTGTGACAGTAGATCATTATCAGGTCCATGGGAAACATAATACCTGCAAGTTCAAGATGGCAAATGAATGCTTCATTTTATGTATTATGTAATATGACATCAACAAGTCATAATAATAATAACAATAAGTAAAATAACTAGTGATAAAATGACTGAAATTTACACAGAAAATAACACAATTTGAGCCAATACATGATGATTTCTCTCAACAAATTGATTGTCTACCAGAATCAAACAGCAAAATCTCTCCGAGCATATCTAACAACATGCCGCCTCAGCCACAGCTGATACATCACCATATGAAAAGCATCCATCGGCTGAGGCTCCAAGTTCCACACCAAATGCTTACTTGCCGCCACACCCAGTTCTCTCATCTCCATGTACTTTTCCTCGCTCACGCCGTTCAACACAGCCTTCATTCGCTCAGCGCCGCTCCTCGCCGCCACGAGCAGAGCCATGTCAGACCATCTCAGAACATCAAGGAACGGTAAGTCCTGGATCGGACGGTCCACAATCAACACCGGCACACAACCTACAGACATCGCCTCCACCATTCCAGAGACATCACCACTATAAACAAACAGACAAAACTTGCTCGTTTGAACATTCCTCATATAATCCAACGCCTCAGACTCCTCCACCAAAAAGTCATTGTGCAACTTCAATTCGTTGACTAAATTCGGCTCCGTTTCCCCGTCCCATTTCATGTATCCCAGAAAAGATTTATCGGTCATCGGATTTTCTTGGTCCTGCGCGTGGGAGAGAGCGAGTGGGGACATATTAAAGGCAGGCAAGGTGATGTCTTTATGCGGGACAAAATAACCTGAAACAACGGGGAAAACGGAGACTTGGACGGAATTTTTCTTCAGCTCGAGGACATTTCTGTCGGATGAATAATCGATACCTGCCGGTGAAACAATGAAATGATCAGCTCCTAGAGTTCGGTTCCAGTAGGGGTGGTTGTTTCTGAGGTCTCTGACTAAACGCGCCAGAGATCGCGCGGAGGTGCCAGGGGAGAACGGAACGAAAAAGAGGTGAGCTTCAGCAGGGGTCCAAGGTGAGAAAGGGGCTGCGAGAAAGGGAATTGTAGAACAGCGAAGTGGGAAGTTCGGGAAAAGAGAATGGAGACTTTGGTGTGTCGTAGATGAAAATCTTCAACGTTGTGAGCATGTTCTGGTAGTCTTGGAAGAGTGTGGTGGCGGACATGTATGGGGAGGGTGATCCGACAGCGAAATATGGTAGGATGAGGAAGAAGAGGAAAAAATACACGGCGGCGGTGGCAGCCATTGAAGTCAAAGGTCGAAGCTTCAGCTTTTTGTCACAGGTTTTGACAATAAATATGGTTGTTGGAACAACTGATTCTAGTCTTTTCATCTAGCAAAGATTATCAGATCATTATTACTATTAATTATAATGTCCATTAATAAAAAATAATGTCACTTTTATTAATTATAATGTCCAGATCCATTAATAATAATAATGTCATTTTTTATTAATTATATAGTTAATAAAAAACATATATTATTTTGTTAGAAGACAGTGGAACCGACAGAAGGGTTTGAAGTTTTCAACCAACCATCGATTATAACAGGGAACAGTCGTAATAAATACAACCCTTTTGCAGAAATTTGCAAGGGCTAATGATAGTACAGATTATTCAAAACTAACATATTACATGTATCATGGCAAGACAAGAAAAGTGTACGGGAATGTTTGAAAGAATCTTGGTAGAATGTACAGAGATGATGGTCTCTGGTGATATGAAATGACTGATAGTCAGTCGTCTTCTACGAGCATAAAGTTGCCAGGATCCGAATAAGCACCATATTTGCGTCTGATTTGGTTCACATGCTCGTCTCTCATTTTTTGCATCTCCGACCAATATTCTGGCTCCTCCAGCAAACGCAATATCTGCCAATTCAGAATAAAAATGAACCATAGCAGCTTTTGATTGATTAATGTAGATAAATAGATATTATATATTTAGGATCAAGAAAATTCATTCGAGCTGAATGTTACTGTTTTCATTGCGGGTCTTCTGGAAGATGAATGCAAGAGACAAAGGCGAGCCACGGCCATCATTATTTTCATCTCATCCTTGTCATGTTCTCCATGAAGGATTGGATCGATTAGTCGTTCAGAGAGGCCGCTGTTGAGAAGAGACCTTGCCTGCATATCGCATTGGTGTTCTTAGAGATCCGGAAAACAAGAGGACTGCATCAACTTCATAAAGATTCATTGAGAACTCAGATTGGTTCAGTTTTCGTTACCCATAGTACCAAGCATTCTTGATTAGAGCCGGGGTTTGTGCGAATAGCCTCATTTCCTGTAATTAGTTCCAATATCACAACCCCATAAGAGTACACATCGATCTTTTCATCGACTTTGCCGTACATCACGTACTCGGGTGCCTGGTATCCGAATGACCCACTCACGTAAACTGGCCTCTTGCAGCCAGCAATTGATTCCTCAGTTTGAAGATCATGTGCTGCTGCAGCTCCAAATTCTGATAGCTGAAAGTTTTATTTTAAAAAAAAAAATCATAATCTGAGATATAGCAGGTTTAGTCCTTAAAGTCTTGGTTGTCTGTTGCACCAACTCCAATAACCTTAATTATACATTCAAATGCAACTCAAACAGAACTTACCTGTGGTTCACAGTCTTTAGAGAGGAGAATATTAGATGATTTTAAATCTCTGTGAATAATGGGAGGATAACTTGAATGGAGATACTCTAATGCCTTGGCTACTCCAACCGCAACTTTCATCCTCTCACTCCAGATCAGTTGTTTGAGCCTTTGCTTCAGACTGGAATCTACCGAAATGTAAACAATAGCAAACATTTCTGCACAGCAGCAGTATCCAAGAAGTTGAACTATGTTCTCGTGCTTAAATCCACTCAGCATTTCAAGTTCTCTACAGATGATTTTTTCAGAATCTTGAGAGGCCTTAATGACCTTAATTACAGCGGCAAGCCCAATGGCTTGATATACTTGAATATTCTCCTGTTCCTCGATCAAAGTGTCGAGACTAAAATTTTTCGTCGTGCAGCTGAGTTCTTCATACATAAATCGCCTGACGTGCCCTTTCATTTCTAACATAGCGAGAGACTGGAAGAATTTTGAGGAAAAATGATCGTGCTTATGATTCTTCTTTGTAACAGTAAGTTCTGATGATGGAGATGTCGAGGAAGTAGGCAATGACAAAAACTTTCTGAATAGATGTCTGGTTTCAGGCTGGCCACAGCAATAGGATGCAGATACCGGGGATGAAAAGGAAGATCGAAGAACCCTATTAGTCGAGCCTTGCTGTGAAGTTCCCGCGTTTTGAAGAAGGATTTTTCCTCCATTATCCATTACCAATAGGTCACAAGTGGGAGGCAATGCTTTCAAGAATCCGGCGATGTCCGAATCTTCAGGGCTGCAGAGGAGCACAAAAGCAGAGTCAGAAATCTCTCTCTTGTAGCTTGTGTATCAGTTTGAGTGACGGTTCCACATTTACCATTGATTACTGCATCCAATTGCAAGAATGGTTGCAAAATTCATTCGAACTAAGTGGGTTAGTTCAGTTAAGTAGCAGTTTCCAGCACAAATCTTTACTTCAAAATCCACCTGAAACATTAGTAACATATAAGAAGAGAATCTCCAAGTCGATAACGAAGTATAAAAAGCATTAGAACCTGCTTTGATTTACAGATGTCTTCGTGGATGTGAAATGTATTGGGATCGAAAGTGTCATCGGACTGCAAGACATGAACAGCAAGAACACTATCCCCTCTCACAACTACCAAATTCAGCAACCGAAGCAGCATCTCCCTGCTGCAATTATCATGCTTCAAACCAATAATGACCGTCTTTTTCTTCGCCAGCCTGGTTCCTCGGCGTGAGAAAATCCCCCCACTCCTCCTCGGATTCTCATCCATTATAGGAAAAATGGTTTTCAGTGAAACGAAGGCACCCCATTGCAGATTATTTTACATAAATTCATGTTTTCACCCAAAATAAATACCAACGGCGGTAGAGTATTTAAAACTAAATACAGCTCATGGTGGCTTGAGAAAGACAACGACTTGAGGGAGAAATGGACAGGATAATAAATATTGATCTACGACATTAAATGTGATGATACCCCGGGTCAGGGATAGTATCCGGGATGTCCCGGGCCATGAAGCCGGGCCATGGGTAGTGTTCGGGTCAGGAGTATAAATTATTCTCGGATCAATAAGACTGTCAAATGAGTAGAAAACCGGATCTCAATCTGTCCGGGACGTTGAGAGTGTGACTTCAAAATAAGCAGAGAGACCAGTCGAAAGGTCGGGCCATTGGAACACCCGGACTTAAACTACCCGGGATATGGGATTCCCGGGCTCTCATGAAAATGCCCGAGAGGCACTTTACCCGGGCCACTCCGATAAACGTGCCACATTTAATTACGCCGACAAAGTAGGGTATGCGTGGCCGACCTATCTCTGACACCAGTGCAAGTGGTTGACAAAATCAAATAGGCTGGATGTGACTAGTATGAGATTTGACATGTCAGAATAATAGGATATAATCAGCCGTCCTACTATAATTAATGTTCAGCACAAAGAACGAGGTCATCATTACATCCTCTACTATAAATATCAGGTTCCCTCTTTTGCATTTATTCTCTATTTACACATTGAATGCTCTCATTTATTGCTCACTTACTCCCCTCCCACACCAATCTCACAACCATTATTGGGTTACATTGGTTTCTTGCTTGAGTTATTCACTGACTTAAGCATCGGAGTGGTCACGCCGGATACCCCTCCGACGCCCATTCACTTGGTTACTCTATTGGTTGCAGATCTTCATATGTATTTCGGGAAGCAAGCACAGGATCCAGACGTCTCAGCTCTTATTTCTCCAACATCTTGATCGTGAATTCGGTGGAGCATCCGACCCGGCTCATTCATTTCACCCGGATCACATCATTGGCGCTGTCTGTGGGAAATTCTGAGTTATAAGGCGTTGATATGGCTCCTATTAGGAGGGCAAACCAAGACACTTCCCGGATCCAAGAAGAGAACAACACTCGTCTCTCTGATATGGGTGGTCAGCCATCCAATGGTCCCCAGCCTACTATCCATTTAACACCTGAGGAGTTGACAAAATTGTAACTGATGCTATTAAGACAGCCATGGCGAAGAAGACCGCTACTCATCATTCCATCCACCCCGAGCAGGAACGTGAGCAGCCGCGGGAGGAAGAGAGAAGGGAGGAGGAGAGGGAGTCAAGTGCAGGTTCTAAATCTCCTACTGCGACAGAGGAGTTAGAAGAGTTGAGGAAGAAGGTGAGAGTGTTGGAGGGACAAGTTGGTTCTAAAAGCAGTGCTCAAATTTTCAAGGGTTGCTCATTCTCCGATATCATTGTCCGGGAACCACTTCCCGGGCACTTCAAATCAGCCAAAATCAAACATTATGATGGGAGTACTGACCCCGAAGAACATCTGGCTCGATTTGAAAACATGGCTATGGAGATCAAATCAAATGTAAAGTATTCCTGACCACCCTGGTCGACTCGGCCCAGAGATGGTTCGAAGGGTTGGCACCTCAGAGCATTCATTCTTTTGAAGATTTTCAAAAAATATTCTTGCATCAGTTTAGTAGCAGCAAGAAATGCAAGAAGACTGCCTTCAGTCTGTTTGAAGTAAGGCAGGGCCAGAATGAAACTCTAAGAACCTACATCAAGCGATTTAATCGAGTGGCTTTGGAGGTCCTCACATGTGCTCCAGAAAAAAAGTTACAGCTTTTATGCAAGGATTGTGGGAGGGAGATTTCTTTCGATCCCTGACCAAAAAATTACCTGGGAACTTCGAGGATCTCTTGTCTCGGGCAGAGAAATACATCAACATGGAAGAGGCGCAGAACCAAAAGAGAGAAGCCTTGAAAAGAGCCAGAGTAGACCGGGTTGTCAGACCCGAGGAGAGGGCTCACAAAAAAAATGGTTCAGGGCATTTCTCCCACGTCCCCCTAAGAATTGCTCGGGATAGGGAAATCCAAGAATGTAGCTTGGACTTGACCCCTCGTCCAAGTTCAGCAGCACCACCATCAAGACCAGAAAAGAAAGGGTTCTGCACCCTTCACAAAGAATGTTTCCATAATAAAAGTGAATGCCGAACTCTAAGGAAGAAATCTAGTAGGCGTTCTATGCCAGTATCTCATCCCCCCCGAGATAAGTCTAGACAGCCACCTTGGTTGTCTCGACGTCCCGGACCTAATATTCCTCGGAAATCAGCAGATATCCCGAGTAGAAGCAGGAGGGAGGAAGCAAGTTCCCGGGAAGAAAGAAGTAGACAAACAGAGATGAGGGACCCTTCCCCGAGCCGAGGAGTAATCAAGATGATTTCGGGAGGGTCCACAGATGTCGATTCTAACCAGGCTTGAAAAGCAAGAAGTAGGAGGGAGTGCCTGGAAGTTGATGGGAGTGGGAGGAATGAGCCAGTTATCAGCTTTGGCCCAGAAGATCTCAGGGGGGTCAGTCTACCCCACAATGATGCTCTTGTTATCCAAGCCCGAGTGGCTAATTACGATGTATTACGAGTATTTGTTGACAATGACAGCTCTGTCAATGTCATCTTCAAAGAAGCACGGGTTCAAATGGATTTGCACGAGTATCAGTTAGAGGCAGTTGAGACTGCCCTGTTTGGCACTTTGGCTTTGCTGGACATGCCGTATACCCTGAGGGGGAAATAACCCTGCCACTGACTCTGGGAACTGGGGACTTGAGGAAAACAGTCATGACAATTTTTACAGTGGTGGATGCCCCGTCCTCATACAACATTATCTTGGGGAGGCCAGCTATGAACGAGATGAGCTGTGGCCTCCACTTATCATCAAAAAATTAAATTTCTAGTACGAGGACGGGTCGGGGAGGTCAAGGGAGACCAGCCTTCCTCTCGAAAATGTTATGGGAAGATTGTCCGAGTGGATCAGAAGAGGGAGAGAAACGAGGAGAAGGGGAAGAAGGGGAGTCAAGATAAGGTGGCCAGAGAAAGGGAAGTACATTTTGTTGCGGAGGAAGAACAAGAGACAGTGGAGATTGAGCCCGGGAAGCACATCCGAGTGGCCCGAGACATCAACGCGTCCACCCGGGTAAATCTCTTGAATTGTTTAAAAACTAACATTAGTGTTTTCGCTTGGTCTCAACAGGAACTGGCCGGGATCTCTCCGAAGGTGGCTGAGCACAAATTAAATATCCTCCCAGGATTCCGGCCCGTGAAACAAAAGAAGAGGCATTTTCGCCCGGAAGAAAGATAAAGTTATTAAAGAGCAGGTGGAAGAGCTATTGCGGGCCGACCACATTCGGGAGGTCCAATTCCCTACGTGGCTCTCAAATGTGGTCCTTGTTCCTAAAGCTACTGGAAAATGGAGGATGTGTGTAGATTTCCGGGACCTGAATAAAGCCTGCCCCAAATACTGTTATCCACTTCCACGGATTGATCAACTGGTGGATTCAACCTCCGGGTGCGAGTTATTAAGCTTTCTGGACGCTTATCAGGGGTACCACCAAATCCCCTTAGCTCTTGAAGATCAAGATAAAGCCAGTTTTATCACTTTCGGGGGCACTTTCTGCTACGTAGTTATGCCCTTTGGATTGAAGAATGCTGGGGCCACATATCAACGCTTGATGAATAACGTTTTTCAAAAGCAGATAGGCAGGAACATTGAAGTGTATGTGGATGATATCCTGATCAAGACCCGGGAAGTCTCCTGCTTCATTGATGATCTGGCCGAGACCTTCACCACCTTGAAACAGTATGAGATTAAGCTCAACCCGGCTAAATGTATATTTGGGGTAAGAAGTGGGAAGTTTTTGGGTTTCTTAGTGACTGATCGGGGAATTGAAGTAAATTCAGAAAAGATCAAAGCAATAATGGACATGTCTTCCCCTCAATCTGTCCGGGATGTACAAAAATTGACCTGGAGAATTGCGGCCCTATCCCGTTTCATCTCCCGGTCTGCCCATAGAAGCTATCCATTCTTTCAAGTTTTGAGAAAAGCACAAAAATTCGGCTGGGATGAAAAATGTGAGCTAGCTTTCCAAGATTTGAAGAAGCATTTGGCCGAGTTACCTGTTTTGATAAAACCAGAGCCCGGGGAAAAATTGTGGATTTATTTATCCGCTACTGAGCATGCCGTTAGTTCCGTACTTGTCAGGGAAGAGGGGGACGACCAGAAGCCTAGTATATTATGTCAGTCATGCCCTTCGAGGGGCAGAATTGAAATACAGTGAAGTGGAAAAAATAGCACTGGCCCTGGTGATGACTCCCCGGAAGTTGAGACCTTATTTTCTCTCACATACAATTGTGGTCCTCACCAATTCTCCACTCGGGAGGATCATGACACACGCTGAAGTCTCGGGAAGAATGGTTAATTGGACTATAGAGCTCGGGGAATATGACATTGAATACAAACCTCGGGTTGCTATTAAAGCCCAAGCATTAACAGACTTCTTAATAGAGATGATTCAACCGGGAGAAGAAGATGTATGGAGAATTTTTGTTGATGGGGCATCAAATTTGTCAGGATGTGGAGTTGGGGTGGTTTTAATTGCTCCATCAGGAGAAAAAATCAAGTTGGCTCTAAGAATCGATTACAGGGTCACCAACAACGAAGCTGAGTATGAAGCTATTCTGGCAGGGTTGCAAGCTGCCCGGGAAGTCGGAGCTTCCCAGGTTATTATTTATTCTGATTCTCAACTGGTCACCCAGCAAATAAAAGGGACGTATGAGGCCAAGAATGAAAAAATGCTCAAATATCTAGGGCTCATCACGGCCCGGACAGCATTTCTAACCGACTGGAGCATTGAACAGATTCTTAGAGAAGAAAATGAGGAGGCTGATACCTTAACCAAATTGGCTGCCTCTATGTTGGACACAAGCACCCGGGAAGTCATGTGTTTTACCCGGTTAGTACTTTCTGTTGATGAGGAAGTACCACCAACTCGGACAAGCTCGTGGATGACTCCTCTAATTGAGTATATGGTCCATACCAAACTCCCGGAAGACAAAGCTCAAGCTCTGAAAATCAAAAAACAAGCACCCAGGTTTGTTCTTTTAAATGATGTTTTGTACAGACGATCATATCAGGGCCCTTTGCTCAAGTGCTTATCAGAAAATGAAGTAGAGTATGTCCTTCGAGAAATACACGAAGGGTGCTGTGGTGAACACCTCGGTGGGACTGCCCTGTCTCGGAAAGCTATATTAACCGGATTTTGGTGGCCCCAGATGCATCAAGATGCTGTTCGACTTGTTCAGAAATGTAAAGATTGCCAACACCATTCTATTTTTCATCATCATCCAGCCACTGGCATGCAACCCATCTCATCATCTTGTCATTTTGATCAATGGAGGTTGGATATTGTGGGCCCATTCCCAATAGCTCAGGCGCAGAAAAAATTCCTTCTTGTGGCTGTGGATTACTTCTCTAAATGGGTGGAGGCCGAGCAATTAGCCAAAATTACTGAGGAAGAGGTGATGAAATTCCTTTGGAAAAATATTGTTTGTAGATTCGGAATCCCAAGAAGATTGATTTCAGATAATGGGAAGCAATTCCAGGGAAAGAAGATCACATCTTTGTGTCAAGAAATGAAGATCATTCAATCCTTCACCTCAGTGGCTTACCCCCAAACCAATGGCCAAACTGAAGTGACTAATAGAATCATTGTACAAGCATTAAAGGCCCGGCTTCTTGGGAAAGATAAAGATTGGGTTGAAGAATTACCGAGTATATTGTGGGCGTATCGAACTACACCTCGAACAACTACTCGGGAAACTCCATACAGCTTAGTCTACGGTTCGGAAGCAGTCTTACTTGTGGAGATCGGTCAATCTTCTACTCCGGTAGAATCTTATCCGAGCAACAATGACCAGTCCCGGGCCATCGAGCTTGATCTAGTTGAAGAAAAGAGAGATCGGGCAGCCATTCGGATGGAAGCTTATCGCAGCCAGATAATGAAATCCTATAACAAGCATGTTCGATCACGAGATTTCCAGGTTGGAGACCTAGTCATGAAAAAAGTAAAGCCAGTTGGTGATGTGGGAAAATTAGAAGCACGATGGGAAGGACCCTTCAAAGTAATTCAGAGAGTCAGCTCGGGGGCGGCTTATTATCTAGAAAACTCTCAGGGACATACCCTTAAAAGACCCTGGAACGCATTTAATTTGAAGAAATATTATGTTTAAAGCTTTTGTATCTATTGCTTATACATCAAATGAAGAAATTATTCAAGGAAGTGTCTACGAAGTCCAGGGACCCGTACCCTGGCCCGGGGACCCGCACCCCGGTTATCTCTCAAGTCCAGGGACCCGTACCCTGGCCCGAGGATATCTCTCAAGTCCGGGGACCCGCACCCCGGTTATCCCTCAAGTCTAGGGACATGCACCCTGATTATTCACTAATTGTTTACGGAACTCAAGGGCTTATACGCTGACCCTTAATGTGTGTGGCAAAGATGGGTAAAATCCATAAGTTTATCTGAATAAATTCAAGTCATTCGCAGTTATCAAACATGAAATGAAAGAAGGAATGTTTTTCATTAAAACAAAAAAGAGACAATTACAAGGAACCCGAGAATAAAAAATAAAGAACAAAAGATAGAATTCCTAGTCTATTTTCGGATCCTGTTTCTCTTCCTCTTCCTCTTCTTCTGGGAGGGAAGCTGCAGCTTTTTCTAAGTCAGGGAAGTCTTCCCTATCGGAAGGAACCAGGCCTGCCTCCTCGAACTGCTCGAGACACTTATTGAAGCCCAGGTCAAAATAGACAAAGGCCTTGTCAGTCACCATCTTCTTGAATTCCAGAGACTTCAGGAATTTGGCCATGTCTTCCTCCCAGAAGCCCTTGCATGTTCCAAAGCAGCCTGCGCCTCCTCAGCTCGAACTCGGGAAGACTCCGTTTCTGCCCTGGCTGCCTGCATCTCTAGCCTGGCAACTTCTGATAGGGCATCAAAGTTTTTTTGGGCCTCGGCCAGTTCTGCTCGGGCCAGGTCCATTTGTTGTTGCCAGCTAGCCCTCTCCCGGGCTAGAACATGATCATGAAGCTCGTTCAACCGACCTACCTCCTCTTGGAGTTTGGCATGCGTCTCCCGGACAGAGGTGGCTTGTGTGTTGGTTCTTTTGGCAGCCTGAGCCACTCGCTCAAAGGCTGACATAAGCATTTGCATACCCTGAAAATATAAAGAAGGTCAGAACTGATATATAATTAAATGACGAAATAAACAAGGTAACTTACGGAGAAAGACCGGGCTACCCCTTCGCACAACATCTCATTGGGGTGGAGCCCTTGAAGATGCACCACTTCCTCAGGGCGCAGAAGACCTCGGATCATCTTGACCAGATCCGAGCTGATGTCATCCCCAAAGATGTTGGGAAGGACCCAGGACCTCCCCCCTGGGGGCAAGTAGACGATCCGGGATGAGGAGATTGGACAATCTCTTCAGTTTTGTCCTCCACGGTAATCGTTTCGAGGGCCGGCTCCGTCGCAGCTTTTCTTCTACGGTGATTAAGAGGCGCTGAGTCCTCTTCAACGACCAGGGAGGTGGTTTCCTCCTGGGTAGGAATCGTTTCCTCTCGGATCTCGGCCTCTTCCCGGATCCGGGTCTCCTCACGTTCCCGGGCCTCAGCCTCTGCCCGGGCTCTTCGTTCCTCCTGTTCCTGAGCCTCACGGGCCTTCTTTTGCTCTGCTTTCTTCTGAGCGGCTGCCTCGAGAAGACTTGCCTTGATCATTTCTTCTTCAGGTGCATTAAGGAATTGACAATCAGAGGAGTAACACAGAAGTTTAACAAAAATTAAAGGGAGAATAATTTACCAGCCTGTGACTCGGCTTGGCCAAATTCATCTATTATATGGTCTACAGGATCTTCAGGCCGGGGCCCGATCCCGTAGTAAACCAAATTACCTCCCCCCCCGATCAACACGGCTGATAGGAAGGACTGGCCTTCCAGAACGTCTCGGGCATAAGTGAAAGGAGAGAGTGGTTTGAAATCCTTAGGAAGCTCAGGCTGCTCAGGCATTGCAGACAAGAAGCCGGTCGCGCAAGTCAGGGTAATTGACTGGAACCGGTAATGCATCCGGGCCGTAAAAGAAAAGACCCCATCATTAAACCGGCATGAGTAGAAATAATGGAAGATGGAAGAGTTGATAGGAATGTTTCTCATACGGAATAAAATAAAAGTAGCAGCCATGATTCGAAAGGCGTTGGGGTGGAGATGATTGATCGAGAGACCAAAGAACCGGGCAATCCCTTCGAAAAAGTGATGAATCGGGAACCAAAGCCCACTCTTGAGCTGTTCCACGAAAAAGGTTTGGAAGCCCGGGGGAGGGGTGTCCGGGTGATCGCTAGGGTTAGGAATTAGTATTTTGTAGGAGGAGGGAATAGAACCTAAGGACCTAATTTCTTCTAAATTACCCGGACGAAGGGTAGAAGTTACTGTTGAGAACCACAAGGGCCCTGCAACCTTATCCTTCCCCTTACCTTGGGTACCGGAAGGACGAGAAGAAGAAGCTTTGGGTTTTGTGAGAAGTCGGGAATGGGGAAGGGGAATACCTATTGGGATATGGACGGAGGTTTCTGAAGGGGTCGGGGAGTTATCCTCCGACCGACCCCTGACATTCTTACCAGATGTGGATGAAGTGAAGTTCGACATGACTAGGGAGAAGTAAAAGGTAAGGAAGAAGAAACTTACTAAGAAGAAAAGCGAAGATGACTGTTGGCTGGTGAACGGGGAAATCGCCGGAATAAGATTCCCACAACGGAAAGCTTGAGAGAAAAATTCGGCAGAGCTTCGCTACGCGGTTGAAATTGCAAATGATTTTTCAAAAATCGGTCAGCTACTATATATAGGGAGAGTTAATATGCGCTGTTGATAAAAAATGAATCCGACGGATTAGATTAGCCTAGGAAAATGGGCGGTATGATTGAGCGGGATATTTGAAAAGACAGGCGCAGAGCTCGAGGTGTCATGATGATTTATCTTCTCGGAATACTAAAAGACTCTGACAGCTTTTCACTAGGGCTTACGTCAGCAATGGCAACGTGGAGACCACTTCGCTTAACTCGGGAAAGACTAAACGACAAATTATTTTTCCTGACTGGGCACACAAGACTAATCGGGACAGCGAGTACGACTCTAGCCCGACTGTTTAGGGAGGGAGTGATGATACCTCGGGTGTCCCGGGTCAGGGATTGTATCCAGGATGTCCCGGGCCATGGGTAGTGCCCGGGTCAGGAGTATAAATTATTCCCGGATCAATAAGATGACAATCTGAGTAGAAAATCGGATCTCAATCTTCCCGGGACGTTGGGAGTGTGACTTCAGAATAAGCGGAGAGGTCAGTCGAAAGGTCGGGCCATTAGAACACCCGGACTTAAACTACCCGAGGTATGGGATGCCCGGGCTCTCATGAAAATGCCCGAGAGGCACTTTACCCGGGCCACTCCGATAAACGTGCCACATTTAATTACGCCGACAAAGTAGGGTATGTGCGGCCGACCTATCTCTGACACCAGTGCAAGTGGTTGACAAAATCAAATAGGCTGGATGTGACTAGTATGAGATTTGACATGTCAAAATAATAGGGTATAATCAGCCGCCCTACTATAATTAATGTTCAGCACAAAGAACGAGGTCATCATTATATCATCTACTATAAATATCAGGTTCCTTCTTTGCATTTATTCTCTATTGACACATTGAATGCTCTCATTTATTGCTCACTTACTCCCCTCCCACACCAATCTCACAACCATTATTGGGTTACATTGGTTTCTTGCTTGAGTTATTCACTGACTTAAGCATCGGAGTGGTCACGCCGGACACCCCTCCGGCGCCCATTCACATGGTTACTCTATTGGTTGCAGATCTTCATATGTATTTCGGGAAGAAAGCTCAGGATCCAGACGTCTCAACTATTATTTCTCCAACATCTTGATCGTGAATTTAGTGGAGCATCCGACCCGGCTCATTCATTTCACCTGGATCACATCAAAATGCATGAATAAAAAAACAAGTTTAAGAAGGGAAACAAGAAAGAATTAATTGTCCAGATAACTAAGCTACTTAACTTCTATAGTTTCTTGATCTTGTGAAGTCGGCAGCACTAAATATGTGATTCCCCTGTAGGTAGCAAAGAACTAATCCCGCAGGTAGCAAACAAGTACGAAAAGATTACATGATCAGAGAGCTTCCTTATCATCGAACAAACTAGTTTGTTCTGTGAGTGAGAATTACTTTCATGTACATCTCTGAGCGTGAGACAGCAGGCATGACAGAGGCATTTCCCTTTTCGTTTTACTTATGATGTTGATCCTTTCCAGTCAATATCACCACTTCACACCTAACAGAAATATTACAACAAAATTTAATGTTGAAATAATTTCGTTGTCTGTACTTTTATGTTTTAAATTTTCATTTTATGCTATTATTTATTGTACAGAGTTTATTAAATTACTCATCCAAGTATTGATGGTCTGATTTATCTCTTCACGAAACCATTTATTAGTGGGCGTGGCACTTATCATAAAGTCTGAAAAAAGTGTCATAAATATATAATTAATTTTGTATTCCTTTGGCATGGTTGATAAAATGGTTACCGAAAGGAAATATATTTTCTTTATTCAATTAATATAACTTTTTATCTTAAATAATTTCTCTAATATTATCTTTGTCTGTTGATTTGATTATGTACAATATTTGATAAGATTTTACCTTTCTTGATGATGAGATAATTATGTAAATGTTATCTTGATAACATATCAAGTTTTGGTTCTCCTTGTTTAATAGGTTAACTTATGGAGATAAAACTCTAGGAGAGAGAATATCTATAAATAAGAGAACAAGTACATTTATGCGTCTTCCTTCCCTCGATCAAATATACACGCACTTGTGCACATTATAGATTTCAGAGAAATATTTCTTCAAGGGACATGTTGTTGTGAAGAGTGCAGATAGCGCGTGTTGTCTTGAATGTTGGGGACATCTGCAGACAGCATCCTTGACGAAGTTGGCTGAAGATCGTTTTTGTTGCTCCAGTTTTTGGCTCACATTTTTGCTTTCTTGAATAAGTTTTATTCTGGTATTTGGTTTTAGAAAACGTTTATTTTCTCAACGTGTTGAGGAAATTGATTTTTTGTGAAAATCACTAGTGATAGGTTTTTGTAAACGTTTTGATTTTCTAGTGATTAACTTTTGCCCTGAATACTTGTGCAAATTTAATCTTGTCCATAGTATTTATTTAATGTCAATTTGTGTTACAAACTTTAATATTCTGGTGAATGTTGTCGTAAATGTTGTAACATTTGGCACAACACTTAATTCTTATAAAACACAAATTTACAATCTTACACTACTGTTTTCGTATAAACTTACATCTGTAAAGCAAATATTCTTTACAGTTACTACCTCAATCGTGTATCCAATGATTTATATCTTAACATGATTATAATATTAATGGTGACGGTGCTAATATGATAAAACATGAGTCATTAGATCAACTGTTAGAATAATATTATTAAAGTACCTTAAACTCGACTCAAATTTCTTTTAAATGAAAAGCAATAACATCATTATTTTTCGATCTTGAAAGGGAAACTAGACAAAAGCAACTTCAAATGCACATCTAACAAACCAATAGGAATAGAGCAGATCATAACACATTTAATGGAAAATTTCCTCTTTGCTGAAATAAAGGTTAGAAAATCTATCCCACCTAAAAGTTGAGATAACTATGCTGTGAGACATAATAATGCCTTCCCAACATAGAATGGATCCATTAACCAAAAATTTAACATTTATAAAACAAGATACCCCAAGTTTTATTTTATATTTCATAGGCCTATACCTCATTTGTGCCTAGTAAAATGATCATCTTCGATTTGGTACTTCTGCAAGTGCTTTCCTTTTTCACTTTGCGACAAGGTTGTGCTTTAGCAAATTCGAGCTTGTGCCTAACATCTTTTCCTTTCCTCATTTGCCAAGATCTTGTGCTTTGTCTTGGTTTCGTACAAAATCTAGATAAACATTGATGTTGTGTCAATACTGTTAATTTCACTGGGGCCAGGGATATTCTTGTATCATGTTTTCCAAGCAAAGTTCATGGTATACACTGAAGACCTAAGTATTGATGCTTGCACTAATGATGGACACTACAATGGAAAGATTATGATCGAATTGCTTCAAGAGAGATTTAATTTTTCAACATATGTTTTTTTTTTAGCAAGACTCCTTCCGAGACGGTCTCGTATGTATTTATCTGTAAGATTGATCGATCTGATCCATACCTAGAGTAAAAAGTAATATTTTTTTATATAAAAATTAATATTTTCATGGTTCGAATCGGATATGATATATTTGTCTAACAAAATTAATATGTGAGATATCTCATGAGAGTTTTTGTGTGTTTTTATGTAGCTATTTCATCCGGTTAAGGAATTGATTTTAGTTATTGAATCGATGAAATAGTTTAAAAGTTTGATGTTTAGATCATTCATAGATGTATGAACTCACCAACCGACGTGGAATATACAAGATGTTGCACGATCTGTGAACAAGATGTTTAGATCGTTCGCTTTCTTGCTTTAGAGCTAGAAGTCCATAGAAAGCCCCAAAATGGGAAGAAGCATGCTAAAGACGTGAAACATGAGGGAAAGACAGGGCTTTGCCCCAAGCTCACCAACTAAAGTCAGAGAAGCTTCCTTTTACCAAAGAACAATTAGGTTGAAAAAAAATATCAAATACATCTCCACACTTATTCACACTACATTTATACCAATCACGATATATTTCAAATCTTTTCATTTACAATCTCTTGGGATTAATATAATTATTATATAAATAAGTAGAGTTTTCTTAGTTCAACTTTTTATCAATAAAAATAAAATCGAAAACATAGATTTTAAATGACTCGATCCAAATTCAATATTAGAGTTTTTAACTAACATGTTTAAATCACTTCCAGTGCAAAATAATAATAGCTAGTTTAGTTGCTAGGTAATTTTTTTTTTTTTTTTGAGGGATAATTTTAGTAGCTCATGGATTTAGAGACCATTTTTGTCGACAAAAGGAATATTCATCAACGTTCATGCACAAATATCATGGGCGGAAAGGGGTGACCGAACGAAAAAATAAACATCTCCAGGTTTATAACTGCGTCCTACTCAATCGCTACACATTCAATCTTTCAAATTTATTTCCTCATTCCAAGCTCAAATTGGATAATCCTTTCAAGAAAAATGGAAGTGCAGAGGTTGTCGATTATCATAATCTCACACATTCGAATTTGCTAAAGCACAAACATAAATAATCAAAGTAAAAATGCCTCTCTAAAAATATACTGTGTCCATGGATGTCACCTAGTTTGAGGGCATCTCCTATCACGCAAATTCTCATCTTCAGGTTCAGAATCGTATTTGATATTCCTCACAACACTGACCTTCCCACACATGTTGAGGGAAACAATATCATGACAGAAACAAATAAAAATGAAAACATGTTCAAAGGGCTTGTCTATTCAAAGCAGCATCTGGTGAAAGCCACTATCCCAAACTCCAAAGCATGACCAAGCTAGCATCTCCTCAGAGGTTGGATCAGGAAGTTGACGATGTAGGCGGACGATGGCGCGCCTACATTGTTCATGATAATATTTTACCAGGTAGCCTTTGACATTTCCATCTCAAGACCAATAGATGGACTCGATCTCCCTATTGCGCTAGATCATATATGAAACACCCCTGATCTAATTTTGAATCGTATAACAACATATCCCCTTCACTTCATGCCTTTGCTCAAATGTCTAGTGGAGTCATTCCTAGCAATGTTCATGAAGCTCTAAGAGTTTCTGACAATTTATGCATGAGTGCAACATTGGAATCAATCATGATGTAATCAACTTTAGGCTTTTTCTAACTATTTTTGGTATCAGTCCATGATCCCCCTCCTATCTAAACATCAAACTTTCAATCATAATCTTTCCGGTGAGAGAACAAAAGTAAAAAAAAACGCATGTCCATCAGCAACACAGTTAACAATAATTAGGTATCCAGTGTATGCCATGAACTTTGCTTGGAAAACATCGGTGTGATGACCTGAATGGAACGAAAGTTTGACACCATCTGTTTCCCAATCCCAGAGTTTGATCCTCCTATCATCAGAACCCGATATTAGAATATCACCAGCCGCATCGAAGCTAAAAGTGTTGACACAGCCTCAATGTTTAGCTAGATTTCACACGAAACCAAGACAAAGCACAAGATCCCGGTAACAGGAGAAAAGGGAAACATATATCCACAAACTCGAATTTGCTAAAGCACAAACATAGATTGTATCATAAATAATTATTGTTAGGTGTTTCAGTTAATTGAAGATGCAAAAGGAAATACAAAAATATGTAGACTTTCTCCACTTAATTCAAGTGACAGAAATCAAAGCAATTTGGTATTGGAAGTGCTCATAATTCACTTGATCTATAGCAAGTACTTAATCACCCAAAGGCAGGAAATGTCAATAACTTGCAATAAATCCAACTATAAGAAAAACCTACAAAAGCATTGACGAGATCCTTTATTGGGCAAACATTAGCAAGACAGCATCTCTCAACTCAATCAATAACCCTGAAACACTATTACTAAATTCCACGAAATCAAGAGTGAACGCATATAAGCAATGTAGTATGTCCATCAAGGAGAGATTATAAATTCAGTTTCAGAAGGAAAGCAAACAGAATAGCAGCGGCCACAAAATCTTAAAACCAGGAGCAATGACACATTCAAACTAGGGCATAATTAAGTGAACCGAATAAAAAGTATTGTGAGCAAGTAGACTGCATTAGGCAGGCTAGACATTTAAAGAAACCAAAGATTTAGAAGGTAATAAAAGGTGGTGGGGATTGTAACTAGTGATGCAAGGTGACGGTAAATACAAGAGTTAAGAAAACGAAAAGCACTAACTAAACTTCTAAATGACAGTCGACAACAGTAAAATAATCTTCCTTCATGAATACATAAAATAATTGAACGAGGCAGGAAACCTCGTGCAACATCCTATGCAGTTCATCTCTATCTTCAACAACTTGATCCCTATTATTGACGTCAACCATACAGATCGACCCTGTGAAATTCTCGAAGTAGTGCCTCGACAAAGGACAAATCTGAAATAAAAACAAACCAGTTTAAACTTGTATAGAAAAATAAAAGGCACTAAACACCGATATCAAGAGATTAAAGAGGATTAAGTAGCCAAACTGGTAGCTCTAGAATCTTGCATGTTTTGTACAATCGCATGTGAATTATAACAGACAAGAGCTGGGGATGAGCCACATACAAGAAATTGAAAACAGAAGCTAAACTGCATTAAATTCTCTGCTGCCTCAATATAAAGGTTTATACCACAGAGTTAGCCATCCAGTGAAGTTATTTAGCCAAGTTAAAAACATGGAATACAATTTGAACCAAACATTCAGATAATTATCAGCACTTTATCAATATATCCATTGCCAACAATATCCAGTGAAGGTGTCTCTTTGCCAGCATTAAGAAACATTAAAGGAGTAAAGAAAAAAAACCTTTTCCAACCCAGTAAATAGAAACCAGGGGAATAAAAAAGTGTCTACATGTAGTTTATCATTGTACCAGAGATGGAAGTACTGCTGTTTGAATTAATAGCCGGAATTGTTATAACTATTTCTCCAAGCCTGAGCTTGTAAAATATCATAGTAAGGCCTACCATCAGAATATGCATCTTTTTCTTAGCAAATAACCTGCTGAACATCTTGGTGAAAGTGAGGCGCATCCTTGTTTTCCTGCAAACAAATCACCCTGCGGTCTGGACCGGCAGAAATATCATAAAATGAAATCATGAATGTTTCATACATTTCACAAACAGTGAATATAGGTGAATAGCTAGGTGAAACATATATTGTAATCAACCAAGAAATATCTTTTCTTCCAATGTATCTGATAAAAATGTGTTCTCTGAAACAGGGTATTGCCGCTCACATACAAAGAATATCATTACACTCAGTCAAAATTCCAAAGGTAACCAATCAAGTTATTGTCACAATCATTTTATTCTTCTTCCCGGCGGATAAAAGGATAACTTTCCCATCCACAATGTCATCAAGCTCGATTTTCTTGGCATCACTATCAACTCTGTTGTTGTTCAAATAAAGCCCCCCTTGCTTGAGCAAACGACGGGCTGCTGATTTACTCTCCAGCAAACCAGTAGAGACAGTTAGATCAACAAGAGACAGGTTTAAGACCTGGTCTTGGCGCAAAGAACACGATGGAACATCCTCTGAGATTGTCTCAATTGTCTTCCAATCCAGTTCTGTTTTGGCACCCGGCCTCAATGCCTGGGTAGCTTTTACCGCCTCGTCAAGTCCCTCTCGCCCATGGACAAAAAGGGTAACTTCCTCCGCAAGCCTATGCTGAGCAGTATTGGGGACATACCCAGGTCCCTGCATTGACTTTTCAATCTGGGAGATCTCATCAATACTGAGGAAAGTAAGGATTTTGAGAAATCTGACAACGTCAGCATCTGAAACAGAGAACAAGTACTGGTAAAACTGGTAAGGTGACATGAGGGAGGGAGAGAGCCAAATGGCACCATCCTCGGATTTGCCAAACTTGGTGCCGTCACTCTTGAGGAGAAGAGGGAAGGTAAGCCCATAGGCTCCTTCGGCCTGAAGAATTCTTCGAATGAGATCGGTGCCAGCAGTGATGTTGCCCCATTGGTCGCTGCCTCCAATCTGAACATTGACCCCATGGTCGCGGAAGAGATAGAGAAAATCATATCCCTGAAGCAGCTGGTATGTGAACTCAGTATAGCTCATGCCCTTCTCCGATTCAAGCCTCTTGCGAACGCTGTCCTTAGAAATCATGGTGCCCACTCTGGCGAATCTTCCCACATCCCTCAAGAAATCCAACAGCTTTACATCCTTCCACCAGTCGTGATTGTTTAACATCGTGAAAGAAGAAGAAAAAGAAGACGAGTCGCGTCCAATAATACCCTGAATGGTGGCTGAGATTGCAGATACGTTCCTTTCGAGTGCAGCAGGATCGAGGTCTGGCCTCTCAAGTGACTTACCTGAGGGGTCACCGACGCGACCAGTGGCTCCGCCGATGAGAGCAACCGCTGAGTGGCCACAGCGGAGGAACCATGAGAGAACGATGATACCAAGTAGGTTTCCGAGGTGAAGACTGTCGGCGGTGGGGTCAAAACCACAATATACCTTCAAAGGAGAATGGCGGAGTGATTCGCTGGTGATGGAATCGAGAAGGCCCCTCTCTTGCAGAATTTCGACCACATTCCGGCGTGAACAGTAAAGGCGGTTGAGGGAGCGGAGATGATGTGGAAGAGATGCGGAGGAAGCAGGGAAAAATAGCCTCCAATTGGTGGCGGAGACAAGAAGAGTGTGACCCCGCACTAGAGAATTAGCAATGAATCCCATCTATCTATCCTCGCTCTCGCACTGGAAAATTCTGATTTATTTATGTGAAAAAACTAAATATTGCCACTAATTTCATCAGTATTGAGGAGTGACTTTTGCTGTCTACTTCGGCAAATTTCTTCTATCAATTCATCATTGGTGTAGAGGTCGTACGTCGTAAACAGGGATGATAACTTTCCTCACGGGTTTGGGGTCCTGCGAAAAAAATCCGAAACCGGGATGGAGATCTCTAATTTTTTCAGATTTGGGTTCGGTTTGGGGTTCGAGGATTTTTTTAAATCCCCGATATAAATCGGGACGGATATGAGATTACTATCCCTATTCTCGAAATCCCCGAACCCGTTTCGAAAATAATATCAATAATAAAATAATAGTATTATTAATATTAATAAAATAATAATAAGTTTTGGTTTGAGAAAATCTTCCAAATTTGTTATCGTCTTACAATATTAATATTTTTAAAACGGAGATGGAAGTTGATCCCCGAAGTTTCAGGTTTGGTGATTCCCCTAACCCGATATAACGGAGATTGGGGCGGAGATGGAGGTGAGGATGAAATTCAGAGATGGGGATGGCAAACCCGCCCCCACCCCAGCCCATTGTCATCCCTAGTCGTGAAACTGGCTTATTTATTAGTTCCTTCGTCTTAGTTTTTTTTATTATTATTATTTCCTGGTGAGGGAACATAATAGCGATCAATTTCTACATGAATTTACCAGCACTTAAGAAGCTCGATATAATATTAATGGTAGAGAGTTCTGGCTTGATGATTCTGAAAGCTGCTCGTGGATACGTAGGGCAGACAATCCTGGAACGCTGCTCGTGGGTAAATGAAAACCTAGCATTTAGCGCGGAGTGATGCCATCAAGTGTTGCGCTGCAGCAGAGTTCGTTCTCTAATATTAAATCAGGAGGTTTTAATGGCCTTCCATACAAAAGATGTGATATAGTCCTTCCTCAACATCTCCATTAAGATTCGACATTCTGTTCATCGCCTCCATTGCCCAGTACCGGGAAGATCTGTTTCCCAGGCCTCAGCTCAGTAAGAGATGGGTTTTGGGAGTATCATACCATATGTTAGACAAGGTGGTGCCTGCTGATTTTTGGACAAACTCTGGTCTTATGCTGGGAGTCTTGGTTCCAGAAGACTTCATGAGAATGCACTGGAGTGTGACTTGAGTTGTACAAGCATAAAGCTAGAGGCCCAATACAAGAGGGCAAAACGCACAACAAGGGCATGTTTATTTT
Organism: Primulina tabacum; assembly: GCF_025594145.1. NCBI lineage: Eukaryota > Viridiplantae > Streptophyta > Magnoliopsida > Lamiales > Gesneriaceae > Primulina > Primulina tabacum. Next base: position 10,596,272 of record NC_134550.1, read on the forward strand.
TTGTATCAGTGCTGGCTAACAAATTAAACCATAGTCTAGGGGAATAACTTTAGAGCCACATTTTATATATAAAAATACATGTACATACAGTACATTCTGAAGGAAGGTGATGAAATATATAATCTGATTTATAAATTAGCAAAGATTGGTCAATTAGCACCGAACTTGAGAGAGGATAGCATTGAAAACAAGGTTTAAGAAAATGAATGAAATGATTTAAGAAAAGTAAATTGATTATTGACAAAGAGTGCATTCTGTCAAATCCTATAACCCTCTCCCTTCAAACACTCGAAGTTACAAATTCAAAACATAATTAATTTATACATATAGGCCTCCAGCATTTTCAGTAGATCCAAGCCAAGCCAAGCCTGCACACAAATAGGAACGACGACAAATTCAGTGTGCTCCATACAATGAAATGTATTGGCAAAATCCAAAAACACAAATGTAAAAAAATAGATTTTTTTGTTGGACTGGGATACAATAAAACATGTCATGTCTAATCTGAGAAGCAAAATATCAATACCATCTATAACCAATTCCCTAACTCGTTACCATCTTCTCACATTAATGACACCAAGATTACCAGTTTCTTCTATATACAATTAATTTCTTTGTACCAAATAATCTTTGTAAGAAGTTAAGGGTTGTGCTAAATAACCAAATGAGACCCAGAAAACTCTCAAAATTAGTATAGATTTCAGCGATTGCACTCACCTTCAATTCTGGGGGATGGAGTACATCCATTCTGGAGGCGGCCAAAACATCTTGGAATACTCACTTGAACTACCAATTGGCTCGATACTCCCACTCCCTAGATCAAACACTCCAGCTCCCCGACCCTTCCACACCTCATCCTCTTGCCTCCCACTACAATGATTCGTAAAAAGTATGCAGTTCCCTTTGCAACTCACATCCGATGCATTGACCGAAAAGGCAGAATTTTCACCCAAAAACAACATTCTATCCCCCAGATCACTCACCTCAATCCATCTCCCTGCATTCTCATCCAAACGGAACACCTTAAACTTTAAAGTCCTCTCATTCATACCACAATCATAAAACTCGAACCATTCATCAAAATCCATATTATTCTCAGGCCCACTGCTCAAATACATGTCCACCAACAGCAATTCCCCGTTCGAGTTGACAAGAAACTTCTTATCCCCACCGAATACTGAATTCGCGACAACCTTCACGCTCAAATCGACATAATTCACCAAAACTGTTCTCCCCGAGTTATCAACTGCGTATAATTTCCCTTCCCTAAAAATCACATCATCGTAGGGTGAAGGGAAATCATCAATAACCCTCCATTTCTCATCACCAGACTTATAAACCACCAACTTGCCAGAAAGATGAATGGTCAAAAGCACAAACCCGTTATTTACATCCGAAATAACAGCAACTTTTTCCATGTAAAGATTTCCAGCCTCAGCGATCGAGTTAGCCCTCGGTTTAAAATCAATGTACTGAAGGGCATATTCTTGACCCAACTCCTTAACCCTAAAGTTGAAGAAACTAAAAAACATGGGGAAACCAGTGGGGAATGGCTTGAGCGGGGATCGGGTAAGCGGGTTGAGAAGGTGGCTTCGGTTGGAATTATCGCGTTCGAGTTTGACAATCCATGGCGGTTGATCGTGGGGTTGGGCTGAGTGGATAGAGTAGATAGTGCGTTTGGAGAGATAAAATCCCCAAGTGGTGTCAGAGATGCCTGAATTGGGAAGTATAGGGAAGCGAGATGCGGAGGATGGTGGTGATGGGGAGGCGGAGCGCCAGGTGGGGCAGACGGAGCGGAAGCGTAGGAGGTCGGTTGAAGTAGGGAGGTGCTGACAAATATGGTGGAGGAGCTCGGCCGGGAGGTTCGCCCAATTCGCCATGGATGAAATTGAAATTTGGTTGCAGTGTGTGTGAAATGATGCTGCTTCTGTTTTCCGAGACGGTGATTCACTGATTCATCTTATTATTTATTTTATTTTTAACCATCCAAAAAAATATTGGCACATAATCAAACTCGATTTATCTACTAAAATATTAACGACAAATATCAAATAAATCATTCCACTCTGAGGAGTCCACTCCGAGGAGTGTATTGATTATAGATTTTTAATGACTTTTATGAAGTTTAAAAGTCCAGAGGTATTCAAACTAACTTTTATATACTTCATAAAAGTTTAGTGGTATTCAATGTAAACTTTTGTAGAATTTTAAAAAGTCATGTAATATTCAAACTTGACTTTTAAAAACTCTACAAAAGTCTATAGGTATTCAAAATGTCAATAGACTTTTAATGACTCTATGGAATTCTATTAAGTACAAGAATTATAGTCTAAGGTACAACAATAAAATATCAACAAAAGTCTTTGATTCAACCTAAAGATTTGGATGTACATTTAATTGAGAAATCTCCCAAATTCAATACAAACTTTTTATTCTTTTCTCATCTATTTATTTTTACCTTTTATTTGTACTTTTTAAAACATAATTAAAATTTAATTTTTTATTAATTATTATATAACATTTTATTTTTAATTATTTTCTTTAATTTTAGTTAATCTATATATTAAATAATTGTTTAAGCAAATTCATACTGATACTATACCAAAATTTTCGGCTATACCGAACCAAAAAAACCTTACATTTTAAAAAAATTTATAATTTATTGTTTTAAAATATTATATATTTTAAAATTTTTGTATATTTTTTCGGTATTTCGGTATATACCAAAATTTTCAAATTGGATATCGTTACCGTACCGAAAAATTCGGTATTGTTACCGTACCGTATCGAAATCTTCGGTATACTTAAAATTCGGTAAATTCAATATTTTTTTGTTATGGTAATCTCGGTATACCGAAAATTCAGTATTTGTTCCCACCCCTAACAGGGTTTGTATTGGCATGTGCTATATTACACAATTTTTTTTGAAAGAAGTGTCAATTTGATGAATTTCAAATTGAACTAGATAATGAAGCTCAATTGTCTTCATCAGCACAAGTTTATGAAGATGACGACTTTGATCAGTTATTTAATACTCAAAAACAACAACGAGCAAATACTAATGCATGGAGGGATATCATAGCCAATGGAATGTAGAACGATGTTGATCAAATTGTCAGTAATGATTAGATTTTTTTTATAAAAGACTACTCATTATTTTGAGTGTTCTTTTAATAAAATTTTATTATGAACTTATAAAAATATTATTCATTAATATATTGAATTGACATAAAGAATTGAAATTTTAATTTCAATAAATTGGATAGTTCATTTGTCGTTTTTCACAAATTAAATTGATTTAACTTTTAAGTAAGTAAAATTCATTTACATTCATAAATAAAAATAATAATTTAAAATCGAAGAGGTTATCTATGTCCAATAATTATTTTAAAAAATTAATAAAAAATAAATCACAATTATAAACTACAAAATTCACATAATTTTATGAAAAAGTTTACAAAAGTCTACAAAAATCTGGAAAAAAAGTCTATGAAATTTGTCAATTCTATGAGATTCCATGAAAGTCAATAAAAATCTATCAACTTCACAAAAGTCCATCATTTAAAAAAAGTCATTAAAAATCTTTGAAAGTATAGAATGAATACACTCCCCTTAGACTTTTATCATATTATTCATCAAAAGTTAATTTAAGTTTTCTATTTTATTTTAAAATTTTCAAAATCATCATTGAGCCTTTTTTTTTTTTTGGTATATGCCGCTAAACATATTGAGCATGTCCAAACCTTTTTTTCTTGTACTTGTCATTATATCTATTGAGCATGTCCAAACCTTTTTTTCTTGTACTTGTCATTATATCTATTGAGCATGTCCAAAGACACAGAGCTACACAAGATTTTCAACTTATATACCATGAATGTGAGGGTTTTATATATATATATATATCATGTTTCCGTATAACAAATTAAACATTTTATTTCTTTGTTATTTGTGACCGACAACATCTTTTAGTTGATGTATCACTAGTTAGTGGTCTGTCATATTGTAATAGTTGGGTGATTCAATATCTAATAATGAAGTTGTTGGATCACATGCTTTCTTTACTTTTGTCGGTGAATCTTTTGATTTTGTATGGTCTCCGTGGAAACGTAACTTGTGTGAATTTTCACCACTTGGACTTATTTCTACATTATGTTTTCGGTCGGATTCGTGCTGAAAACCTTTTCCGAATTATGGCTCTTTCTGGTTTGGGCATTCTAGGAAAATTTCTTCTGAAAATCTTCCCACATGAGCCATATTGTGGAATTTCCGACGAGTTTCTTCACCTCCTGATATCTTGCTGTTTCATATAAGATTTCTTTTCTTTTCAAATATTTCTTCTGCAAAGCTTGTAGTTTTTTCTGTCATGGTATTCAACAGAAAAGATCTCATTTATAGAATTTTGATAAAATTTAAATAGAAATTTGACTTTGTCCATCTCTGTAAGACAAACCTAAAATCCTCATGATCGTCTAGTGGAGATGTTGTATTCAGTGAGTGATGGAACAAGAGGTGTTCCATTCTCCGGGGGATTCTTGATGAACTTTTGAATGTTCATGTCTGATCTTCTCAACTTGGTGAAGTGAAAGGCTTAATGCAAGCCTTTTTCGGCTGGTTCTAGTGCTACACTAAAAATTTAAAGCTTCAAAATATCTCCTCTTGACAAATAAGCATTATTTTCCATATTTCATGAACAACTTCCTGAATTCATTTTGATAGTGCTAAGATTACTGGAAATCTGGGTGTGCTGGAAATCGATTTTCTCGTATCCAAAACAGAGTGGAAGTTTTAAAATTTCAACTTGGCGTTCAAATAACGTCTTTGGAAACTCGTATAGTTTAAGGAATAAGAAGCATTCATAGGGCTTTTATGAATATACCTATAGTGAATGAATCACTTGGCACCAACTATTCCGGGATTGGTGGAGATAGCTCTTGTAGTACTCCCTACGAATGATCTTCTTGAAGCTTTTCCTCGATTCTCCAATCAAGTCCACAACTAAAATGTTTGCTCATCTTCTAAATTGTACTATAAATTTAGAAGATATTTAACGTTGAGATCAAAAATTGAGTTGAGGCTCAAACCCTAAACCTTTTAAAGTTGGCTGAAAATTTGGAGGTGTTGTGAAGAAGAGTTTTCGAAAATTTTATGCTATAGAGGCTAGGGTTTTTGTCTCCTTTTCAAATCATAAGCACTTAATCTAGTTTCCTTAATTGTAGGTTTATACTTCTTTAATTAAATATTAATGAGCTTAATTAATTTGACTAGTACAACTAGTTAATTAGTTAATATTTAAAAGTCCATTATGAATTTCAACTAATTAGCATGTTGGACTTATACTTCTACAAGCCCATCATGCATACTCTCATTATATTTAATTTAATCTTTTCTAAACTCAACCTTTGAGTTTAATAATTTAAACTCTCAATTTTCATAATTTCAACTTATTGAATTTTTTATCTCCAAATTTTAATTATAATAAATTCAACTCCTTGAATTTATTATCTCAACGGGAACAAAATACCCATATTTGTATGACCCTCAATGATTTAGGGATACATCTAGCCGAGGGTTCACAACTCTTTTATTTCTATGACGTCTACTACTAAAATATTACTAGAATTTTTTTTTTGAAAGCTAAGTTCGAAAATATCCATGCACATACATACGAATAAAAACAATCAACCATGCGTAATAAAAGTCATTCAACCACTGAATAAAAATAAATCAGTTAAATAAATCCTAAATATCATCAACTCCTAGACTACTGTTTTGAAAAGAACTCAAACGCAATATTCAAAAGTCTGTTAAAATCCACAACGTATAAAAAGATGAAAACATCTAAAAATAATGTTTCACCCATGACTCATAATCATAATATGCGGAAGAATGCAAGGTTTCCTCGGGTTATCTCACACTCACAACTCCGCCTACTCAGTCTTCAGCGCCTCCAGTCTCCACATCATTGAGCTCACATGTATCAATCACACCTAGTGAGTCTAAAAACTCAACACACTTGAACTTTTATAACAAGTACATATACATATCATGCAACAGTGAAAAATACTGTAATTAAAATAAGTTTTGTGATCTTTAAAAGCGTGAACTTAAACATATTGAAACATAAAAATACTCAAATCATATCTCATCATCCAATCATATATGTGTTCATTTTCTTTTATTAAATTCAGATCATTAGTTGTGACTTTCGTATCAGCTCTAAGTCGATGGATTCATCTACGTATAGCCGCGGTACCCGACGGCGAGTACATCAGCGACAATTTTACCCATCCACTGAGCCTTGGCCTTACATGTTCGTGTTCGTGTTCATATTAGTCACAATCAACTCACCTCCTTCAAAAACATGCCATCATATTCATCATTTATAAAATTCATGCATAACGTACATTTTCTTAAAACCAAGTATGCAACGTAATTTTCCGTATTTTCATAAAATTTCATATGCATATTAAACATATACATTTTAAACATGCAATTTCGATTATCAGGGCGCTGCCATGACTGCTAACTCGACCCGGATGAAAAATGATCATTTTGCCCCTGGAAACCCTAATTGACCATTTTACCCATTGGACCTTAAAATTTCGACCCGAAGCCAACCAAAATTATCAAAACACCTTAAAACATACTTTTAACCATTTCTGAACGTAAACTCGAGCACATGCATTAATTTCTATAATTCTTTTTGAAACTTGGAACGAGGTCTCGGTTTTAACCTGAATTAACATGAAACTCAACCAAACTTTCTCAAATTCAAATCATAACATATATACATCCTACCAGACCCTAAAAAACATAATTCCAGACATTTAGGATCCTATAAAACCCTCTGGACCCTGCTGTAACCTTGCTGAACCCGAATCACTCCAACCCTAGTTGCGCTATCGAACCAAAATACTCGACCATATGCCTAACCAGAACCAGCTCTTCTTAGCCCACCCCTGAACCCTCCTAGATGGACCTAGCTGTGGAACCTAGCCCCATGCACACGGTGGTATGCGATACACCCGAAATTCCAAAGCTGAACCCTAAATCACGTCTAGTGTAAGGACCGTGTATCGTATTATCGTAAATCCTATGTGATTATCGATAATTCATGAATTTGATATGTGATTATGCATTTTATGTATATTATGACAATGAAATTGAGAAAATGAATATTGAATATGAGTTGACGTTGTAAGAGCTCGAGTGCAGAAGCCGGACGCCAATATAGTACAAAAAATTAATATTTGTACAGAACATGTGGCGCCCGGGCGGTAGAAAGTGACCGCCCGAGCGCCAGGGTATATGACAATTGTGTTCGGGCAGAACACTTCGCGCCCTGAGCGGTAGTTTGCGACCGCCCGAGCGCGATGCAAGTGGGTTTGGGCAGAACATGCCGCGCCCGAGCGGTAATTTGTGACCGCCCGAGCGCGGTACAAGCAAAATTCGGGGGCAGAGAGTCTCGCGCTCGGGCGCGAGAATTCTACCGCCCGAGCGCGTAGGCGGTGGAAAGATAAGAATGATTTTTGCTGTTTGAATTCTTCATTTCATTTACGTAGCTTCGAGAGAATACAAGAGAAATCAAATTTCTTCCGTCCAAATCGACTTCGAAACGCTGTCTAAACGCGAAACAAATTATATATTTGTGATCTTCGCGTCGAGGGCTTCTGACTGGGGTAATTTTCTTCTGGTTCCAGCAGCTTGAAATATCAAAGTGCTGGAATAGCATGTATTTGAAGTTGAATTTCCTATATGTGGTAGAATAACTGACAATAAACTCATATTCGAAGTCGGAATTGAATTATAATATGATTTTGATTTGATATGAATTTTTGAAGTTTCAAAAGATATTTGTAACTCATATTAATGATTTGGAGTATGTTATTGATTGGAATGAGTATGTTATTGATGTAGATAAAGTGTAATATCAATATCTTCAGGCTACATCAACTAGAAACGAATAATTGAGATATGTTGCGACCGGGTAACATACGACATATATCTGTATTATATGATATATGTTGGATTGGTTTGATTGATTGGAATGAGAATACATGTATATATGCTTTATTTGTTGAGTTTATGTGGCATACATGACATTGTGATTGGAACATCGATGTATAAAATAAATGTTTTGTTAACACACATCGTTTGATGCATACATCGATACATGACATGCACGTTGAGCTATGATCCTTGGATACCCTGATATGATTTGATTGGATTCTGGGGTTTGTGAACACAATGCTATGTTTGGTATTACATGACCCTTAAAACATAGACATTTGTGGCCCCGACGATTAATATGAGATTTGGGATTTGATGGCGCTTCGTCGACGCTATCATACGAGTATCCCTTATTGAGGCCGGTGTGCCAGCTCGAGCATTGATTTGATAGCGACTTCGTTTGATTCTGACATGTGCTCAGTGGATGGGCATTTGACCTGATACATCCACGACATACATGCATTGCATACCATATATCATTGTTTAGATACTTGTGGTATATATGATGGTTGTTCCATACGGAGCTTTGCTCACCCCCAAGGGGGCTGTTGTTGTCTTTGTGTGTGGACAATGGCAGGTACTCCAGGATATCAGGAGACCGAGAGGGTACTTCTGGAGGGAGTCACAGTTTGAGTTGAGGTTTATATGTTGTTCCCAGTATATATGTATATGTATCTATATACCGGGACATGTCCCGAGGATATGAGTTGTTTGTATATGATTGGTTTTGAGTTCGTGTGGGCATGTTTATGATGTGAGACTAAATACTATTTTAGTATTTAAATTATAGAAGAAATATTTCGGGCTCATTCTAAAGAAATTTTAAACTCGTTTTCCGCTGTAATTAGTTAACCCTAATCAAAGTGCATTGTAATAATGATTAGGAGCTAAGGGCCCCACACAGAGTGGTATCAGAGCATAGCTGGGAATGCTTGATTGAGTTTTGTGTACACTTGAGTAGGCACAAATGAATTGTGCGCTTGTGTTTGAATTATTTGTATTACTTGCTCCTATTTGATTTGATTCGAGTAAGTATCTGATGAGATTGATGATATGAGATGATGATGTTATGAAATTGATATTGAATTGTGATATTCATTATTTGATTTGTAGATGGATCCCACAAATGAAACTGCGAGTAGCAGTACTGAGAGAATAGTTGGGCAATTTGAAGGATTGTCCATGGATGTAGTGATGGCTCGATTCCAGGATCTGAAACCACCGAGGTTCTTTGGCACTGAGAGTGCTGAAAGAGCAGAGGCCTAGTTGAAGGATATCGAGCATTTGTTTAATATTGTTGAATATTCCAAGGCTCGGAGACTGAAACTTGCTTTGTATCAGTTGAAAAACCGAGCAAAATCTTGGTGGGAAGCCGCTGAGATTGGATTGAAAGAGGCCGGGATTTAAGTCACATGGGATGTCTTCAAGGCCCAGTTTTTGGAACAGTATTCCCCTCCATCCTATTATACTGCTCAGGAGAATGAATTTAATAATCTGCAGCAGGGAACGATGACTGTTGCAGAGTATGCTTCGAAGTTTTCTACTCTGTTGAAGTATGCACCTCACGTAGCTGGGAATGCGAAGGCAAAATATAACAGGTTTGTGAATGGATTACATCCTGCTATATATACTTATGTTGTTTCTGGATTTCCTACCAGCTACACAGAGGCAGTTGAACGAGCTAAGGCAGCCGAGGACTGGACTTAGGCGGGGAGGTCCACAGTATAACTCCTTCCACCTCCAGTGTCAGCTCAGCTGCCTACTTTGCGGCCGAGAGGTAAGAAGTTCAAGAAGACTGGTTCTGTTTCTTCATCTTCTTCGAGTTCGAGTGGATCACAGCGAGGGAGTCCTGTGATTGCTCCCTACTGTAGCCATTGTGGGGGTAAACATACTATCGAGCAGTGTCGAGGTATGTTTGGTACTTGTTATCAGTGTGGGCAGGAAGGCCATTTCTCTCGAGTATGTCCGAACAGGGGTACGACTTCTTCCCAACCCCAGCCAGGATTTAGAAGTGGCCCTAGCATGATGAGACCTACTGTTCCTGCTCCATCCTTTCAGCAGTCGAGTGTCCCACGATACCGAGGACCGAGTGGTCAGAGTGCCCAAGTTCCTCCTCAAGTGAGAGTGTACGCCATGACCGAGGATCAGGCGAGAGAAGCTCCTGGTGGCGTGATTGCAGGTATTTGCACGCTTTGCGATTATCCTGCACATGTTTTATTTGATACAGGAGCATCTCATTCATTCATATCTCATGCATTTGTTGCATCTCACGATATTGAGTGTACCCCGTTGTATGATACTTTGTCGATAGCCACGCCAGCAGGGAAGATTATTTTGTCTGAGAACGTTGTGCATAATTGTGTATTGATATATGAGGATAATGTGATATTTCTGAATTTGATTGTCCTCCGAATGCACGACTTTGATTGTATTGTTGGCATGGATATCTTGATGGCAAATCGAGCTACTGTTGATTGTTGTCATGGAGTGGTTCAATTTCGACCGATTGATGGACCCAAGTGGAATTTTTATGGCAAGGGTTTTCAAGCCAAAATTCCATTGGTATCTTCCTTGGAAATGTCTTGACTTTTGACTAGCGGAGATGAGGGTTATCTTATCTACGCTATTGATGTCTCTAAGAAGGAGCCTTCTTTATCTGAGATTTCTGTTGCGAAAGAATTCCCGGATGTATTTCCCGATGAGATTCCTGATTTTCCTCCTCATCGAGAAGTTGAGTTTAGTATTGATCTTGTGCCGGGGACTGCGCCTATTTCTAAAGCTCCTTATCGCATGGCACCTCTGGAATTGAAAGAATTGAAAGAAGAATTACAGGATCTTCTCGATAAGGGATATATTCGACCGAGTGTATCACCTTGGGGAGCTCCGGTCTTATTTGTTCGGAAGAAAGATGGTACTATGCGAATGTGTATCGATTATAGGCAATTGAATCGGGCTACTGTGAAAAATAAGTACCCACTTCCTCATATTGATGACTTATTTGATCAGCTTCAGGGTACTTCTGTTTACTCTAAGATTGATCTTCGATCTGGTTATCATCAAGTACGAGTTCGAGACGAAGATGTACCTAAAACTGCTTTTCGTACGAGATATGGCCACTATGAATTCTTGGTTATGTCTTTCGGTCTCACGAATGCTCCTGCTGTTTTTATGGATTTAATGAATCGTGTCTTCTGAGATTATCTTGACCGATTCGTTATTGTATTTATTGATGACATTCTTGTGTATTCGAAATCAAAAAAGAAGCATGCTGAACATTGAGACTGGTACTTTCAAACTTTTCGTACTAGTCATTTGTATGCTTAATTGTCCAAATGCGAATTTTGGATGGACAAGGTGGTATTTTTGGGTCACGTCATTTCGAGACATGGCATATCTGTTGATCCTGCGAAGGTCGAAGCTGTATTGAATTGGCCGAGACCTACGAATGTTCCTGAGATCCGTAGCTTCATGGGTTTGGCTGGATATTATCGTCGTTTTATCGAAGGATTTTCGAAAATAGCTAAACCTATTACTCAACTGACACAGAAGAATCAGCGATTCATTTGGTCAGATGAATGTGAAGCTAGTTTTCTTGAATTGAAGACGAGATTGACCACAGCACCTGTGCTTACTATTCCCTCAGGTGCCGGAGGATTTGTTGTGTGCACAGATGCATCTGGTAAAGGTCTAGGGCTGTGTTCTGATGCAACATGGCAAAGTGGTTGCTTATGCGTCTCGTCAATTGAAATCTCATGAAACACGTTATCCTGTTCATGATCTTGAATTGACCGCCATTGTGTTTGCATTGAAGATTTGGCGCCATTACTTGTATGGAGAAAAGTTTGTTATCTATTCGGACCATAAAAGTCTGAAATATCTCTTTTCTCAATCTGATTTGAATATGAGGCAATGCAGGTGGATGGATCTCCTGAAGGATTTTGATTGTGAGATTCAATATCACCCTGGATCGGTGAATGTTACTACGGATGCCCTTAGTACGTAAAGTTCATGATTCTGTTCTAGCTTCTGTTTGTGTCGCCAAAGTACACGAGGATATATGTACTTCTGGCTGGACTTTTCACTCGAATTGGAATTCTGTCACTGTCTCAGCATTGCAAATTGAGCCGAACTTGATATCGAAAATACGAAAGGCCCAACGAAGCGATGCTCAGATCCAAAAGTCGAAAGAACTTGTATCTGCATGACATCAGTCTGGATTTCAGATTTCTTCTGATGGTTCTTTACGACTTAATGGTCGGCTGGTAGTTCCTGATGATTCTGATTTGAAATCTGCCCTTCTTCGAGAAGCACATTGTAGCAAATACAGTATTCACCATGGAGGTCGAAAAATGTATTTGATATTGAGACCTCAATTCTGGTGGAAACGTATGAAGAAGGAAATTGCTGAGTTTATTTCGAAATGCTTGGTCTGTCAGCAAGTGAAAGCCGAGAGAATGAAACCGGGAGGATTACTCCATAGTCTTGAAATCCCGAAATGGAATTGGGAACATATTGCTATGGATTTTGTGACTCATTTACCTCGTTCGCCCAAGGGCTGTGATGCTATTTGGGTCATTATTGATCGGCTTTCGAAATCTGTGCATTTTATTCAATATGAACGGACTTATCCTTATAAGAGAATGGCCCGTTTATACATCGAGAATGTCGTGAGTCTGCATGGTGTGCCAATCTCAATTGTATCTGATCGTGATCCCAGGTTTGTTTCTAAATTCTGGGGTAGTTTCCAAGAAGCGATGGGTACGCGTTTGGCTATGAGTACTGCTTATCATCCTCAAACCGATGGCCAAATCGAGCGTACGATTCAAACGTTAGAGGATACGTTGCGTGCTGTTGTGATGGATTTCAGAATGGGATGGCAAGATGCCTTACCATTGGTTGAATTTTCTTATAATAATAGCTTTCAAACGAGTATTGGTATGACACCTTTTGAAGCTCTATTTGGGAGACGATGTAGATAACCGTTATTCTGGGATGAAATTGGTGAGAGACAATTGACTGGACCTGAAATGATACAAGAAATGAATGATAAGGTTCAGTTAATTCGGCAGCGAATGAAAGCTGCTCAGGATCGTCAAACGAGTTATGCGAACAAACGAAGACGACCCTTGGAATTTCAGAAATGTGACAGAGTGTTTTTGAAAATATCTCCCTTTAGAGGCACTGTTCGATTTGGCATGCGAGGTAAGTTATCGCCTCGTTATGTTGGTCCATACGAGATTCTGGATCGAGTTGGTGATCTTGCGTATCGATTGGCATTGCCACAACCTCTATCTGCTATTCACGATGTGTTTCATGTTTCTATGCTGAGGAAATATGAACCGGATCCATCACATGTACTTGCACCTGATGAGGTTGAACTTGATCCTTCTCTTTCCTATGTTGAACAACATGTTCGCATTATGGATCGAAAGAAAAAGATATTGCGAAATAAATCGATCCCTTTGGTTCGAGTACAATGGACACGACATGGTATTGAAGAGTCGACGTGGGAATTGGAAAGCGAAATGCGAGATTCATATCCGCATTTATTTGATGCTAGTCCATCTGTTCCATTGCATTCGATATATTCTGATCTGTTTACTGATTTTAGTTTTGATATGTACTATAACTGGTAACATATATATGTTTGCCAATGTTATGTATATAGAGATGTTTGAGATTTCGAGGACGAAATCTTTTAAGTGGGGGAGAAATGTAAGGACCGTGTATCGTATTATCGTAAATCCTATGTGATTATCGATAATTCATGAATTTGATATGTGATTATGCATTTGATGTATATTATGACAATGAAATTGAGAAAATGAATATTGAATATGAGTTGACGTTGTAAGAGCTCGAGTGCAGAAGCCGGACGCCAATATAGTACAAAAAATTAATATTTGTACAGAACATGTGGCGCCCGGGCGGTAGAAGGTGACCGCCCGAGCGCCAGGGTATATGACAATTGTGTTTGGGCAGAACACTTCGCGCCCTGAGCGGTAGTTTGCGACCGCCCGAGCGCGATGCAAGTGGGTTTGGGCAGAACATGCCGCGCCCGAGCGGTAATTTGTGACCGCCCGAGCGCGATACAAGAAAAATTCGGGGGCAGAGTCTCTCGCGCTCGGGCGCGAGAATTCTACCGCCCGAGCGCGTAGGCGGTGGAAAGATAAGAATGATTTCTGCTGTTTGAATTCTTCATTTCATTTACGTAGCTTCGAGAGAATACGAGAGAAATCAAATTTCTTCCATCCAAATCGACTTCGAAACGCTGTCTAAACGCGAAACAAATTATATATTTGTGATCTTCGCGTCGAGGGCTTCTGACTGGGGTAATTTTCTTCTGGTTCCAGCAGCTTGAAATATCAAAGTGCTGGAATAGCATGTATTTGAAGTTGAATTTCCTATATGTGGTAGAATAACCGACAATAAACTCATATTCGAAGTCGGAATTGAATTATAATATGATTTTGATTTGATATGAATTTTTGAAGTTTCAAAAGATATTTGAAACTCATATTAATGATTTGGAGTATGTTATTGATTGGAATGAGTATGTTATTGATGTAGATAAAGTGTAATATCAATATCTTCAGGCTACATCAACTAGAAACGAATAATTGAGGTATGTTGCGACCGGGTAACATACGACATATATCTGTATTATATGATATATGTTGGATTGGTTTGATTGATTGGAAGTGAGAATACATGTCTATATGCCTTATTTGTTGAGTTTATGTGGCATACATGACATTGTGATTGGAACATCGATGTATAAAATAAATGTTTTGTTAACACACATCGTTTGATGCATACATCGATACATGACATGCACGTTGAGCTATGATCCTTGGATACCCTGATATGATTTGATTGGATTCTGGGGTTTGTGAACACAATGATATGTTTGGTATTACATGACCCTTAAAACATAGACATTTGTGGCCCCGACGATTGATATGAGATTTGGGATTTGATGGCGCTTCGTCGACGCTATCATACGAGTATCCCTTATTGAGGCCGGTGTGCCAGCTCGAGCATTGATTTGATAGCGATTCGTTTGATTCTGACATGTGCTCAGTGGATGGGCATTTGACCTGATACCTCCACGACATACATGCATTGCATACCATATATCATTGTTTAGATACTTGTGGTATATATGATGGTTGTTCCATACGGAGCTTTGCTCACCCCCAAGGAGGGCTGTTGTTGTCTTTGTGTGTGGACAATGGCAGGTACTCCAGGATATCAGGAGACCGGAGAGGGTACTTCTGGAGGGAGTCACAGTTTGAGTTGAGGTTTATATTTTGTTCCCAGTATATATGTATATGTATCTATATACCGGGGCATGTCCCGAGGATATGAGTTGTTTGTATATGATTGGTTTTGAGTTCGTGTGGGCATGTTTATGATGTGAGACTAAATACTATTTTTAGTATTTAAATTATAGAAGAAATATTTCGGGCTCATTGTATAGAAATTTTAAACTCGTTTTCCACTGTAATTAGTTAACCATAATCAAAATGCATTGTTATAATGATTAGGAGCTAAGGGCCCCACATCTAGCTTCCTCGATCTCCTCCTACCCCGAGACCAGCCATGCACAAGCTGCTCTAGGCCATGTATCAGGCCACCAGGGTCTACTCCACAGTCCATGGAACGACCCTTGCACTGCTGCCCTCCCCGTACACTCGATCGAGCCACACCTGTCCTGCATGCAAGGCCCAATCGATCATCTACAAGAGCATGATCCAACCTCAACCTCAGCACCTAAAACACCCTAAAATCTGTTGTAGAACCTCTTTCGAACCACATATCTGGCAGAAACCCATCAGCTGAGCCGGAACGTGATGTACATGAAGGCAAGAAAATCATATTCATGAAGAAACATGTGTAAACTGACATATCATGCATAATAAATCCAAAACACGTATTATGGTGTGAAAGACGAGAAAGTGAATGTAACGGGCGTGCTTTTGTGTATTTATGCTCGAAAATCTTGACAACAATCGCATAGAACGGATACCGGGGGGATGAGAAAGAGCTACTATGAATTTTTTTTGAGAACAGCCGAGCAAAGTAGCTGTTGAAGGTCACGAGAAGCTGCTAGAATTTTTTGAGGGGGCGACCGAGTGTGAGAGTGTAGGATATTAGGGTTTTGGGTTAGGTTTTGATATAAAGTTTAGTGTATATTGGGCCCTTAATTAAAAATAATGAGAATGTGAAGGAGTTTAGGCACAATATACATTAAAGTATGCCCATTGTAAAATATTTCATTTAGGTACGTTTTTGAAAATATTATCCTCAAAAAGTCCTCCGTTTCGCCAAAAATTGCATAGTTTAAAATATAACTCGATGCTTAAAAATATCTTAAAAGCCCATTTTTCAAAAATCCTCACATATTAAATAATTAAAAATAATTATTTAATAAAAATATTTTTCCTTAACTATCCTCGGTCGAGCGTGAAATACTGTTAAAAGCCCTACATCATGCAATTTTAATGAACCAAGAATTAAAAACACATATTCATGTCACATTCATGCATTTAATGCATTAAAAATAATTAAACACACATTTTAACAAAACCTTAGATTTGCATGTAGTCAGGTCACATCGTTCGAATTTCTAGACCTTACAATTTCTGTTACCCTTATTTGCCTCATTCTATGTACCAATATTTGATCATGAGAATGTCATAATAATTTTCTGATTAAACCAATCAAATCATGGTAAGAGCGTCAAGTAGCATTCGTCCCGTGATTTCCTATGTGTCATTGATAGTGCCTTCAAGAACCAATATGTTATGATTAACGTACAATAGGTCCTTTCATCTCATATATCACGATCGAATATGCAGCCATTGGTTCATCGAAGTTTGCATGTTAGATTAGATAGCTATGTGATACATTAAAAAAATATTCATAATGGCATCGCATAAACAACTAGAGACACTTGTCTCTAATATACATCTTACACTCTGACCAGAGATTTCATGCACTATTATTTCGTTAGATCACATAGAATATTCACGCCCATAGATGAGCAGTGAATTCCTGACTACAATGTACTATCTCCTACACATGTCGCAATTGCACACAACCTCACCACCTCGTGACCCTCACGGAGTCGGTAAACGAGTCAAAGCACAATCCTAGTATATAGAGCCTCAATGTTGTCTTAGGTCGTAAGGGCTAATGATGTCAATTCTAACCACAGAATTTTTCTCTCAATGAATGATAATCACTTGGAAAATCAGAGGGAATTTTGTTCGATACAATCATCATATTATTTATATCATCATATGATTATCCATCTGCATGATTGGACGTCTCTATGCCCTTACCATAAAACATGATACACAACATCACAGATGCTAGTCTCAAGCTCAAGCGACATTTATCCTTGTTTTTAGGCGGCTGAATAAACTATGAACGAATTTAAAAGATACAGTGTTTACAAATGAGTTTCAAGATCGAATTACGATTCATTTGTATTAAAGTATAATCAATGTCTTTATCTATGTCGATTACATAGATATACAGATAAAGCAAAACGAAAAACATGAAATGTAAATTATATTAAAATAAAGACTATTAATTACAACTAAGTCAATAAATTTCTTAGCCAAGCGTTGGCTTACGTGGCATATACTCTAACAGGGTAGTGTAGTATAAACTTAGGCAGGAACCCCAAATTCATATCATATTGTTGGTATCTATTCTTGTTTTCAATTTCTGTCAGTTCTTTTGATATACCTTAAATGAAGAAACTCTAAGTTTGTTGGTGTCGACCTTAGATTTTCCCTTGTCAGATTATGGTCTAAGGTTGATATCTCCCTCTTCAATCCCAAAGATGAATGGTTGACTTGAAGGCTCGAGATAAGAATCCGAAGTTTCAATTTTTTTGCTTTGGCCGACTTATCTAAAGATGATCTCATGTTAGCACTTGTGCTAGGGGAACTTGAATCCCCTGCTCTATGTATAGAGCATTGTAATCGAAAACTCTCTATTTGGGAAATAAATGGTTTCTCAATAGTCTGGAGGATCAGTTTTTGTAATACAGACCATAGCATAATATAAGCATGTAAACAACATGTTATTTGATTAGAGACGATGCTCTTATCAACTTGTTGTAGCTTACTCGCAACTTCTACATTTCGAGCAGCTTATTTAACTCGGTTTGAAGCACTTTAAGGTGTTCACTCAAATGCATGTACGATAAAAAAGTACAGTCAACACACTATTTACAGCACTGTATTAGAGATAGTGTAATAATTACACAACTCAAATACAATAATAAGTTATATTGTTTCTATCCATCATCAACTACATGGCTTCTTTGACTAGACACATATAGTTATTCACCTCTATCATGTCTCAACACTAGTCATATAACATGTCCAACAAAAACAACCCCCAAAGGGTGAATATACATAGCAAACATCATAGTGATACATAACAGTTATGTTAAAAGCACCATAAGATATAACTGAAATTATAACAAGAATAACCTCTTCGTTGTTTTTGGACTATGATTGATATCACAACCAACAACATCCACAAACGTTGTTTCCCTACTAGTGCGACATGTCGCTCCCCTACTACTGCAACAAACAACAATATGTCGCTAACCTACTATTGCAACAGGTCCTTCCCGTACTATTGAGACAAACAACAACACGTTGTTCCCCTATTACCATGACAAACAACGATATCATTGCCCAATAATCGAAAGCCAACAACATCAATAATAATAAACATCACATATAATATCAAATCACTCATTCCATATGATTTAACATCACTCAATACAATAATATTCATCAGTACTAAATAATAACAACATATGCTTGTACGTCGACACGTATCTGATAATCAAGTATATATAAAATCTAGTTATTTATTTTATCTTGAGATTTGTGATATATCTAAATAATTCAACAACAATTAATGATCATTGTCATCGTATAACATAATCATAACAGCCTCAATATACAATATCAAATAGCCAAAAAATAATTAATTCAAAAAATATAAAAATCATTTATAAATCTTCATCGTTCAACGATTAATATTATGTTGTATTAAGTTACCAATAATATCAAATACACCCTAATAAATTAACTTCAGCTAATAGACTATATAAAAATACCTCATAAACTGCAAAACTTCATATCAATAGATAACATATACTTCGTAGACTTAGACTATGTAATCATATTTAATAATAATTGATGAACAACGCCACATTTTCAATTCAACGATTAAAATTCATCTTCATAATAAACTAGAAATAATTTTAAATGACTCAACTATAATTATCTATTATTCGTTAAAATCACACATTACTAAAAAATTTCAATTTCAGTATGATTTAACAATTTATCGGATTTATTACAAAAAATGACTATTTCCAAACATATCCAGAAAATGAAATTTATACCTCCAATCGAAGACTTTGTATAAACAATGTCAGAATTGAAGTTGGTTCGTCAATTGGATAAACCGATAAATCTCAAGATCGAAAAGAAAAAATCGAAAAACCAATTTATCTCTATTTCGCTCGTCTGATGTAACTTTCCGTTGTTGAATTTATAAAATTCATTCGCCAACTTAATTTTTCAATTTTTTTTAATATTATATTATATTAATAATATAATATAATAATTAACATTTTCAATACTGATATATTCATTTGGACTAGTCAAACGATCAAATATATCAAAATACAAAATTTCTATATCTTTGAGTTTTGTTTGTCATCTACAAATTTCAAATCATTTGAACTTTATATGACCAAGATATGACATATTTCCTTATTTTAACATCGTTAATTATTTAGTAAACTCACAATACTAAAACAAAAAATTGTGAAATTTACTTCAGGAATTACAATGACCATTTTTCAAAAGTCATTTCTACTACATAAAACTTTCGTTGATATGCTATCTCATGGCTTCTGCATCTGAGAATAGTCCACTGCAATGCCAGCATCGTTGTTCTCCTTCTGGTGTGTGCTTTGTAAGAACCAATGTCCACCAATGATCAATGACATCCGTAGATAATACCAGATCATCTTTATCATGAGGAATAGCCATTTTCGGGAGATTTTGTCAAATATCTTTTATTGACTTAATTCTTTCGTGTGTTATTCTGCTTATTGGAATCTTGTATCATTCTTTAGTAATGACTAAACACTTTTTTGTTTTGCTAGATTTTTTATGAACATTCTAGCAAAGTTAAAAACTCCTAAAAAACTTCGAAGTTTTTTCTTGTCTTCAAGTTTTTTTTTTTTTGAAAATTATGCACCTTTTACACAATATGTTCTTACAGAATCATTCCCGACTCATCGATTTCTATTCCAATGAAATTCAATTTTCTTTGTTGCGATAACTACCTTATTTTCCGATAAGACTATTCCTTCTTACACAACTTAAAGAAAATATCTAAATGTTTAATGTGTTCATCTATATTTTTATATGTTATAAAACATCATCAGTATCTAGAGTGAATTAGTTAATATCATTGGTAATACTTCCCAAATATAGTGACATTATGGTGTTGAGAAAGTTTTGAATTTCTTTCTTTCTTCATTAATCTGAATTTGATAAAATCCGGACTTACCATCAAATGTAGAGAATATTTTGGCTTTGCATTTATAACTGATTAAATTTTCTCTATTGGGTATGAAATATCCATGAAAATCTAAAATTTTGTTAATTTCTCTATAATTAATTACTAATATGTGTTTATTATTTTTATTTCATCATGATTTCTTACCAAAAAACCTGGATAGATGTATGGTGATACCATGCTTTGATTAAAACAAGGTCTTAATGTTTCTTGATAATAATCTGTTGCATTTAACGAATTCATATTCATTGTCTTCCTTAATTTTAAGGGTGGCTTGGAGTTAATTCTTTTCTTATCATCCCAAGAGATCTTCATAATAGTTTTCTTTGATAATTTTCTTAACATTTTCTATTAATACTTTTGATTCAAAATCTACGTCCAGCTAGTGTAAAGCTATTTTGTAGAATTCTATTTATCCTAGTTGGAGATTTTGATATGCTCTTAATTGAAGCATTGTTTCTCCAAACCGTCTAGAACCTTTTGTTTTTTGGGTTCAATATTTTTCCTTATTCACATGCTTGCTGCAAAACTAGATTTACAATTTTCTTTAAAATATCTCCATAGTCTCTAGACTGTGATATTTGTGATCACATAATGTTGTGAACACTAATCTTCTAGTATCATTTTCTTGTATATAGAATTTAAACATTGGTAATAAATCATTTCCTAGTAGAATGACTGCTCATGTATAAAGAAAATAAGTCGGTGGTGTTTTCACCTTGTACGAAGATGTTTGTCCAGCACTTCCGACTAATATTTATGCCATCTTAATCCTTTTACATAAGATTAAGATTTGCTTGGAGAAATCTCGTCCAATAATATGAGGTAACTATTCTTCCAATTCTTTTGGAAAAAATCCTCCCTTTTTTGTATAGATTCCAATTCACCGATAATGATCGTTCCTTGGTAAATTCTTATCATAAGTTGTTTGAAATTTATAATATTACAAAGAAATTTTTTCTTTGTCTTGTAATATCAAATACTTTTTCGACTTCTCTAAGCGCTTCTGGACTTCTAAGCTTTGTCAAAAAACTTTTAGTAACTGTCTGGCTTCTTGGACTTGTTTTTACCCACCGTGATTATTATTCTATCTCTTGAAAATATAGTGTTCTTGATTTCAGTCTAAGACTTTGATTCTTTCGTAGAATCAGTTTGTCTTGGATCAGGATATGTGTTTCTCGTATTAAAGGAAACTCGATTCTTTTTAGATAAAATCATGAGCAAATTTTTTAAATATCTATGGTATTTCAATAAACTCATTTATAATAAACAATTCTTATTGATGTGTATTAGATAGAGAGTAATTTTTTTATATATATAATAGAATATGATCTATTACTATATATCATCATCCTCTTTTCCTTAAAATTTTGATGTAGTATTAAAGCTCGGCTGAAATCTCGATCTGCCAGGTTGTAGGCAATTATTAGGTAAATTACTCTTACTATTTTTTCTGCACATAGATTCCCTGAGATTGTTCTAAGAATTTTATATTGAAGATTACCTATTGGTTTATCGCATATATCAATGTCAATAGTTGAATCCATTCCTTCTTTAAAAGTAGCTTTTATCATAATTGGATTGCTCTGATATGAATCCAATATCTTCATCTCAAATGACAATCTGTTTTGGTTAAATAATTTTTGTTCACTTATTTTGTTTTCAAAACAAACAGTCGTTTCGCAACCTCCGTGAAATATTGGTGCATGTTTTCTTGTGTACATATTTTTCACCCCTTTGGCAATTCATGAATATATTATTTCCAATCCAATCCCTGAAAACTAACAGTTCTTTGATTATTGTCAAGTGCCAGATTGGTGGGAGTGTTATATCATGCCTTAGCGAGACATTCATCTTCGGTCTTCGACCAATGCTTTCATGTGATGCTTTCACCCTATCTTTAGCTTGAGCAAGAAAATTATTCCATTTCCATCTTGTGTTAGAAGACGTGGCTTCAAAAATATGAGGAGGAGCTTCAATGAGATTTTGGATAATTGAATCTGATCGAACATAAATTTCGAATTTTGCTCGTCGGTGAATTGAGGTTCGGAAAGAGCTATCGAGAATTGAAAATTGAATTGAGAAAAGTTTAGTGAAGAAATATTGAGATCATCATTACTCCATGAATCTCTTTTTGTATTTGTATTGAAAATGAAGAGTTTTGGGTTCCGTTTAGACAAGCATTTTAAAAACGTTTTTAATATTTTATAAGTGAAAAAAAAAATTAAAATATATATTTGGATAAGATTTTAGTTAAAAGCTTTTGAAAAATATTTTAAAAATTTGTTCTCTGTGTATAGTTTTTAAATAACAATTGAGATATGTATTTTTTAGAATAACTAAAAAACTCATCAAATCAAAAAGTATTTTTATATAATTATTATTCAAACACATATTTATTATTAAAACAACATTTAAAACATATTATAATTTTTTTTATACACTTTTATGAAATTTTTTTATAAGTATTTGTACAAACAGAGCACTGATTTTTGGAATGAAAGTAGAAGAAATTTTATTTTTTAAAAGGTACAATGAGATTAATTTACAAGAGTATAGTTGGATTTCAAGAATACGGCCGTTGGATTACAATTATATATTTTTCAGAATAAAAAAAAATATTTTTTCTCTGAATATTTCTTATTTTTTAATGATTATTTAAAGATTTTTTATATTTTATTATAATTTCTAAAGGATGTGATTGATGTTGACGATTAATCCGCAACGAACATTATCCTTTGTTTAATCTTTGTATTTTATGAAGGTCATTTTACCAAATTTTTTTTTAAAAATTTCAAAAATAAAAAAAAAATGTTTGATAATGTCATTCTTCAAATTATCCCATAATTAATAATATAAAATATAATGTATACCCGGAATTGACCGCATGTTCTCCTAAAAATAAAAATAAAAATTTACAGCATGTTAGAGCAACTATTAAACACATGGAAAAATTGGAATTACATAGTATGTATTTCTAAATTTATTAATGTGTTTGTCAAATATGAAAAGGAATTTCCCGTAAAGATATTAATAATGGAGGAAAAAAAATATGTAACTTGCATTTTAATTATTTTAAATGAAGACAATACATAGTTTTCTAAATGTTACTCACAAGTCAGGAATGAAAATAATATCTATAATTTCATTTCTATTTAAATTTATTTAACAAAATAAATTGTTTTGCAAAAAGAAATTAAATTCACGGTCTATCTTCTAAGTACATAGCAATGAGAAATTAACTAGAACTAACAAAATCAACATTAATTCATATCGCAAGTACAATGCAAGGACGAGTGGAGAAGTAGAGTTAGATGTAATGTTAACTAAATCGTTATAAATCAATTCATTTGATTCCCGTTGAAAGAGCCACACCAAGAATTAATGTGTAATGACGGTGATTCTACACAGTTCTTCCTTCCGAGTCATTGTTTCTTTCTGTTATTTCGAAAGTAGCTGCTTCAGCTTCAGCCACTCGAATTTGAAAATCACTATAAATAAACTCTTATAAATATTACACTTGTAAATGAAAAATTCATCAATAATTTTTTAAACATCTGCAAACACGAGATTCACTTGGATTGACACTTTGTTATTCTTTAGAGGAAAAAAAAACTTTTAAGCCAGAAATTATTCATTATAATTATATAACAAGAAGAATTGGAACAAGTTCCATGAATCCTTTCAAGTGTTATAAATAGTATATAAATATTGTCCATCCAAATCCTGAATTCATAGAAACATGGAACAAGAATCTCTATAGGCAGCTTTCAACCAGAGAATCGATCAATTTTACATGCAAGATCACAACGCCGTCGCTATGCCAGGATCGCCTGAAGTCATCGTAAAAATCCATGGCGGTGATCCACCCGCCACCACCACACCGCCCTCCAATAGGTCCCCAAATGCAACCAGCTCTTTGCAACAAAGGGAATTCATTTTTCACGATGATCCCCCGTCCAAGATGATTGGGCAGTTCTTGAATCAACAGAAGGCTTCTGGTGGAGAAATGGCGCTGGACATGGATATGGAAATGGATGAGTTGCGCCATGATCAAGTAAATCATCAGAATTTTTCTCCTGTCAATTCCAATCAGAATAATTATGTTGAGAATAATAGCAGTTCTCCGACGTCCAAGGAGCTGAGCTTCTCTTTCCAAGCTCCACAATCTAGTGGTAGCAATGTAGTTGATATAGGGGCCTACGAACAGAAAAACTTTAGAAAAAGCAACGGACCCTCCTCCGATGAGGATGAGAGTCAGAAAAGGGTTCATAACAGGAAGAGATTGTCAAATGTGGAGAAAAATGTTGATGTCAATAATAATGCAGGTGGTGAGGATTGTCGGCTTTCGAGGCGCGCCTCAATTCAGAGGAGGTTTAGTAATTTAGGTAGGTTGGAGACCAACTCTAGGCTGATGAACCCACATGAGATTCCCGACAGAAGGTCTGGTATGATCAAATCTGGCCAAATCCGATCAGGGAAGTTAGATATCCCTGTGGAAGATGAAGATGATGATCCATTGTTCGGTGAAGATCTCCCCGAGGACTATAATAAAGCTAAGTTTGATGCCTTAACTATTGCACAGTGGCTTAGTCTAATTCTCCTCGTTTCCGCTTTGGTATGTACCCTCGCGGTTTCCAAATGGAAGAGAAAGAAAATGAGGGGATTGAGTTTGTGGAAGTGGGAGGTGCTAGTTCTTGTTCTCATTTGTGGGAGATTGGTGTCTGGTTGGGGGATAAGGATTGTCGTTTTCTTCATCGAGAGAAACTTTTTTATGAGGAAAAGAATTCTGTACTTCGTGTATGGAGTGAGGAAAGCTGTCCAGAACTGCATTTGGTTGGGGTTGGTTTTGATTTCTTGGCATTACATGCTTGACCAGAAGATCGAGAAGGACAACAAGTTTCTTCTGTATGTAAACAAGTTGATGGTATGCTTGCTTTTGGGGACGTTGTTGTGGCTGGTGAAGACCCTCATGGTTAAAGTCCTTGCTTCTTCGTTTCATGTCAGCACGTTCTTCAATCGTATTCAAGAATCATTGTTTAATCAATATGTCATCGAGACACTGTCAGGACCTCCACTTATCGAGATACAGAATCATCAGGAAGAAGAAGATAGGACTTTGGTTGAGGTGTGGAGGCATCACAATGCCGGAGCCACATTGCCACCTGATTTGAGGCCACCAGTTTTACAACCTATGAAGATTGAAAAGTTCACAGGCAACATACCTGAAGGTTTGCCTCCAAAACCGACAAAGGGAGCAGGCGACAAGATTTCTGGAACACTGCCTAGAAACCAAGATGATCAAGGCATATCAATTGATCACTTGCACAGATTAAACAATAAGAACATCTCTGCATGGAATATGAAAAGATTAATAAACACAGTCAAGAATGGGGTTCTGTCCACCCTGGATGAGCAAGTGATGGATAACTCACGAGGTGATGAGGCTACAACCCAGATCAGGAGTGAATGTGAGGCCAAGGTGGCAGCCCGAAAAATATTTCAGAATGTAGCTAAGCCTAAGGCCAAGTAAGTCATGGGGAAGAAATGGTATTTTCTTTTAGATCAATTAATTATAGGACAACATGATATAACCACATCTATTTATCCTCAATTTGAGCTTCAGCTCATCATAGGACAAAAATATATTTTATTTTACATTCTGGCAGGTTTATCTACCTTAACGATCTGATGAGGTTCATGCGAGAAGAAGAGGCTTTAAAAACCTTGAATGTCGTGGAAGGATCAACTGAAAGCGAAAAAATAAGCAAAGCATCTCTTAAAAATTGGGTGGTATGAGTTATGCAGCTGACCAAAAATTGGGAACAATAAAATTTTATTGGTGTTCTTTAAGGTTGTGCTAAATGATTTAGGTAGCTGTTGATATCTATATGCATGCCTCATTCGTGCAGGTCAATGCGTTTAGAGAAAGAAAAGCTCTTGCCCTGACACTAAATGATGCGAAAACAGCAGTCAAAAAGCTTCATCAGATGGTAAACGCCATAATGGGTATCACCATATTCATCATTTGGTTAGTCATTCTTGAAGTTGCTACTAGCAAGTTTCTGCTCTTCCTTAGCTCTCAGATTGTGGTAGTTGCATTTGTATTTGGAAACACTTGCAAGATAGTATTTGAAGCTGTCATATTTGTATTCGTCATGCATCCTTTTGATGTTGGGGATCGGTGTGAGGTTGATGGAGTTCAGGTACCACAATAAAACTTCTAGTACTTAATTATTTTGCTTCCACATTAAATATTCAAAAACCAAAATATTTTTGTAAATTTTCAGATGATTGTTGAAGAAATGAACATCTTGACTACAATCTTCTTGAGATTCGACAATCAGAAGATATTATATCCAAATGTAACTCTCGCCACTAGGCCCATCAGCAACTTCTACCGCAGTCCAGATATGGGCGACTCAGTTGAATTTGCAGTCCATCTTGCTACACCAGCAGAGAAGATAGCCTTGATCAAGCAAAGAATCACAAGGTACATTCTATAATATTGTTCCAACTTCTGCAATGTGGATACTATCTATTTTCTAGTTTCCATATTGGATTACATTAATTTGTTGACTGGCATGTACTGCAGTTACATCGAGAACAAGAGCGAATACTGGTATCCTTCGCCCTCTGTAGTCTTAATGAATCTAGAAGATTTGAACAGATTGAAAATGTCTGTATGGCTGAGGCACCGAATGAACCACCAGAACATGGGAGAGAGGTGGAAAAGGAGAGCCCTTTTAGTGGAAGAGATGGTCAGAATTTTTAAAGAGCTGGACATAGAGTATCGTTTGTATCCCCTCGATATCAACATTCGTGCAATGCCACCTCTCAACTCTACCCGGATCCATTCGGCCTGGCCTCCGCCTCTGCCTGAGTGATTGAGTTCAAAAATTTCAGGTGTAAGTTATCTTTTTGTAAAGTATCCATTGTAAATCACCAGAGCCTCAATTTCTTTAGGCAGCTGGTATATAATATTTGGGGAGTTGAGTGTAGCATTGAGATTGATGCTCCTTTCTCCTCATTGGAAGAAATCGTTTCTTAGTTTTTGTTGTACAAGTTATAGTGAACAATAAACACATTTATGAATGGTAAACAAACTTATTATACAGTCGTCACATACGTATTGCTAATTTTAAGATTTCATTTATATTTTAAGTACTTCATCATTGTGCTATACTTTTTTTTTTCTTTTTCTTACTACGATTCAACCCTCGGTTTTTACTTTTCAGTGTGTACTGAGTAAACTCATGGATTAACACAATAGTCTGCAAAATACGCTAATCAAATAAACTACAATTGGCAGAACCTTATGCGATAGGCTCTCCTGAGAAAGTGTTGGTACCCCTGATCATTGATCAAGTATTCATCCACTCCACCGACTTGAACCCGGCATTGACTTGTACTTTTTGTGTTGCCAAAATCCTTATGTGGATACACAAACATATATAATGTGAAATTATTAAGCCATGAGTGTTGACTTAGTACGTAATGTTTAGTATCAAATTTATATTTATATATTTTTTCTTATTTCCTAACAAAAATAAAATATATAACTTTTACATTTATATCCTTGTATTTATTTAGTTTTACATAAAATTGTGATTAGTAAAATGGAAACAAAATAAAAATTTATATTTACTTTTATACCCTAATTATATTTACTCTTATGTTCTAACTAAAATATATAACTTTTACATTTATACCTTATATTTATGTAGTTTTACATAGAATAGTATATAATAGTAGAGCAAAGATTTAAATTGACAATCGTAGATTTTTCTTTTTATTCACATTTTTAGATAGGTAGGAAATTTAGATTGGTAGGTAATAAAGATAAGATTAATATATATCCCTATATTTATTTAGTTTTATGTAGAATAATGCATAATAACAGGGCAAAATCTATTCACATTTTTAGATAGATGAAGATAAATATAATATATATATATATATAATGTTACATAGAATAGTGTAGAATAATTAAAAAAATTTGTAAATTCACAATGATAAAACTTTCCATGTTTATTTAGATCAATCAAAACATGACATTGAGTTTTATACAATTTAAAATATTTGAATTCACCGTTATCATCAACTATAAAATATATATAATGTCTACATTAGAATAGTGTAGAATAATTAAAAAAATTGTAACTTCACAATGATAAAACTTTCCATGTTTATTTAGATCAATCAAAACATGACATTGAGTTTTATACAATTTAAAATATTTGAATTCACCGTTATCATCAACTATAAGAAATAATTAAATTCTAAAATAATTTAAAAAAATGTGAATCAGTCCGATTTTAACAAGTTCATGACCGGTCGTCCGACCGATTCTTGATTGATTTGACAAGTAAAACATTTTTTGAATGTGGTCCGGATAAAACTCATGACCAAGTCCAATTCTAAAAACAATGATACAAACTACATTTCGTCTCTAGAAACACACCAAATTATTATTATTAATTTTTCAGAATAATTCCTTTTTATTCTAATATCTTTGTATTTCTCATAAAAAGTTATGAATTTTTTTTATTTTTGTGATGAATATGTGTTTTTTTTGTGTGAATTTATATATTATCAAAATTTTATTTTAGTTGTGTATTTTTTGATTTATAACAATTTTAGTTATCTCAACGAGTGCGCTGCATCGAAAGAAACGTGTTTGGCTAAATAATAGGTAAAACTCCTTGGGCGATATCTACAATTCTGTTGCAATATGCAAAATCCCATATAAAGTCGCTCTCCCCTGTTGAGCTGTGTATCTTTCATCCCTCTATTGATTCGAGTCGCAATTGTGCGTTTAGGGTTAAGGACAATGATGAGAAAGAGACCCAGAACGAGTCTAGACTACGCGATTGTTGATGTTTGGGATCGGGAAATTGGCCGTCTTTCCGCGCGGAAGTTTGCACATCGCCTTGCTGCGTCAGAGGTTCATGATTCGAGTCCTCTTTTTTTTTTTTTTTGCCGGAGTGTGTCTTTTAGTTTAGATTCTTGTTTGTTGTGAAACCCAGTTGATCAAATTGGAATTTTAAATGATTCTTTGATACTTCAACTTTCTGGCCTCGTAATAGCGATAGCGAGTGCAATATCTAGCTTTCGTGGCTTGACTTGCATATTGCTCTCTTAAAATCTATGCAAAAGCCTCTTGCATGCGAATCTTGTTTTGTTGTTTGTGAAAATCTTTAGCTATTGCCTATGGTGCTGGGCTGCTAAGCGCTGCATATTGCACGAATTATCTAGCTTCAGGACGATTGAGAATCAATGCTTTAGTTCGCATCCTTTCAGCTGCAACTCAAAGCACAAATGTGCAAATACCTTGACTCAAGATGCCAGTTGAGGTGCACTGAAGTGAAGCGCGATAGGAAACACTATTTTAAGTTTTATGTGTTTTAAAAAAGATGCTATCAATGGCATATTAGATGTAATTTGCAAGCCATGGAATGACAATTAAACAATTTTTTCACGGTACAAGAAAATATGAATGTCTATTACATTCTTAAAACTCGCCTTGGGCCTTGAAGATGCAAAAAGATTGACAATTTACACCTTAGGTCTCGATAAATGGTTGTTCCTTGCCATGCCTACACACGTAATAGTTGAACCTTGATTTGCCTGTCTGGCTTACACGACGTGGATATTTGGTTATCATGGCAGATGTTTCGGACCGAAGCATGAAAAGTGCATTTGAAATTCGAGTGTTGTGTTTCTTCATCAAGAAACACCATTTTTCTGAAAATATTTCTTTAAAAATTTCATTTGCATGTTTAAATGGCTAATAGTATTGTGAAGTTGCTCATGCGATCTGATTACCATATATTTGATCCGACTGATTTGCCTTTTTAGTAGCATATCAAATCCCCTTCATTGCTTCCATGAGAAGTTCATTTGTCAAAAGACTATGCCTCCTGTTGTTTATTTGCAATTCACAGCCAAGGTCCAAAATCGGATAATTCTTTAATAAATGTGCTGTTAAGCCGCAACTAATCCATGTCTAGTAAGATGATCATCTTCAATTTGGTAACTTCAAAAGTACTTTCATTTTTAACTTTGCGGTGAGGTTGTGCTTTGGCAAATTTGAATCTAAGTATAATATGTTTCCCTTTTCTCATGTTACTAGGATCTTGTGCTTCGTCTTTGTTTTGTGCGAACTCTAGCTAAACATCGAGGCTGTGTCAATACTATTAGCTTCAGTGCGGCTGGTGATATTCTTGTGTCAGGCTCTGATGATAGGAGGATCATTCTCTGGGACTGGGAAACTGGTAGGGCTAAACTTTCTTTCCATTCAGGTCATCGCAACAATGTTTTCCAAGCAAAGTTCATGCCATACACTGGAGATCTGAGCATTGTTACCTGCGCTGCTGATGGAGAGGTATCTTTTATTTCTGAATTCTCGGGGAGAAAAAAGTATGATTGAAATTTGAAACTCCTTTAGGGATATTTAATTTTCCATCATATGATTTTTTCATAGCTCTTTTATGCAATCAGGGAATTGGTCTGTGTTTAATATTCATATGGATAAATTTGACCTGAAAGTTTGATGGTTAAACAGGGGGATCGTGGGCAGGTCCTCAAAATTAATTAGGAAAAGCCTAAAGTTGATTACATAATGACTCTAATTTCATGTTGTAATCTGCATATATTATGGGAAGAGTGTTCTCTTACAAGGTCTGATGCTTGAATTTAGGTGAGACATGCTCAAATTCATGACTCGGGAAAAGTGGAGACCCATTTACTGGCAAAACATCAAGGACGAGCACACAAACTGGCGATTGAACCTGGAAGCCCACATATCTTTTATACCTGTGGTGAAGACGGCTTGGTTCAACATGTGAGCCATTTTTTAAATCAAATTTGAAGTAGTTGGTGTTGACTGTTTCTGTTGAGAATTTATTGAACCAAACAAAGACATATCCCGGTTATACGTCATTTGTCTTTTGTGTTGTAGTTTTAGTTAGAAAATTTGGAATAAAATTGAATAAAATAGTTATCAAAAGGAATTGTATCGATAGCTAGCACGTAGCACACACTGAATTAGATATTATATTTTATGGATAAGTTTTTTATTTGGTGGCCTTTTATTCTCGTTTTGTTTCTATCCGAAGCTTGCAAGCCTAATTTTGACACCATCTTCTATTTCGCAGATTGATCTGAGAACTGGAACGGCTACCAGCCTTTTTACTTGTAAACCCATGCAAAACCAAAGTTATATGTCCGTCGTCCATCTAAATGCAATCACAATAGATCCAAGAAATCCTAATTTATTTGCTGTAGGTGGATCTGATCAGCTGGCTAGACTATTTGATATTCGTAAATATAAGTGGGATGCGTCATCTGAATTTGATAGGCCTGTTGATTACTTTTGTCCCCCTCATTTGACAGACGATGAGCATGTGGGCATAACTGGGTTGGCATTTTCTGATCAGAGCGAGCTTCTGGTGTCTTACACCGATGAATTTATCTATCTTTTTGCCAGAGATATTGGTTTGGGGCCTGATCCAACTCTTACTTCTCAGCTATCTGATGGCAGTGATGTAGGTGATTCATCTGATTTTCCATCAGGGTCACCCCTCTCAAATGTCAATGCCAATGTAACTGCAGCTCCTCAGGCATACAGAGGGCATAGGAACTGCGAGACTGTGAAGGGCGTGAACTTTTTTGGGCCCAAATGTGAGTATGTCATGAGTGGATCAGACTGTGGTCGAATTTTCATTTGGAAAAAGAAGGGTGGGGAGCTCATTCGTGTGATTGAAGCTGATAAACACGTGGTGAATTGCATTGAATCTCATCCTCATGCTACTGTGTTGGCTAGCAGCGGAATTGAGCATGACATAAAAATATGGACTCCAAATAACATTGATAGAGCTACCTTACCCACAAATATTCAAAAGGTATGAAGATTTTTTAAGCATAACTGTGTGAAGATTTTGAAGATGACTGGATCATTCTCATATTGCCTTATGTTGAAATTTATTATTCTGTTCCATAGTTTTGCGCTAACTTAGGATGCTGTATTAGGGAAATTGTAGAAAAATGAACCAGGGTCATTTCATTTGCTCTTGGTCTTTAGGATAGATCTATCAATTTGGTGAGTTTGAGAAAGTGAAAAGCCATCACTTATTCGAGTCCCTAGGATAAGTGATTTTTGGTATCATGTAGTTGTGGTGCTGCTATAAAATTCAAATAAAAAACAATTGAGGTTTAATTTAACCACTGTTTATTGTAGCTATTGCCTCTTCTTGATGGATTGTTTACATCATCATATAGCACCACACAACCGGGCTCTAACATGCAGTTATCCTCTGCAATTTTTTTTCTTTTTGTCCCGTGGAACTAAATTAGCATCAAAGCAGAGGGAGTTCTAATTTCTCTGCATTACTTATTAGGATATGGTCTCAAACTCGATTCATCGTCGAATTGGTTTCTTAACCTTTGGCGGTTTTTATGATGGCGATGATGGCCTCGACTTCTATGACCTCAACGACGAAGACGACGACTCTGAAGATGATGACAGTCATGACGATGACGACGATGGTGATGATTGTAACCATGATTACTCCACTGACAGTGATGAGGTTTTGAGTGAAGAGGAGGTGGAGGTGGTGGAAGTGGAAGAGGAGGCCGAGGAAAACGATGGTACTAATTTAACTTTACTCGGAGAATCAGAATACAGTGGTGATAGTGATAGTGATGGTGATGATTCTGAGGATGGATTTGAGGAGGATGGTGACTTTGAAAATGCCTCTGCTGATGATTCACTTGTTGATCTCTGTGATATTGATGATTACTCATTTTGATGGTCGTCACTTTGATTTTAATCGATGGAATGTTTTCATGATGAAAGTGATTTAAATAGTTTTGATGATGATAATGACATGGCACTTTCTGTTTCCAGGGAAGACCTAAACCAAAAGGCGGCTGGATGCACCGAATGGTTTCTCCGGATGATCTGATGTTGCATTTATTTTCGCTACAACGGGGAAGACCCGACTCCCCCGACAGTACCGGAGAAAATGTAGATGTTGGGAGGGAGCTGCTACAGCTTCTTCTTACATTTGATGATGGCGGAGACACCACAAGTGCCGAAGACTGCTCCATCTGAGTTATATATTTACAAATGAACAATGTTTGTTCGTACATAAGCTGTTTGAATAAGTTTTTAACATTCTCTTTTGTTCACGGTCTCTTTCAATGTCCCTATTTCACAAAGACGCGTTTGCATGTGTCGAGTCATTTCAAAATACAAAATTTAAAAGATAATTTGACTTCCCAAAACATTCGACATCTATCTGGGAAAAAAATCTTCGGTAACATTTCTTGAATTGATTGTCACGTGTTAGGTTTTTATCGACGTGGTAGTTTTTTAAATATACAATTTAATACTCGCGGTATAATGATAATTATGATATTCTAAGGTATAATTTGTTATACTGAATAAGAGAGAGATTGATAAATAATTTTCTTTATTCTAGTTTGGTATTTTTTCAAAAAGTCCATGATAATATCATGAGCACATGATAAATAATTTTATACAATGATAAATATATTTTTTTATGAGATGTAATAATTTTAATTTAATGATAAAAAAACATCACAAATGACATAATTGTCCTCAATATATAAAAATCATAAACCCTATCAGTAGATGATAATTATATAAATGATTTTTATAAATCTCTGTTAGTAGGTAGAAATTAAAATCAAATAAATATTTTTATATATTATATAATATGATAATTATATATATGAACTCGAGATAATTATATAAATGAGTTTTATAAATCTCAATAAAATTATTAGTATCACTCGATTAACATTAAAAATTGATATTTGACTTGACTCACAAAATCAAGACCTCAATTATCATATTATATAATATATAAAATTAGGTAAAATCAAGCACAGTCGACGCATGAACAGATAAGAAATATGAACTCAAGCAACAACTTTGAAATTATAAAATTTATTATGATAAAGTTAATTTTGTCATTACAATCAACTATATAAATTTAATCACTCTTATTAAAATTATATCAAACATTAAATATAATATTCTACATCTTATTTATCTTTAACTTATCTTTATATTATATATCACATGTTTATCATATCATGTGTACTTACGAAACTGTGCCTAATTGTATTCCATTCTAGTTGTTTTTTTAAAAAAAAGAGATAAGAATAAGAAATAGCTTACCTCCTTGAAATAAATTAAAGAGAGTTGATGAATTTCTAGTTGTAAATAAATGGAACGAACTATGGGAAAGAACCACTTAACTCCGTATCAAATTTAAGACATTTAACAAAAGAATTAGTATAAAATATATTATAATTAATTGCACATATATCAACTACCTGTACATAAAATAGCTACAACCTTTCAATCAAAATCAATTGATGACACCAAAATATATGTATGCACCCGTCGACGATGGTGAATTTAGAAAATACGTTTTCTTTTCTTTTTTACCAAAACATTTTAGATGGTATATATATCTGGAAAAATACATATTTTTATAAAATTTACATGTCATTTTCCATTTAAACAAGGGAAATTAATTGCCTTATTGGTTCTTTAAATTGGTTTCAATGAATGTTTTCATAATCATATTAGTAACATTAGTGATCGAGCCAGTTTACTTTGTAAAAATGGTTCAATCAGAATCAGAAAATTATTATATTATGTAAAATAATAATATAATATAGTAAAGATGCATATAAAATTAAAAAAATATTTATAAATGACTTCACCGGTTTCCAGCAAGCTGTTGTAAGTATATATACGTACCACGTGTATGCTAAAAAACAGTATATTTGAATTAATATATCGATCTTTTGACTGTATTTATTGTAGATTTTGGGGGTTGGGTGCTGTGGTGATGATGCCACTTATGGGTAATCTTTCCGATTCCTACGGCAGGAAAAATTTATTCACAATCCCAATTACTCTTTTCAGGTGATTCCACTAGGTACGTACGTTGCGCTGTTTTGATGGCTTAATTTCATGCATGTGTGGCTTGAATTTACTCAAATTTATGGCCACAAAGCAGTAATCTTGGCGTGGAAGAGAACGAAGAACTGGGTCTATGCATACTACGCCTTCAGGTCTTTGACTGCTATGCTTACAGCTGGTGGAGTTCTCTGCCTCGCTCTTTGTAATTTGGTAAACAATAAATTCGAAGGTGCTTCCTTAGTTTAATTAATACGTACATCGCCACATTCAACATCGCTGCGTGTGTTGCCTTCTTCACCACCCTTGCTGATTGTGCAGTACGGTACCAACTCTCAGATTTCCATTTTTGGTGCTCCAAAATGCAATTTCACATCTTACATCATGAAGATGTATTTGTGTTCTATATGTTGCAGCGTCGTAGAATTAGAAATTTAGCTTCGGCTTCAAGAAAAGAACAATTTGCAATTGTGATTTGATAGGAAATAGGACCTTAGCTTCCGAGCCGTCATGATCAAGGCCAAAGCAATTTTCTCCACTCCACTGTATCGGAGCTCGGGTGCCCTTAGAGCATGGCTGACATAATAGACATGCTTTTGATCAGAGCCTTCTTCTTTTATCAGAACTGAGCTGACAGCATACTCTGTAATTGACATATAAACAAATAATTTCTACTCGGGCTCCGGCTTCACCAATACAGGGAGCTCTGCAAGATGAATCTTCAAGTCCTGGAATGCCTGTTCACATTTATCATCCCATCCAAATTGCTGGGCCTTCCTCAATACTTGAAAGAAAGGATAACTCATGTGCGCTGATCGGGAAATAAATCGAGAGAGGGAAGCAATCCTCCCGGTCAGCTTCTGTACTTCTTTGACAGATCGGGGAGATGGCATGCACAGCACAGATTTGACTTTCTCCTGATTCACCTCTATCCCTTGATCTGTCACTATGAATCCCAAGAATTTGCCACTCTTTACGCCAAAAATACACTTGGCAGGGTTAAGCTTGATTCCGTAATGCATGAGAGTGGCAAAGGTCTCTTCTAGATCAACAATAAAGCTTGCAACTTCCCGGGTCCGGCCCAGAATATCATCCACATATACTTCCACATTTCACCCCAGCTGCTTCTCGAAGACTTTGTTCATCAGACGCTGGTAAGTAGCCCCTGCATTCTTCAACCCGAAAGACATTACAATGTAGCAAAATGTACCTCCCGAGGTGATGAAGATGGCTTTATCTTGATCACTCTTGGTCAGGGGGATTTGATGATACCCCTGGTATGCGTCCATGAAGCTCAGCAATTCGAAGCCTGATGTGGAATCCACCAATTGATAAATACGGGGCTGATGATAATGATCCTTGGGACAGGCCTTATTAAGATCGCGGAAGTCTACACACATGCGCCACTTCTCGGTGGATTTGGGCACCAATACCACATTCGAGAGCCATGTCGAGAGCCATGCAGGGAATTAAATTTCTCGAATGAGGCCGGCCTTTAGGAGTTCTTTCACTTGCTCATCAATAACTTTGTCCTTTTCAGGACCAAAGTGTCTCTTCTTTTGCTTTACCGGGTGAGATCCCGAGAGAATGTTCAGTTGGTGCTCCGATATTAAGGGAGAAATCCCTATCAGCTCCTGTTGGGACCAGGCAAACACATGGATATTAGCTTTTAAACAGTTAATTAAACTAATCGGGTGGATGTACTGAGATCCCGAGCCACCCGGATTTGTTGGCCTGGTCCGACTTCTACCATCTCCTGCTCTCTTCTGCTACAAAATGCACTTCCTCTTTCTCCACCATTCTTCCTCCTGCTTCATCCACTCTGGCTTTCTTCCCTTCCCTCTTGGATTTGCTCTGATCCGCCCGGACTGCTTCCACATAGCATTTCCGAGAAGATGGTTGATCTCCCCGGACTTCTCCTACCCTGGCTCCCACAGGAAACTTTATCTTTTGGTGGTAGGTAGATGCCACAGCCCTCAGCTCATTCATGGCCGGCCTCCCTAGAATGATGTTATAAGATGATGGGGAGTCCACCACAGTGAAAGAAGTCATCACCGTTTTCTTGAGATCCTGGGAGCCCAGGGTTAATGGTAAGACAATCTCCCCCTCCGGGTAGACCACATGGCCAGCAAAACCAACGAGGGCGGTTTCCACAGTTTCCAAGTGATAGCCCTGCAAATCCATCTGCACAAAGGCATCTTTAAAAATTACATTTACAGAGCTGCCTGAGTCAATAAAGACTCTCAGAATGTCATAATTTGCCACCCGGGCTTGGATAACCAGGGCATCATTGTGGGGTAGATTCACCCCTTTTAAATCCTCTGGGCCAAAACTGATGATCGCCTCGCTCCTCCTCATTCCCTCTACCTCCATACACTCCCTCTTACTCCTCGACTTCCTCGCCCGTTGGAGCTCCTTACCCGGCTCATCCATTTCAGCGTGATCACATCATTGGCGCCGTCTGTGGGAAACTTGAGTTCAAGACGTTGATATGGCTCGTACAAGAAGAACCAACCAAGATAATTCTCGCGCCCAGGATGATGGAGGGCAAACTTCAAGACAAGTTGGTGTTAATAACACTGGACCAAATCTCATTACTTTGACCTCGGAAGAGTTGCAAAAGATTGTATCCGAGGCCATAAAGCAAGCTATGGCCAGGAAAGAAGCTTCTCATCATGTTACACCACCCGGGGATGGACAGGAGCATGAGCAGGAGCAGGAGCAGGAGATGAGGGAGGAGGAGGTGAGAGGAGGAGATGAGGAATCCAGCGCCGGGTCCAAATCTCCTACCGTGGCAGAAGAGTTGTTGGAATTGAGGCAGAAGATGAAGGTGCTGGAAGGACAGTTGGAGAATCGGGGCACTTCCCGAGCAGTCACCAAGGGATGCCCGTTTGCTGAGATCATTGTCCGGGAACCTCTTCCTGGGAATCTTAAATCAGCCGAAATAAAGATTATGATGGCAACGCAGACCCTGAGAAACACTTGGCCAGATTTGAGAAGATGGCCACGTTGCACTGCTACACTGATAGAATCAAGTGTAAGGTGTTCCTGACAACATTGGTGGATTTGGCCCAAAGGTGGTTTGAGGGTTTGGCTCCTCAAAGTAATCAGTTCTTTCAAAGACTTCCAAAAGGTGTTCTCACACCATTTCAGTAGCAGCAAAAAGTAAAAGAAGACTGCTTTTAGTCTTTTCGAAGTCAAGCAGAGCCCGGAGGAGAGTCTGAGAGCTTATATACGAAGATTCAACAGAGTGGCTCTGGATGTTCCAACTTGTCCCACTGAAACAAAGACTACCGCATTCACCCAGGGCCTGAGAGAGGGTGAGTTTTTCAAATCATTGACTAAGAAGGTGCCCGGAGATTTTGAGGACTTATTGTCCCGGATAGAGAAGTATATTAACATGAAAGAGGCTCAGAAGCAGAAGAGGGAGACTGTTAAGAAGGAGAGAGGAGACCGCGTGTCTAAGCCCGAGGAGAGAGGGCAAAAGAGGGGTAATCCAGGGCACTTTTCTCAGCACGTGCCTCTGAAGATTGCCCGGGAAAGGGAAATACAAGAATGCAGTAGAGACCTGGCCCCGGACCATCAATTATCCTTGCCAGAGAAGAGGCAATTTTGCACTTTCCACAAAGTGTGTTACCATAACACCGAAGATTGCAAGACATTGAAGGGAAATTATGTCTCATCTTCCATCCCTGGACCCAGTCACAACAACAGAGAGCCGAGATTGCCACATTGGACATCTCGGCAGCCAGGGTCCAGCGCCCGGGGAGGAGGTATGAGGAATAGCCCGAGAGGAGAGCCCGGGAGAAGAAGAGAGCCCGAGCTTGAGAGAAAAAAGAATTCACCCCCTGCTACGGGGTTGATAAAAATGATATCAGGAGGCTCTACTGACGGAGACTCCAACCGGGCGAGGAAGTCGAGGAGTAAGAGGGAGTGTATGGAGGTAGAGGGAATGAGGAGGAGCGAGGCGATCATCAGTTTTGGCCCAGAGGATTTAAAAGGGGTGAATCTACCCCACAATGATGCCCTGACTATCCAAGCCCGGGTGGCAAATTATGACATTCTGAGAGTCTTTATTGACTCAGGCAGCTCTGTAAATGTAATTTTTAAAGATTCCTTTGTGCAGATGGATTTGCAGGGCTATCACTTGGAAACTGTGGAAACCTGCCATTTTTTGTTTTGCTGGCCATGTGGTATACCTGGAGGGGGAGATTTTCTTACCATTAACCCTGGGCTCCCAGGATCTCAAAAAAACGGTGATGACTTCTTTCACTGTGGTGAACTCCCCATCATCTTATAATATCATTAGGCAGGCCGGCCATGAATGAGCTGAGGGCTGTGGCATCTACCTACCACCAAAAGATAAAGTTTCCTGTAAGAGTCAGGGTAAGAGAAGTCCGGGGAGATCAGCCATCTTCTCGGAAATGCTATGTGGAAGCAGTCCAGGCGGATCAGAGCAAATCCAAGAAGGAAGGGAAGAAAGCCAGAGTGGATGAAGCAGGAGGAAGAATGGTGGAGAAAGGGGATGTGCATTTTGTAGCAGAAGAAGAGTAGGAGATGGTAGAAGTCGGACCAGGCCAACAAATCCGGGTGGCTCGGGATCTCAGTACATCCACCCGGGTTAGTTTAATTAACTGTTTAAAAGCTAATATCCATGTGTTTGCCTGGTCCCAACAGGAGCTGACAGAGATTTCTCCCTTAATATCGGAGCACCAACTGAACATTCTCCCGGGATCTCACCCGGTAAAGCAAAAGAAGAGACACTTTGGTCCTGAAAAGGACAAAGTTATTGATGAGCAAGTGAAAGAACTCCTAAAGGTCGGCCACATTCGGGAAATTCAATTCCCTGCATGGCTCTCGAATGTGGTATTGTTGCCTAAATCCACCGGGAAGTGGCGCATGTGTGTAGACTTCCTGCGATCTTAATAAGGCCTGTCCCAAGGATCATTATCCTCTGTCCCGTATTGATCAATTGGTGGATTCCACATCAGGCTTCGAATTGCTGAGCTTCATGGACGCATACCAGGGGTATCATCAAATCCCCCTGGCCAAGAGTGATCAAGATAAAGCCAGCTTCATCACCTCGGGAGGTACATTTTGTTACATTGTAATGCCTTTCGGGTTGAAGAATGCAGGGGCTACTTACCAGCGTCTGATGAATAAAGTCTTCGAGAAGCAGATGGGGCGAAATGTGGAAGTATATGTGGATGATATTTTGGGCAAGAA
Organism: Primulina tabacum; assembly: GCF_025594145.1. Taxonomy (NCBI): domain Eukaryota; kingdom Viridiplantae; phylum Streptophyta; class Magnoliopsida; order Lamiales; family Gesneriaceae; genus Primulina; species Primulina tabacum. The sequence continues at coordinate 10,637,112 of NC_134550.1, forward strand.
ACGGGAAGTTGCAAGCTTTATTGTTGATCTAGAAGAGACCTTTGCCATTCTCATGCATTACAGAATCAAGCTTAACCCTGCCAAATGTATTTTTGGCGTAAAGGGTGGCAAATTATTGGGATTCATAGTGACAGATCGGGGAATAGACGTGAATCAGGAGAAAGTCAAATCTGTGCTGTGCATGCCATCTCGCCGATCTGTCAAAGAAGTACAGTAGCTGACCGGGAGGATTGCTTCCCTCTCTCGATTTATTTCCCGATCAGCGCACATGAGTTATCCTTTCTTTCAAGTATTGAGGAAGGCCCAGCAATTTGGATGGGATGATAAATGTGAACAGGCATTCCAGGACTTGAAGATTCATCTTGCAGAGCTCCCTGTATTGGTGAAGCCGGAGCCCGAGTAGAAATTATTTGTTTATATGTCCACTACAGAGTATGATGTCAGCTCAGTTCTGATAAAAGAAGAAGGCTCTGATCAAAAGCCTATCTATTATGTCAGCCATGCTCTAAGGGCACCCGAGCTCCGATACATTGGAGTGGAGAAAATTGCTTTGGCCTTGATCATGACTGTCCGGAAGCTAAGGCCCTATTTCCCATCACATCAAATCATTGTTCTTACCAATAGTCCTCTCGGCAGGATCATGACTCACTCTGAAGTGTCCGGGCGAATGATCAAGTGGACAGTAGAGTTGGGGGAGTATGACATTGAATACAAACCCCGATTTGCCATCAAGGCACAAGCTCTGTCAGATTTTTTATCCGAGATGGTCCAACCCAATGAAGAAAAATTATGGAGAGTATTCGTTGATGGGCGCCTAGCCTTGCCGGGTGTGGAGTAAGGGTTGTGATAATATCTCCCCGGGAGAAAAGATTAAGCTAGCACTGAGGATTGACTCCCTGGTAACCAATAATGAGGCCGAGTATGAAGCTGTCCTAGCTGGTATTCAAGCTGCCCGAGAAGTCGGGGCTTCCCGGATTATTCTATATTCTGATTCGCAACTCATTATTCAGCAGATAAAGGACGTGTATGAAGCTAAGGATAACAGGATGCTAAAGTATTTACAGCTCATCAAAGCCCGAGCAGAAGTTTTTGCGGATTGATGTATTGAACAAATTCCCCGAGAGGAGAATAGCGAGGCAGATACTCTAGCAAAAATGGCTGCTTCTTTGTCAGAAGTAAGCACCCGGGAGGTCTTGCATGTTTCCCGATTGATCCTTTCTACTAAGGAAGAAATGTTACCAGAACCAGAGGACTCCTGGATGACACCTCTGATCAAGTTCATTGTAAGTAATGAACTGCCTGAGGACAAAGCCCGAGCTCAGAAAACCAAGAGACAAGCTCTCAGGTTTGTTCTCTTAAACAACATTTTGTACAGGAGATCGTTCTAGGGACCTCTTTTGAAATGCTTATATGAGAAAGAGGTAGATTATGTCCTCCGAGAGATTCATGAAGGATGTTGTGCTGAGCACCTCGGAGGAATGTCTTTTGCCCGGAAAGCAATGCTTGCTGGTTTCTGGTGGCCAACTATAAGTTCAAGATGCTGCTCGGGTGGTCCAAGCTTGTGGGGGCTGTCAACATTATTCGAATTTTAAGCACAGCCCGGCCACTCTCATGAAGCCCATTTGGGCATCTTGCCTTTTTGATCAATGGGGCATGGATATTGTGGGTCCTTTCCCGATTGTCCGGGCTCAGAAAAAATTCTTGTTAGTAGCTGTTGATTACTTTTCCAAGTGGGTAGAAGCTGAGCCCTTGGAAAAAATCACTGAGCAGGAGGTATTGAAATTTCTATGGAAAAATATTGTATGCCGGTTTGGAGTGCCTAGAAGACTGATCTCGGACAATGGGAGACAGTTTTAGGGCCAAGGAATTACGTCATGGTGCAAGAAAATGAAGATCACTCAATCTTTTACTTCTGTTGCATATCCTCAAGCTAATGGCCAGACAGAAGTTGTCAATAGAATTATTGTACAAGCACTGAAGACAAGGCTACAAGGCAAATGAAAGGATTGGGTGGAAGAATTACCCAGTGTTCTTTGGGCTTACAAAACTACTCCCCGGGCACCTACTCAAGAAACTCCTTTCAATTTGATATATGGTTCTGAAGCAGTCCTTCCAGTTGAGATCGGACAAACTTCTTCCCGGGTAGAATCTTACCCGGGCAACAATGATCCGGCCCGGGCTATGGAGTTGGATTTGGTGGAAGAAAAAAGAGACCGGGCATTCATTCGCATGGAGGCATACAGGAGCCGGTTTATGAGATCATATAACAAAAAGGTCCGAATCCGAGACTTCCAAGTAGGGGATCTAGTCATGAAGAAAGTCAACCTTGCTGGAGATGTTGAGAAGCTGGAAGCTCGGTGGGAAAGACCTTATAAAATTACCCGGAGGGTCAGTTCGGGATCCTTTTATCTAGAAGACGCGCAAGGACGCTCTCTCAAAAGACCGTGAAATGTATTTAATTTAAAGCAATATTATGCCTAAAAGATATAATTGACTCGTTGAAGATATAATGAAAGATCTATTTTTCTCAGAGAGAGGTGTTATATAGTGTTTCTTGTATCTTAAACTCAGGATATATCAAACGCCGATTAATTTAAAAGCCCAGGGCACTACACCCTGGCTCGGGGCACCACCTCGACCATTCACAAGTCCCGGGACATACTCCCCGGCCCAAGGCTCCGCACCTTGGTTCTTAAAAGCCTAGGGCACTACACCCTGGCTCGGGGCACCACACCTCGACCATTCACAAGTCCCGGGACATGTTCCCCGGCCCAAGGCTCCGCATTTTGGTTCTTAAAAGCCCAGGGCACTCACTACACCCTGACTCGAGACACCACACCTCGACCATTCACAAGTCCCGGGACATGCTCCCCGGCCCAAGGCTCCGCACCTTGGTTCTTAAAAGCCCAGGGCACTACACCCTGGCTCGGGCCCCCACACCTCGACCATTCACAAGTCCCGGGACATGTTCCCCGGCCCAAGGCCCCACACCTTGGTTCTTAAAAACCCAGGGCACTACACCCTGGCCCGGGGAACCCGAGATATACCCACTTGAAGCTCATGTTTGAATCTCTACATTTCAAGTGTTGATTAAAGTATGTGGTTATTTATTTATCGTATGGACCGGGACCCCGGGTATTGGTTTGGAGTTATCGGTTTCTCACACTTAGAAAGTTTCATGAGTTATTATATTACCCGGGTTGTGGAAAATTTGTCAGAACAATATTAAAAAGGCACAGCAATGGAAAGAAATAACATTTCATTATAAAGCTCGGAGGCAAGAACTACAAAGGTACAAGAACATTAAAAGTAAATAATCATAATCCTATTCTAAGTCTACTGCATTAGATGGTTTCCCTGGCCTCCTCGGGAGTCTTCTCAGCTTCCTTCTCAGCAGCATCGTCCTTAGGAAGGGAGTCAATGGACCTTGTCAATATCAGGGAAGACCTCCTTACCTATCGGGATAAGACCCTCTTCCTCAGACTGCTCTTGGCACTTCTCAAAGCCGACTTTGAAGTAGGTTGTACGATCTATCTTCAACAGCCGCTTGGAACTCAACAGATTGAAGGAAGATAGTCCTCCATTCATCTTGGGTAAGCTGGTAAAGCCTGAGCTTCTCCTCAGCAGCCGTAGCCCGATGCTGCTGAAGGCTGGTTTCATCCTCGAGATAATTAACTCGGTACTCGAGGAAGGAGACCCGCCTCTGAAGGGTTTCCTCCCGAGCTAAGCTTTCATCCCTAGCAATTTTAGCAGAGGCCAGCTGCCGGTTAGCCTTCTCCAAGGAAGCCTGGAGACCGGCACTTTTTTCTTGATAGGCTTGGGTAGCCTGGGCCATCTCCTCTTGCATCTTACCGAAGAGGTCTTGGCTGGTTTTAGCCTGTTGGCCCTTCTTAGTGGCCACGGCAGCCACCTCCTCGAAGTCCGAGACCATCATTTGAGCAGCCTGTACAACAAACAACAATAATGAAAGTTATGTCTATGAACAGATACAAAAGAGGAGGAAGAAAAAATACTTACAGATAGTAGCCGGTTCGAACCCTCCAGAAACCGGGCACTCACAGGGGTGCTCTTCAAAAAAGCTGCCTCAGCAGGGACTAGTATCTGCTTAAAGCGCCTCACGCCGGTAACAGTGGCCCCCTCAAAAAAGATATTAGCCGGGTTAGGCTGATCGGTTTGAGGAGGCTCTCGGCCAGGTTCATCCGAGGATGGTTGACGGAGGGGATGGTGATTGGGCAGATCGGGAAGTACCTTGAACACCCTCGGGAGGATCCTCAAGGACGATCAGCTCGGGTTCTGCCACGGCTTTGCGCTTCCTCTGCCTGAGAGGAATGTGGTCTTCAGAATATTCTGTCGTCTCGGGTGGAGTATTCTCCCTAGTGGACTCAGTGCCCGGGACGGCCGACTCCTCGGACTGTTTTCTTGCCGTTTCGACAGCTGCCCGGCGAGCCGCCATCTCTTTCTCCTGAGCTGCTTTCTCAGCGGCCCGCCTTCTAGCAAAGGCTGCTTGCATCTCGGGATGACCTGCATAAGAAAATTATAGGGTGATGAAAAATTAATTGTATGTACTAAGAGTGTAAAGAAGAAAGGAAGAAGGATTACCGGGTTGAGAGCCCGAGTCAGCCATCTCGTCAATAAGCCGGTCCAGAGGGTCCTCCGCCCGGGGCTCAACCCGTAGGCAATTAAATTTTCCTGGGAGATCAGAATGGAAGAGGAGAATTTCTTACCCTCCACCAAATCCTGGCTTCGAGTATAAAAATCCTCGAATTTATAAGCTCTGGGGAGAGCAGGTTGAGCAGGAAGGGAAGTGAGAAATCCCGGTCAGACAGGGGAGAGGACTGGGAGCTGGATGTAGAAAAATCGTCCTTTCCACCCCTTCTGGGAAGAAGGAATGTCATCAAGGAACCGGGAATTGAGGCGAGCAGTTAAAGAAAAGGTGTTATCTCCAAGTCTACAGGAGAAGTAATAGTGAAGGATAAGGGGGCTAATGATGAGGTTGTTCATTTTGAAGAGGATATAGGCCGAGGCCATGATCCTGAAAGAGTTAGGGTGAAATTGATTGATTGGCACGCCAAAAAACTTGGCAACATCAATATAAAAGGAGGGTATGGGAAATCGGAGACCGTTTCTAAGTTGATCCCTGAAGAAGATAGTATAACCGAGAGGAGGGTTGTTTGCCCTATCTGAGGGACCGGGAATCAAAATGGAAAGCTGAGAGGGGATAGAACCCAAGACCCGGAGTTCCTTGTCCGCCCCCGAGCGCAGGCTGCTGCTCATTGAGGAGAACTAGGGAACCCCCGGGCCTCGGTAGAGGGATGATCAAAAGCTCGGGCTTTGCCCTTGCCCTTGTCCTTCTTCAGGACTCGGGAAGTACCCGCAGAAGAAAGCTTGGAAGAAAAAGGTTTGGTTTGATGGGCTACCGATTTTTTAGAGGGTTGGGTAATAGAGCGGCGAGGGGGAGACGGAGGGGTGTCAGAGCGCAGCGCGGCGGACTCGTCACTAGGAGAGCCTCGCGCATTTGCTCTTGATGTAGAAGAAGTTGAATTAGACATAGTGAAAGAAAAACTTACGAGTTTTGGGGGGAATCCGGTGGAGGATTGTCGGAAGTTGAATGTTTTGTGCGGAGGAGCTTCGAGGAGAAATTTCGCAAGGGCTTCGCCGAGATTTTAAATTTGTAAGTGTTTTTTCGGAAAGAGGGGGCCTAATATATATAGGTGGTGGGAACAGATCTCGGCCTTGATCTAAGAACACGTGGACGATCGTGATGGACCTTGGAAATTGTACCGGGCATATGAAAGGACGTGCACGATTATCAATGTTTCAGACTTATCGGATTCTTGGAATGCGAAACGATTTTCGGCGAGATTTTAATGGTAAAGCATGCGCCATTATGACACCACATTAATAGCCCGGGAGATATGAGGTCCCGACACTTTATTTTAAGCCCGAGAGGTATGAGGCCCCGGCATTTTATTCTAAGCCCGGGAGATATGAGGCCCCGACATTTTATTCTAAGCCCGGGAGGTATGAGGCCCCAACACTTTATTCTAAGCCCGGGAGATATGAGGCCCCGGCATTTTATTCTAAGCCCAGCCCGGGAGATATGAGGCCCCGTCATTTTATTCTAATCCCGGGAGATATGAGGCCCCGGCACTTTATTTCAAACTCGGGGGATATTAAGTCCTGGCATTTCAGTTTGTCATTTATCAGTTATTGTCAGCTAGTCTTATGTCAGTTATTTTATTCAGTTCATGATATATATATCAACTGATGAAATTAAATTCTTGCAGCAAAGTAAAAGATAAACTAGAGAAACGTTTTATTCACTAAAAGAAATGAGCAGAGAGTACATTCAAATATTCTTCCTCAACAGCATCCCTCCATTTGTTTAACCAACTGGTTAAAACTCCGGTGGAAGCCTTGACAAAGCTATCTGAATCGGCTATATTCTTTAGGATCTTCCTCTCCTTTTTAAGCATCAGCATGTAGACACTTCGTGTGTGAAGATGTCCACACTATCTGCAACGTGGAGCCGCCGGCGATATTTCTTCATGAGAGCCACCTGCTCAGGAGTGGGAGTTCCCTCTACATACTGAGAAGATTCAAGCTCGTACAGCTCTTCCCAGAATCGAAGCACTTTGTGGAAAACTTCATCCTCCAGTTCAGTATTTCGTTTCTCCAGAGCTGTTTGCATGAACCCCTCCGCCATATCGGGAATCTTCAAACTACTTGAACCTGCCATTATATTTCGCGGATAATAATTTGTTAATATGATTGAAAAATAGGTGGGTTACTATATATAAAAGAAGGAATCAATCTCCGCTGTTTATCTTAATCAAATCGGATGAACAAGATGAATCTGGGAAATTGCGCAGACAGGTGAAAGGACGTGTACGGATATCGAGGAAGCAGGCTCATTATTGACTCGAAATATGAAATGATTTTCGGCGGTGTAAATGCTAAAGCACGCGTCATTATGACACCTCTTGGACTGACCGAAAATACTAAACGACAAGAATTGCAGAGCCCGGGAGAGAGGAGGCCCCGACATCTTACTCAAAATCGGGTTGTATCAGATCCCGATATCCCATTTCATATGTGAAATATTTGAAGACCCGATGCTCTTATTCACTCTGAGTTATGTTTCAACAAAATTACAAGTATGACTGATCGGGACAACGAGTCAAGCTCTAGCCCGACTATTTTAGGGATGGGTGGTGATACCCCCATAAGGATCCGAGTCATTTCAGCGATGACCCGGGCACCATCAAGAACCCGAGCACTACATCTTTTTCCGAGTATTCACCAAACAGACCGTTGTCTCTCGCGCAATCACCCGGGCACTTTCTCCTCTTCCCGGGCAGTCATCACAGCCCGGGCTCTCATCCAAATACCCGGGTAATCGACTACCTGGGCTACCTCGAGAATTGAACCACACTCGAGTATGATTGATGCATGTCATCTAATCTGTCAGAACAACTTGGGCTTGGAGTGTCCTAGAAGCCATCAGAAGCTAGAGTATGGGCAACCGACTTGCCATACTTAGTAGGTGGCACTGGAATCGAGGTACCTACCCCATTTTATACTATAAATAGCAGGTACACTTTTTATTTAATGATTCTGAAATCTTTGAACTCTAAGCGTTACACATATTTTCTCTCAAATATTGCTTGTGTTCATCTTCAACCTGCTGACTTTAGCATCAGAGTGGCTACGTCGGACACCCCTCCGGCGCCCATTCACGAGTTCTTTTCATTATTTGCAGGTGCTATCACAGCCATTATCCTCACTCAAAATTCCCAAACACTATAAATTGTTGATTTGATCCGTTGGAGCTCCTTACCCGGCTCATCCATTTCAGCGTGATCACATCAGTATTCTTCTTATCGATTATTATGATACCTCGGGAAATATCTCATATTACTCCGGGTCATCATCGGTGCAAACCCCGGGTAAGCAATAGATCAGAGTCGCCTTGCTCCGTGTCAAGCAGGGGCCGAGTTCATTTGTGATCCTTGGAGATTAGAGCTCGGGCAGCCACAAGACTGGAGTAGCGAGGGTGGAGTTCATCTAGGAGCCAGGGAGATCAGAGCCTGGGCATTCCGACACAGGTGTCATGTTTTAGATTGTAGGTATAAGGCACCATGACTTGGTCATCATTAGGAGATCTTTTGGTGCATAAAAGAGTGATAGGACTCAGTCGAAGTAAGCATGGGCTGTCAAACTTGACAGTGTTAGCAAGCAGAAGCATGGGCAGCCATCTCATTGATCATGAGTAGTAGCTGGACACTGAAAACAAAGTCATCATTAGTTTTCCTCCTATAAATACCGCCACACCAGGAAAATCATCCAGCACCCCACTAACGATCTCTGTTGTTTCAAGCGTGCAGATATTTCCAGAGCCAAGGAAAACTTTATCTTGAAAGAATACAACCCGACCCGGTGCAATTGGCCACCTATCTCACACCCAATTCACTCGGTCGCGTCATATTACATTATTGTTAAATAAAGACTAAGTATGTCCTGATTAAGGAAAAAAATTGAAAAATTCAGGTATTTTGCATGCCAATATTGTGACCTCTTGTCGTCGGAGAATCCACTTTGCTTTCTTTAGCACTCTTTAACGCATTCTTGAATGTATGTATGCTTAAAGTTGATATTTTCATTGTCTAATTCGGAAACCCTTTACTTAACAGGCATGTGATGAATTTTAAATTTTGCAGATGCTGTTTAATAACATAGCATGGTCACCTTGGGAGAGAATCTCTTTAAAATATTATCGATGATCGTCAAATATCTATATACCTATAAAAATTTGGATCATGGGCTTTGTCTTTTAATTGTGAAATGATAAAAATAGTCTCTTTATCTATACAAATCTAAAAACTCAATAAAGATATGTGTGTGTATATATATTATTCTAATAAATGTTAATGAATTATCACTACAATATACATTGGTTGTAGTAATTTATATCACTGCAAGAATAAAAATGTAGCTCTTATATTAATTTTCTCAATTAATTCATCTTTATACTATCTTTAAATATTTTGTCATTTTAATTATCTCTTTACATTTTTTTTCTAATTTTAATGAAATTTTGTAATTATAATTTTAGTGCAATTTTTAATTAAGTAATAAATTATAGTATCACAAGAAGATATATGAAAAAAATTTAACTATATATGCAATAGTAGAATAACATAATAAATATAGAAAATTTTGATAATATGAAGTTTAATATTATCATATTTAATGTCTTTTTTTTTACCAATGAATTGAAAGTAAAGAGTTTTTAATAAATTATTTAGGAGAATTTATATCAACCATTATGAATGTTAATATATTAATAATTTCATAAAATATGAATCACTTAGAAAAATTATGAGAGTTTAGCTATAATAAGAAATTTAAAGATTTTAGTAGAACTTTAAAAAAAATTATATATATGACAAATTTATAAATTCAATACATAAAATTTGGTAGTATTTGAAACATTTACTAAGATTGTTTAAGATTTAGGCATTAAGAGTGTAAAGATAAACCAAAATTAGAACTAAAATATTTTCTTGGTTTAAGTTCTAAAACCAGCTCTCATAATATATAAATTTTACGGCATAATTGTTATACAATTAGTTTCACTATCTTAAGTATTTTATAACTATTTTATTTGGATCATAGTAGCACTTTTTTTAAAAAAATTATATATCAGACAAATTTATAAATTCAATATATATAAATATGAAATTTTAAGAAAATAATAAAAAAATCAATAATAAAAAATTTCATAGTCAAATGACAGAAATATTGCATATAATTTGAGTATGCTACAACTGTAAAACTTAAAAAGAAAATTATTTCAAAAGTTTAATACTACGACATATTTGATATTAAAAAATGGATCATAGAAAACAAATAAATTTAAATGTTTAATGTACATATGATATAAGAACTAAGCACATACAAATTCATAAAAAAAAAACATAATAATGATTCATATCTTAAAAAATTTCATTAACTGATGTATATGAAAAATACTTGATTGTAAAAAAAATTATATATTCGTATCTATTTTTTCTGTCGTTGTGTCACCAAACTTAAATTCTTACTCTTTAAATAAAATTAGTGTAATAGTGAGTAGGGTCGAATACACAGAGAACATGAGATGATTTTTTTCGAGCAAAATACAAGTAAAAGAGGGATTTTTATATATGAGGGATTTTTATATATGAATTAAATAAAATACTAAAATAAATTTATTCGAGAAAGAAAAATAATAAATTAAAATGATAATTAATCAACTAGAATAAAATGAAGAATTTAATATGAGAAAGTTTGATTCAAGGAAATTCTACTATTTAATTATATAACTATTTATCGGCTAACAAATAATTTATTCAAGTTGTTCCAAGCAATTAACCTTAGAATTATAGGGATAGCCGCTAAAATTCTCGTGTTTTCCTAAATTAATTGCATTTTCGTTTTGTGAAAACAGTTAATCCTAAAACCTAACAACCGAGATAGCTGCAATTGATAGATCGAGTTTTGTTGATTTATTTAGATTAAATATGCTATGATAGCACAACACAACTAATCTATGCTACTCGTGTACCAATCATTCATGACAATTATAGATCACTGAATTCACGGTTAACAGTAGAAAATCCTATATCGAATTAAATTGTCAGATTAATCGATATACAATATTCATATAATTAAATCATAAATCGACAAATACTTGAAATAACAAGAATATTAAATCTAAGAACGAATACCTCACAGTGATAAATTAAACAGTAAAAACAACCCTTAAACCAGAATAATAAATTAGCCAAGCATGTCTCGGTTTACAATCTCTATAAAAATAAATAAAGATAGGGAAAGTACTAGAATCGTGGAGAAAAATTGAGAAGAAATGCTGCGCCTTTTTCTCCTTCTCTTCACGTGAGTTGTGGTGATTGGGAAAAAAAATCTTTTCTTGTGTAATCAGCCGCCGCTTTACTCACATGAATTTTGTCTAGGAAAAAAGAAAATATTTTTGGGTCCAAAAAATAAAAAGCCCAACAATCTAAAAAAATAAATCCTAATCACTAAAAATTAAAAGATATTAGGAAGTATCTACTAAGAATATAAATTTTTTTTAATAGAAAAAACTCTTATCTTCTATTTAGTGGCAAATGTGGGAAAATGTTTGTTCGAAACAGGGTGTATGAATTCAGTCCAGCTATAATCAACAACTTTTATCATACTCCTGCCGATTTAGAAGAAGGCCTACTACTGGATATCCATGTTGCAACCTCAACAATTACCGAGGGCCTAATCAATCAATTTCTAGCACATTCCAATCGTTTGTCAGTCGCCAATCCGTCATCTTTTTATTCTGTTCTTCACAAGATTGCGATCAGCAATTAGACTCATTCCATAAACTCCACAATCGTTACAAGACAACAAACTATGACTCTATTCTCCATTGGTACACATGGCACTTTCAATTCCGGTAAGTTGGTCTTCAAAACAGTGCTCCAATTTGCAGAGGGAGGACTCAAATCATCCAAACTGCCATTTCTCTCGCTGATTTATGGGATCCTTGAATCTCAGGGATTCATTAGAGATATTGAAGAGCAAATGTCTGATGTAAGTGAGCTACTGAAAATTGCCCATGCTCTGCTTAAAGGAAACATGAAGGTATACCTACCTTGGTATGAGTCAAGCGCTGCATCTGATATCTCCAACACACCCCAAGGTTCTCACAACACAGTTATCTCCACTGGATATGTCATGCTCTCCACCACTGCCATATAGGTTCAGCTTGATCATGCCCTGGCTAAGATCATTCAAACCAGGGCTGATTTGATCTACTACGAAAATCTTGTTGCTAACTATAAGCTGGCCTTGGAAATTGTTGTCCATTATGTACAAGAAAAAGGAGAAATGCAAAATGCTGGTGCATAAACTGATGAAGCAGGACCATCGGGGAACAAAAGAAGAAAAAGAAGAAGAAACATCAGTTAACACTGATAGTGATTAGTGATTTTATATCATATGCTCTGTGTTTGTGTTATTTTTAGTTTTGGTATTAAGTCTATGCTCTACTTTGATGATATGCAATGAATTTTTATCTCTTGTGTTGTCTTCTATGTTGTCAACAATGCTAGCTAACTGCACTCATGTTAACATGATCAAATTTAAGGGGATATATGTTATCAAAATCAGGGGAGGTAGATTTTCACATTCAGGGGAGATCAAATGGAGTCAACATAGAAAATCGAGTTTGTGCTCATTTTGTCCAAAAAAGCAAAAATAAGATATTAAAAGGAAAAATAATTCTTGGTTTTCAATATATAATTTATTCCTTAAAATTATCTTTTCTTTCATAATAAGATTGTGCGAAATAATTGATTAAAGATTTTGCCTTTCTATGTCTTCAATAATTATGATAAGATTACCATGATATGATATTATTGTTTAAAAGAGTTTACTTATAATAAAACTCTTGTTTTCATATTTTATAAGACTCTTTTTTGGGATAAACTCTAGGAGAAAAATAGTCTATATAAAGAGGAGAAGTTAGTGGCTGAAAAAGAATTTTGCACGACGAGGAATAGAGAGAAATATTATCAGAGATAATGATTAAGTCTCAGAGCATCACCGTCTGAAGATCGCCGTTGCTACAACGTGTTGCCGTGATTGTTGGAGACATCTGTAGACAACACTTTTGAAAATGTTGATTGAATATCGTGTTTTGTTGCCCCGTTTTCGCCATGTTGTTTGGATTTCTTGAATACGTTTTTAATATGATTATTTGTTTTATGATGCAATTTGATTCCTTAACGTGTTAAAGAATATAGTTTTTCATAGAATCACGAGTATTGATTTTTGTAAACTCAATTCTAACGATTATTTTACCCTGAGGTATCGCACAAGTATTTATATTTGTGCATAATTATCTCTTAGTTATTTTTGTTTAAGTTATTTATTTATGTGATATATTATTTCGTTGCATGTTATCACTAGGTGTCACAACATCTGAGACAACATTGATATCTGATACACGCAACATTTTATAGTTTAAGTTAAACAGAAATCCCGACAATAATATTCATTATTTACACTGTCATGTCAACTCTCACATGTAAGAAAAATCACATACATGAACTCCATATGTGCTAGTTACTGTCGATCCAAATTTATCTTACGCGAGTCTAACATTACTTTTAAATAATCAGCAATATTATGTACATAGAATGGACGTATAGGAGCCGAGAACCGGTATTCTAAATAATTGTAGTGAATAATTGGAGTTCTGTTTGGATTCAAATTGAAAGGTATGTGTGTGGATGGATGGTTTGATTGATAGATAATAATATATAAAATTTAGAGAGATTTCGAACAGTACATGAAAAAATGTAGTACAATTATGAGTGAATAGCGTGTTGGGAAATTACCCAGAAGTGATGCCGATCACGATGATAATATAGTACCGAAAAAAATGCGGAATAAAATAATCAACAAGAACACAATGATTTACGTGGTTCACCCAAAATAGGCTACGTCCACGGAGCACTGCAACTTTTATAACTGGAAGAAATATTACAACAAGTGTATACACCAATACACTCAATATTCCTCACACTCCCAAACCCGTGTATACCGAAAAAATAATTTCTCTAACTCACACAAGAGAATTCCCGCACTCAAGAAAAAATACACTCTTTTTCTATGCACTCTCTTTTTATCAAAGCTGAAAAGTTTTTGATTTTAGGATACTAAAAGCAAACAAGGAAGGCTCAATTTATAACAAATTTCTTGAACCAACTTTGAGGATTTTCCGATGTGGGATATGTGAGAAAATATTTTTAAATTCCGCGTGGGCCCCACCTCCATTAAAAACTCACCTAACAATTCTCCCACTTGAAGACTTGATTTCAATCATGTCTTCACACCATCATTGCAGCAGCTCATATATCTCCATTTATACTTGCAGTCCGACTGAAGTTGAACACAACTTCAGTTTGTCAATGGTTACTGTCTTTGTGAGCATATCGGCTGGATTCTTACTTCCAGGAATCTTCTCCAGCATCAAGATTCCATCTTCCAGCACCGATCTGATGAAATGGTACCTAACCTGTATATGTTTTGTCCTAGCATGATAAACAGGATTTTTTGCTAAATGAATAGCACTCTGACTGTCACAGTGTAACGTGCTATCTTCAAGCTTCTGACCCAATTCTTCCAGAAAGGATCTCAACCATATCATCTCCTTGCTAGCTTCTGTAACTGCAACATACTCAGCCTCTGTAGTCGAAAGCGCAACAATCTTTTGCAGCTTAGACACCCAGCTTACAACTGTACCACCTAATGTGAACACATATCCAGTAGTACTTTTCCTGCCATCCAGGTCACCACCCATATCGGCATCGACAAAACCCTGTAAGCCCAATTTTGACCTCCTGAAGCATAAAGAACAACTAGCAGTACCTTTCAAATACCTGATAATCCACTTAACTGCTTCACAGTGTTGCTTTCCTGGATTACTCATAAACCTGCTCACGACTCCCACTGCATGTGCTATGTCTGGTCTTGTACACACCATTGCATACATGAGGCTTCCGACAGCAGAAGCATAAGGAACCTTATTCATATAAGCCTTCTCCTGCTCCGTCGATGGTGATTGTGCTTTGGTTAGTTTGAAATGGCTAGCCAAAGGAGTACTCACAGATTTAGCTTCATCCATATTAAATCTGCTAACCACCTTTTTACGTACTCTTCTTGAGATAACTTCAAGAATCCATTCACCCGGTCTCTAAAGATCCTCATTCCAAGAATTTGCTTTGCAGCACCCAAATCCTTCATGGCAAATTCCTTTGATAAATCTTTCTTGAGTTTATCAATTTCTTCCAAACAAGCTCCAGCTATCAGCATATCATCTACAGATAGCAGTAGTATGATATAAGAACCGTCAAACCTTTTCACATAACAGCAGTGATCAGCTTGACACCTTAGGAAACCATTTTCACTCATGAATCCATCAAACTTCTTGTACCACTGTCTTGGAGCTTGTTTGAGGCCGTACAAGCTCTTCTGAAGTTTGCACACCATTCTCTCTTTTCCCCGTACTTCAAAGCCCTGTGGCTGCTTCATATAAATTTCTTCATCTAGGTCACCGTGAAGAAACGCAGTCTTTACATCCAACTGCTCCAAATGTAAGTCTTCCTTCGCCACTAGTCCAAGTACTGTCCTGATAGTGGTTAGTTTAACCACCGGAGAGAAAATTTCGGTGTAATCAATTCCTTCCCGTTGTTGGAAGCCTTTTACAACAAGTCTTGCCTTGTACCGCTTGCTACCATCATGCTCTTCTTTTAACCGGTACACCCACTTGTTATGTAACGCCTTTTTGCCTTGTGGAAATTATGTCAACTCCCACGTCTGATTGGATGACAGTGAATCCATCTCATCCTCCATGGCCAACTCCCACTTGGTTGAATCATCATTTTGCATTGCCTCTTCATAGGTCTCCGGTTCACCTTTGTCTGTCAGCAAAATATAGTGAAGTGCAGGGGAGTACCTCTCAGGTGGTCTAATGGTTCTCAAAGATCTCCTGAGTTCAATCACCGGAGTTTGTGGGTCATCATCTTGTGCAGTTTCTTCTTCATCTTCCTGGTTACTGGTTTTCGATTCATTCACAGGAATATATGTCAATGGCACTTCATCAGTCTTCTTGACTTCAGGACATTCATCTCCAGCTCCAATGTCTGACTTGTCCTTGTACAGAAGTTTCTCATTAAATATTACATCCCTGCTCCGAATGATCTTCCGATTTTGGTCATCTCAGAAACGATAACCAAACTCATTATCTCCATAACCAATAAAGAAGCACTTCGGATCAAGTTTTGTTCTGCTTGCTGAATCAATATGAACATAGGATAGACATCCAAACACTTTCAAGAAAGAAAGGTTTATTTCTTTGCCGCTCCATACCTCTTCGGGTATTCTGCAGTCAAGCGGTATCGAAGGTCCTCTGTTGATCAGATATGCTGCAGTGTTAACAGCATCAGCCCAGAATGATTTTGGCAATCCAGAATGCAATCTCATGCTCCTTGCGCGTTCATTCAAGGTCCTGTTCATCCTTTCAGCTACACCATTCTGTTGAGGTGTACCAGGAATGGTTTTCTCCATCTTGATCCCGTTCTGTTCACAATATTTCTTGAACTCATCATCTTCATATTCTCCACCATTATCAGATCGTAAGCACTTCACCTTCAAGTTGGTCTCATTTTCCACCA
Source organism: Primulina tabacum (assembly GCF_025594145.1). Lineage (NCBI taxonomy): Eukaryota > Viridiplantae > Streptophyta > Magnoliopsida > Lamiales > Gesneriaceae > Primulina > Primulina tabacum. The sequence continues at coordinate 10,653,392 of NC_134550.1, forward strand.
TGGCTTTCCACCTTTTAAAGGTCTCGTAAACATCAGATTTATTTTTCAGAAAATAAACCCAAACTTTTCTACTCGAATCGTTAATGAATGTGACATAGTATCTCGAGCCTCCAAGGGATGTCACAGGAGATGGTCCCCATACATCAGTATGAACCAGCTCCAACTTTGCTGCTTTCGGTTCTCTACCACCTTTTAAAAAGCTCACCTTCTTCTGCTTTCCAAAGATACAACTTTCACATAGTTGGTGTTCAACAGTCTTTAATTCTGGTAGCTTTCCTTTTGACACCAACATCTTCATTCCCTTTTCACTCATTTGTACCAAGTCTATAATGCCATAGACTTGAATTGGCTCTAGCATCCACAGCTGCTAGTGTGTCTCTGCAACTGGAAGTCATATACAGTGTTCCAGTTTTCTTTCCTCGAGCAACGATCATGGCTCCTTTGTTCACTTTCCAGGAACCATCACCGAAGGTCACATTATGGCCTTCATCATCGAGCTGTTCCACCGAGATCAGATTGCGTGTCAATTTTGGTACATGTCTGACTTTGTTGATTTTCCAGACAGATCCATTTGACATCTTCATTCGTACATCACCCATACCAACAATTTTCAAAGGTTTTCCATCAGCCAGGAAAACTTTTCCGTAATCGCCAGCGATGTAATTATCAAATACATCGCGATCACCAGTGGTATGAAACGAAGCTCCCGAGTCCATAACCCAAGAATCAACAGGGCTTTCCATGGATAATAGCAGAGCATCATGTACTTCCTCAGTGACAGCATTGGCATTATTTTTCGTTGATCTGCAGTTCTTTTTCAGGTGACCAGTCTCACCACAGCTCCAGAACTTCATATTCTTTTCAAGGATGTTTTTGTCTTTTCCATTTCTTGATTTGAATCTACCGCTCCATCGGTTTGAACTCCTTTCACCATTCCTGCCTCTTCCTCTGTTATCAAGATTTAGAGCAGATCTCGATGATGTTGCTTCACCCGAGTCTTTCCTGCGAACTTCTTCAGCAAGGATTTGATCTCTAACATCATTGAGTTGTAGTTTTCCTTTTCCAACAGAGTTGCTAACCGCTGCCCGCATCGGTTCCCAAATGTCTGGTAAAGACGCCAGAAGAATAAGTGCCCGAATTTCATCATCAAATTTGATGTCCACCGATGTCAGCTGAGAGACAATCGTGTTGAATTCATTTATGTGCTTTGCCACCGAAGCACCTTCTCCCATCTTCAAGTTGAATAACTTCTTCATGAAATGTACTTTATTGTTTGCTGATGGCTTCTCGTACATGTCTGACAGAATGGTCATCATTTCCTCCGTGGTTTTGGCCTCCGTCATGTTATGCGCCACGTTCTTCGTTAGGGTCAGTCGTATCACACCTAACACCTGTCGGTCAAGGAGCTCCCAATCATCATCCTCCATCTTTTCTGGTTTCTTTCCTGATAGAGGTTGATGCAGCTTCTTACTGTACAGATAATCTCTTATCTGTAACCGCCAGAACGAAAAATCTGTTCCGTCGAACTTGTTGATTCCCGGTCCCGATCCATCATCTCCGGCCATCACTTCTCTAGCCTTAGCAAAAAATCTAAAAAATCTTTTCTGATGTGGAAGATCAGACAAGGCTGCAACCACAGAGCATACTCAGAATTTTTAAGAATTTTCACAACAAGGCTCTGATCCCAGTTGTTGGGAAATTACCCCGAAGTGATGCCGATCACGATGATAATATAGTACCGAAAAAAATGCGGAATAAAATAATCAACAAGAACACAAAGATTTACGTGGTTCACCCAAAATAGGCTACGTCCACGGAGCACTGCAACTTTTATAACTGGAAGAAATATTACAACAAGTGTATACACCAATACACTCAATATTCCTCACACTCCCAAACCCTTGTATACCGAGAAAATAATTTCTCTAACTCACACAAGAGAATTCCCGCACTCAAGAAAAAATACACTCTTTTTCTATGCACTCTCTTTTTATCAAAGCTGAAAAGCTTTTGATTTTGGGATACTAAAAGCAAACAAGGAAGGCTCAATTTATAACAAATTTCTTGAACCAACTTTGAGGATTTTCCGATGTGGGATATGTGAGAAAACATTTTTAAATTCCGCATGGGCCCCACCTCCATTAAAAACTCACCTAACATAGCGATGGATGCCGTTGGATTTTATTCATTGACGAGTGGACTTCCAAGTAGCTATCGCAGTTGATCAAAGAAATCAGCATCTCAATGGCTACCATCCGTTCTTGTTCTTGAGTGAGCGAAAATTGGAAATCTCTAGTATAACTGCAGGAAAATTAGGTTTAATATTTGAAAAGCTCAAGCACAAGAGGAATTTTAAGCGACAAAGTGACATAGGAAAAATGCCAACCAATTAGTTTCAAATTAATTTGATCGGCGGGCAATCAGTTCTGCTGATGAGATTGTGGAGAATGGAAGTGAAGAGTGAGAGTAGGAAAAAACTTATCCAACATCTAACAATAGGAAGCATCGACATATTGAAATAAAGGACATCTCAACATTCAATAAACTTGCAAACTCTTTGCAAGATCAATAGCTATAGTTTCAAACAATTTCAGTTTATTAGTTAAATGGATCTACGACCCGACTCGACCTTATTCGACTCATGAAAAATATAACTTTTAAGTAACAAGTATTAATTCTCACAGCAGATATTTATCGAATCGACATCTCATATATATAAATTATTGAGGTCCTCCCACAACAAACCCATTCAATTACCCAAATACTTATAAGAGAGAATTTCACGAGTTATTTTGTGAAATAGATACCCGACCCGACCCCTAAAAATATTAATTTTCATTACATATTTATATGGAACGAGTCAACCCGTCCGTCTCACAAGAGACATACTCTATAAATTATACATTTGCGTGCATGTACAATAAACTTTTTTATGTGTGTGTACAGTCGTTTTTTGTATACCTACTTTTGTTTAAAAAAATAGAAATTAAATTTAAAATAAAAATTTTAATTTCTATGAATTTTAAAAGTTTCTTTAAACAATTAATTTATAAACTTTTAAATACACTAAATGTGTAAAATAAATAAAATTTGAATTAAAAAATTAATTAAAGTAAATAGGGGTATTTGATCAGGTAAAAAAAATTTAAACAATATAAAATTCATCAAGAAAAATCACTTAAAAGTCCGTATGTGATACTTAAGCTTATAATGATGGAAGCTGTTTGGATTTTATTGATTGACGAGTGGACTTCCAAGTCTTTCTTGACTTGATGAATCAATCTGTCGCATCCGTTCTTCTTCTTGAGTACTATAAAATAAAAGAGAGCAAATCTTGGAGTATAACTGCAGGAAAATAGCCATGAGAACATCCCAAATATCTTCCATCTTATTGCTTCTTCTTCTCTCTTTGCTTTAGATGAACACTGGCTTTTCCGCAGAAACGGAAGCTGAAGCTCTCGTTCAGTGGAAGAGAACCCTGTCACCATCTCCTTTTACCATTCCATGGTCCCTTGATAATATCAGTAACCTTTGTAATTGGACGGGGATTGCCTGCAATGAAGGGGGCTCCGTTTCCGATATAAACTTATCATATGCCAATCTTTCCGGCAGAATTGACGGGCTCGATTTCGGTTCGTTCCCAAATCTCACCAGTTTTAATATCAGCCGAAACCGCTTCAGTGGATTGATACCGTCTAGTATTGGAAATCTATCTACAATCATTTTCTTGGACCTCAGCCACAATATCTTAGAAGGCATCATTCCACCTGAGATTGGGAATTTAACAGAGATTCGGTACATTAGTTTCCGTTACAACAGGCTCAGTGGTGAAGTTCCACATCAAATTGGCAACCTTCAAAAGGTGACACACTTGGGTTTTGGATTAAATCACTTGGAGACGACTGATTGGTCTAGAATCCCGAGCCTCCCTTTTCTGACATTCCTCAGCCTTGGTGAAAATAATCTCACTTTGCAGTTTCCAAGTTTTATAACCAGGTGCCAGAGTATTACTCTTCTTGATTTGTCATTTAACAATCTCACAGGCCCAATTCCCCAATCAGTATTCAAAAACTTGTTACAGCTCGAAAATCTTGATCTGAGCGGTAACTCATTTGAAGGAAATATTCCGTCTTCTTTAAGCCAACTCGTGAATCTCACCTTTTTGAACTTAGGCTGGAATTCACTTACAGGACCTTTGCCTCTATCCTTGTCAAACCTAACCCAACTAACAGACTTGACGCTAAATGATAATAATCTTTCTGGTGATATCTCCCATTTTTTAAGCAATTGGACCCAACTAAAATACTTGGATCTTGAAAGCAATCGCTTCACGGGGGTGGTTTCATCTGAAACAGGCTTACTGACCAATTTATTTGAACTCGCCCTGCAAAATAACAAATTTTCAGGCTGCATCCCGCTGGAGATTGGAAACCTCCTTAATTTGCAGTATGTAGACCTTTCAAATAATCTATTCTCGAGTTCGATACCACCAACAATCACAAATCTCACAAACCTCATTATGCTAAGCCTTTATGCGAACAATCTCAATGGAACTTTTCCACCTACAATTGGGAATTTAACTTCACTCGAAGATTTTGATGTGAGTAATAACCAATTGACTGGCAAGTTGCCTGAGAATTTTGGAAAAAATATTCCTAGATTGGCCTCAGCTGATTTTTCTATAAACCACTTCTCGGGGAATCTCCCACAAGGATTATGCTGTGGATTACATGTCTACGATTTTGCAGCGAAAGAAAACGATTTACATGGGCCATTGCTTGAGTGTTTCAAAAATTGTTCGAGTTTACGTACGACGCGCAATTTGAGAAGGCCGAGTTATCTAGTCTTGGACTCAAATAAATTAACAGGTGAAGTTCCTTTTATCACGAGGATATGAGAAAAGTTACATCCGGACGCCCGTTCAAAAGTTGTTTTCATTTAAATTTTTCGATTTTCTACCCATTAGTTTCTAAGTAATTTGGAGTTTAACAGGAGAGATTCCATCATCCATTTGCGATACGAGTGCCCTTAAGATTCTCCATCTATCGAATAACAGATTGGAAGGAAAAGTTCCACAGTGCATAGGAAACGGAAGTGCTCTGTTATCTCTTGACTTGAATAACAACGATTTGGAAGGAACGTTCCCTCAGTCCTTAGCCAAGTGCCGACAGCTTCAGGTTCTTAACGTCGGGAACAATAAAATCCAAGATTATTTTCCCTCTTGGATGGAAAATCTGGTGGAGCTTCGAGTTCTTGTGCTGAGATCTAATAGGTTCCATGGTACAATGCCTGCTTTAAAGAGTAATATTTCCTGTCCTATGTTGCAAATCTTCGACGTCTCCGACAATCAACTCACTGGAGCTTTGCCAGACCAATATTTCAAGAATTTCAAAGCCATGATTGATGTCAAGGAAAACAAAAATAAACAAAGAACTCAACGTTCACTTACAGCGAGTCTGTAACATTAACTGTAAAAGGACTGGAGCTTCAATATCAGATAATTCTGGAAACACTTACGACCATTGATTTGTCAAACAACCTGTTTCATGGAAATATTTCAGATACAATAGGAATGCTCAAATCATTAAGGTATTTGAATTTGTCCCATAACATCCTCACGGGTCATATTCCTGAATGTGTAGCATATATGAGCGTACTAGAGTCCTTGGACTTATCTTCAAATCAATTGGTAGGGGAAATTCCCCAGCAGTTGACGAGGTTAACATTTCTAGCACGGTTGAATCTGTCATATAATCATCTTGTTGGGCAGATACCCCAATCTAGCGGTCAGTTTTCTACATTTGACAGCAGCTCATACACAGGAAACTCGGGATTATGTGGATTTCCTTTGACTAAGAAATGCACACATGACGAAGAGATGTTGCCACAATAAGGTGATGATGATGGTAGCATTTTGGATGGATTTACGTGGCAAGTTATTCTTATGTGATACGGATTTGGAGTAGTTTTTGGGATCATTGCAAGTCGTTTCGTTTTTTGATCTGCATTAATAGATCTGAGTTCTAAATTCAGCACTAAATAAATTGAGGTTGTTGTACTATCTATATCTATATATATATAAAAGCAGAGTTTTTGCCAAAAATAGTAATTTCCCACCAAAATGTCATTTCTAAAAAAAAAAGATATAAATTTAATGAATCTCGAAATAAGTGTACTGCAATAAATGATAACTTCAATTATTGTTTGTATTGATTATATCAATTATTTTATTAATTTAAATTTGAATTTAATTCATTTTTATATTAATTCAAATATAATTTATGTATTATATGTTTTTTATTTTTTTTATTCAAATTGAAACTAAATTATATTGAAAACATAAACTACATTAAAATTTTTGCATTGATTATATCAATCAATTTAATTTGTGATATGAATTGTGTTACTATGATATATGTAATTTTTACTACAAACTGTATAAATAAATTATAAATACAAATGATTGCAATGTTCAGAATCAATCATCTATATATATATATATATATATTTGCCAAAAAATTGATTTCCCGTGAAAATATCATTTCTAAAAAAAGAAAGATATATCATGGATATTGACATATGTGTACTGCAATAAGTGATCACTTCAATTATTGTTGCATTGATTATATCAATTCATTTAATTCAATTTTGAATTTAATTAATATTTATATTAATTCAAATGTAATTTATGTATTATATGTTTTTTTATTTTTTTTACTCAAATTAAAACTAAACTCTATTGAAAACGTAAACTATATTAAAATTTTTGCATTGATTATATCAATCAATTTAATTAAAAACTGTATAAATATATTTAAAATACAAATGATTGCAATGTTCAGTATCACTCATGAGATAAATCATTCAAAAATACATTTTGCTATTTTAAGTAATTTCCTGCTTAAATTACTTACTAAAAAAGAAATACAATATTTAATTAGTTTATTTAATTTTCTAAAAATAAAATTGGTTGAGTGTTAAAAGTTATCACTACAATAAGGTTTTCCAATGAACATTAAATTACCATTTAATAATCATAAATTTTTTATCCCAAATGTATATTATTTCGAAATTACCTTAATTTGAAAGAATTAATGCATGGTAATTTTCTTCCAAAAGCATATGTATATTGTATATCTTGAATTGTTTTCTTAAAAATTCAAATAAGATAGCACAAAAAAATTAAAAGATATAGATTCAAAAGAGTTTCAAATGGACATTAAATAACTCTCAATAAACATATATATTACCCTCAATAATCAGAAATGTTTGACACTCAAAGCATGCAATTCGATATTTACATAATTTAAAAGAGTTAATGTATGATATAATTATGTCAAAAGCATCCAATGTATAATTTTTGTCACTTGGAATGTCTTATTTGAATTTTAAATTATAAATAATGCAATATTGCATATTATATTAGAAACCAATTTTATTCTATTTATCTTACTAAATTTATCAACTCTAAAATTGAATTCTGAAATGACTCCTTTTTTCAGCACCATATATGAGTTGAATCCTTCCAAGATGTAATGTTCGTTTAAATTTAGATTTGTTTGTTGTTATGAACTACTTACATATGGAAACAACAAGAACAACGAGACATTAATTTTGAAATCTGTCTTTCATGATCGGGAAGTAAAAAATATTATTCTTCTATTTGTACAAAATTTTAATTATTACGTATTATTAATGTGATAATTTTCTTCTATATTACAAGGTTCACGGATACATGATAGTATAAAATGTCCCAATGGAAATGATTAAACCAATTCTAAAGAAAGTACGCATCTTATTAGAAGACACCTTAAAAAATTTATTGACATTGCTTTGGAATACACATAGTAAATGTTAATAAAATAACTTTTCTGATTTATACATAATTTGCTTATGATCATATGTTTCATTTTTCTTTCGAAATAATAGGTTATTGTGTATATTATGAAGAGATTTTGTAGATAAAATCACAACTCATTTGGATAAAAATATTGATGAAACAATTATTGTTATTATTCAAATGTGTCAAACACGTGCCATGTCACAAAATTGTTTGTGAATGTGGATTTAGACGAAATTACTGAATTTTTAAAAAAGTATTTATCATTAATTTTATTGAATGTGATTTAAAAATAGTTTTTTATCGCATGTTAAAAAATAATAATATATAGCTTTTCGAAAATTAAATAATTAAATATGTATTAAGGTTGGTGGTCGACATCAATACACTAAACACGATAAGCATAATGTCATTGCCTTAGGCTAACACAATCTAAAATTTTGATATATGATAGTGATTATTAGCCAAAAAAATTAATCGACATGTGTAATGCCCGAGATTTAATTACTGTAATCAGACGTTGATTAATGGACATAATTGAGGTTATAGGAACTCAAAAGAAGAAGCAGGGCATCGTTACAGTATAAGCCAAGATGTTGGACCGAACATCTGGCGCCAAGATGTTGGACCGAACATCTGGCGCCCGAGCGGTAGCAAAGAACTGCCCGAGCGCCAATGCACCATGAGTTTACTTCTTGGACAGAATGTTTGGCGCCCGAGCGGTAGAATATTACCGCCCGAGCGCCAGGAGATGATCAGCTGAGTATCTCGACAGAAACTTCCGCGCCCGAGCGGTAAAGATTAACCGCCCGAGTGCCGCTTGCAAAATATGGAAAATCAGCCACGTATCTTGGCATACAAGTGGTATATATATATAGATATATATCCTTCAGATTTCTTCATAAGAAAAGAAAGGAAACGAGAAAGGTTCTTAGGAAATCCTTACGCCTTATATTTCGATCCGTCCGTCAGATTTTGAATCCGGACACAGTACCGTGTTCCTATCGACGCAGGCTACAATTGGACGTAAGTTTTATTACGTTTTGATATGACTTGAAATTATGCTATTGTCAGAATCGGATATGATTCATATATGGTGTTTCTGATATGTTAAACATCGTATAATCAAAATCGGATTGAAGAACGGATACCGTATAGAATTGTTATGATTTTCGGAGTTGATTTGACTGGGATTGATATCATATTTGTGATGTATTGATGATGAGTTGGGGGAATTGATATCTATTGACTTGTATTGCTGGGTATATTGAGATTGTACAGTTATGCTGTTGAAACAGAAATTGATTCAGTTCTGATTATATCCAGTATTGATTGAGTTGTATATTGATACGATACACTCGATATTGTCATTGCCAGATTGATATTGACAGGCTTTGAATCCGAGACTTCGACAGAGTCAGATTGATATAAAGAAAGGTATAAATCAATGTTGATTCGGGATTGCACAACTCGAGTTTGATTCAACTTGAGTTTCCCAAAATCACATACTGAATTATATTGCATTGATATTTGCAATTCTTGGGATTGATATCCTTAGTCTATTGATTTATAGCAGAGCAGGTGTCAAGTCATAGGCTGATGTGCCTAGTCTTTGGCTGATGTGCCAAGTCTTCGGCTGATTCGCCAAGACACTGGATGCTTGGTTTATATTGATGTCGCTTAGGAGTTGATTCATTCATATCGCTGAAATTCGATATAGGTGCCCATATCCAGGAACCGGGATCCCTAGATTAGATATGAGTAGAGTCTGAGATGACGAGTCTAGAGTTTTATTTACAGCTTTATATCGATATATGTCTTCTGATTTGATACATGATATTGATATATGTTTCATGCTTTGATATATGCTTTTATCTGATTGCATGTATACATTGTTTATACTGGGATGTATTTCTCACCGGAGTTATCCGGCTGTTGTCTTGTTTGCATGTGTGCATGACGACAGGTGGGGCAGGATCAGGATCAGGAAGAGGATGAGAGATTACAAATAGCGTGGAGATCCGGACTTAGAATAGATGGCTTTTCAGTACTTGAGATGGTCACTGGACTTTAGTTTGAAATGAATATATATCGTACGAGATTTGTATCATTATACTGACATGTATATTAGATTGAATATATTACGTTTCCGCGCCTACATTTTAAAGAAAAAATTTTTATGTCCCACATTTCTTAATTGTTATATTGATTATTAATAATGATTAAGAAAACGAATTAGGTTCGGGTCCCCACAGCAGGCGTTGTATTTAAGAAAGTTTTTTAAAATTAGCGAGAAAATATTTTTTATTTTTATTTTATATAATTATATTATTTTTTTCAATTTAAATATATATTCATTTTTTACTAATTTTTAATAATATCATCCCGTGCATCGAACGGGTTAAATACTAGTACAATGTTATTCCATAGTTCTGACTACATCTAAGAAAAACACCAAAACAACTCATGTGAGACAGTTTCACAGGTTAATTTGTGATACTGATATTCTATTTAAGTTACCTATGAAAAATATTAATTTTTATGTCAAAAGTATTAATTTTTATTGTAAATATAGGTAAAATAAATCCGTTTCACGAATAAAGATATGTGAGACCGTCTCACAATATATATATTCGAAAGAAAAAATATTGATGCTTATGTCTATAAATGCCAACTTCTTTTTATTACTTTTAGTCACTTGAAACCAGGAAGTTGGGAATTATATATAAACAGAACAATGTTTTACTACTATAATGACATTGTTTTCTCTCTTTTAAAAACAATATATTTTTTGACAAAAACAAGCAATTATAAGATCACATTATGCTCGTAATTATTCAATGCATTTAACCTCAAATCACTTAAAGTTTTATCGTAATACACATTGTCTATTAAATGCGTAAGTAAAAGGTTGAAGGACTAGCATAAAAAGAGCAACTCTAGCAAGGGTATGGAACTACTACATTTAGATTTTTAAATAATTACGTGATCAGGAATATTATATCGATAAAATGGAACAAATAAGCCGGCAATGGGATTGTACAAATAAATTGTAGTGTTTCTGAAGTGACTGCAGTACTTTTGAAATGCAAGACCTTGTACTTAATTATTAGGTAATTTAGTATGATTAGAATAATATTGACTTGATTAATTAAAATAACTAATTATGCCAAAAAAAATTAGAAAGTAGGTTAAAAATATATATTTTAGAATATCCGAGTTAATGCGATATAAAATACATCCAGAGTTCAAATAACACGCGAGAACAAAATAAATGCAAAATGAGATAAATTGACACACATTACTATTATTAGTAAATAAACATAATACACATATAAGAAGAAAGAAAAAACTCATCCCCAACACCTTTTCTCGTCACTATTCTTGCAACAATAGAAGAATCTTCATAACTTTTTCATCTGATATCGAAACTCAAAATTTCTTGAAGGGTTTTATTCCCCACATCCGTAGCATCGATTTGAGCCATGAAACACTGTTTTTGTTATCTTTAACATCCTATTTCTATTTACCCAAGTAAAGTGGAAGCAATTTTGAACTAAGCAAGACTGACCAGTGTGCCAGAGATTCGAAGTTTCATGGGTTTAATTGGTTATTACTGAATTTTTTTAAAAAAAAATTTGCTAAACCTATCACTCAGTTGACTCATAAAAATCAGATATTCACTTGGTCTGATGAATCTGAGTCAAGTTTTGTTGAATTGAATGAGAGATTGACTTCTGCACCATTCTGATCATTCCAAGTAGTTCATGAGGATTTGTTGTCTACATTGATGCATCAAGTCGAGGTCTAGGTTGTGTTCTAATGCAACATGGCCGAGTTGTATCATATGGTTCTCTTCGGTTGAAATCGCATGAATCTAGATATCATGTCCATGACTTGTAATTGGCTGATACTGTCTTTGCACTCAAGATTTGGAGACATTATCTCTTTTGCGAATAATTTGTAATTTATTCAGATCATATGTGTTGGATGGATATTTTGAAAGATTATGATTTTGATGTAGCGCCCAAAAACTAGTATACGTAAACCTCATGCATGATTGAATTAATTTATTTATTTAGTCAATAATTTAAACAATGCATGATATGTGCTAAATTATTTATTTTATTATGCAATTTTATTATATTTAAGATGTTTTCATGAGTTTTAGTTTTCAGACGAATGCTCGATACTGAACCGAGAAAGGAGACCGAATACGATTAAAATGTTAAAAATTTAAAGTTATATTTTTATTTTAAGTCAAGAAAATAGTATTTTAAAGGATTTATAAATTTTAACATTTTTAGGACTAAATTTAATTTATCGAATGAGATAAAAGTATGTTAAGCATTTTAATTAGCAAAATTAGAAAATAAGGATTTAAATATGTCCACTCGAAATAAGATGTTTTAATAATTATTTGTATGACTTAATTAATTAAATTATATAGTATTTAATTATGGATGAAATTTTAAAATTGTAGGATTCTTAGTTTAAAATTTTGAAAGGCTAAATTAATAATTTAAATTTAGTTAGTGTCTTAATTAAACTAAAACACCTAATAATTATCCCATTTAAATACAACAAGAGTCCTACCATATTTTATTCATAAAACCCACGGACACACATTACACGACACACACACACCAAAAACACACACCAACTCTCGGCCATATTTTGCAAGGAAAAACTTGGATTTTTTTCAATTTTCTCCATCAGCAAGCTTAAGCCAACATCACACCACTATACTTGATTAATTTAGCCACTTTCGAACAAGAAAAACGCAGCACAACACCCTCCGTTCTTCCCCGCGTCGATATTCGATAATTCGTGTGTTTAAAAGCAAAGGCATGTCTAAACCTTTTGTTTTATGGATCGATCATGTTATATTACGTACTTTGATACAAATTATGCATGAAAATTCGTTTGGTAGGTGCCAAGATTGAAAGCAAAACAATTTGGATCAATATATGAAATTTTATGTATGAATTGGTTCGTTTTTTGGTTTTCTTGATCAATCCTTCGGTTGGATCCCTCTGGACGTTGCTGCTGCTGTATGGCTATGATTTGGAGTGTGTTTAGACACTGGTAGATGGTCTGGAAAGGGTTAGGAGCCGCTGGTACAGCAAGAAGCCGTGGGCTGGATAGATTGTGCGTTCTTCTTCATGCGGGGAGTGTGGTTGTTGTTCGGTTTTGTGGTTCCAGTCAAGGGCTGGGCTAGGGCTCGGGGCCAGAGCTTGGTACATGTCTTAGGGTCCTAATACAGGGGTGGAGGCACCCCAAAGGCTGGGGTGGGCTCTGGGCCAGGGTAGAAAAATTAAAAAAAAATAAGATTATTATATATTTTAATTATGGCCTATGTTAAATTTTTGTAAAGCCCATTAGTAAGCTAAATATTTATTGTTCGTTCAAGCTTCAGCCTAAGCTCCGTTGATATTTTGATTGTCGCTTTCAATTTCTTCCGATCAAGTTGCTCGGGTACTTGTAATTTTATTCGATTGAGATTTTGTTAATTTTTTCCTGATGATGCTTTGAAGTTGGTGGTGGCTAGTCAATTTTGATGGGCTAGATCTCTCTACAAATAAAATTGAATCACAATATTTGTATTTGTCTTGTTGGAGCATCATAAATTTGATATAATTCATCATGAAAGGTTTTATTTGTCTTTGCAGAGAAATTTTATCCCAGTGATTTCAATAGACAAGAACTACATTATTTGAGAAGTCAGTTGGAGCATTATAAGTTTGATATAATTCATCGTATGAAAGGTTTCAGAATATCTCTATCATTTCTGAATTATGTCGATGGTTAGTAGATAATGAAAAGACTCAACATTATAATTTAATTGACAGATTGATTCGTTTTGTTTTAACTCTTCATGTTTCTCAACAAAAGAACGATCATTCTTAGTTATGAAACTTCTTAAAACTTCTCTTCGAAATAAGATGGAAAAAAAGTTCTTGACAGATTCTGTGATTATCCACATTGAAAGAGAGTTTACTGCAAAGATTGACTGATTCAATAATTGATTAATTATATTCTATGAAAACTCGCAGAGCACAACTTCAGTAGTTTATATCTTGTTCGTGTCACTATGTAATATTTGTAGTTACAATTAAATATTTGATAAGTGTTTTTGATTATAAATTAGTAGTTTACCATATTTTAATTTTTTAATATTTAATTTATACTATTTTATTTATTTTTGTCAATCAGAACCCAGGATGAAAAATTTTTTTGGCTACGCCCCTATCCTAATATGAGTCTTTTATGATGGTTCATGGTCTGGAGCGGCAGCTAGGTGGCTGGAACCAGAAAACTATAGCTGCACATAATTGGTTCTCATTTGAGGGGCTGTCATGGTCTTGCTGGTTTTGGGGCAGGTCTGCGGGTCTGGACAAAAAGGGGCTTAACCAGGGTCATATAGGATGTCTAAGGCAGTGGTCTAGGTCGTGGTTAGGGGCTGGCGCGAACCGTGGCTAGGATAGAGTCGAAGGGAGATCACGTGGGTATTGTGGTTCGAAGTGCTACCTGCGTGCTTGATTCCAGCCGAGGAGTTGGCTTAGTGATTAAGGGTGTTAAGAAGTGACTCAGGGGCTGGTTAGGGGTCTGAGTCATGGGTTAGTAAGTTGGTTAATCATGGTTCTAGTCCCGAGTTGTTCGGTAAGTCGTAAGCTATTTTAATTAATTCGAGAATCGTATGTTAGCGACGGTATAACTTAAACCGTCGCTAATTAGCGACGGATTTTGACTAAACCGTCCTAATTAGCAATGGTTTTGAAAAAACCGTCGCTATAATTAGCGACGGTTTAATTTATACCGTCGCTACAATCAGAGACGGTTTATTTCAAATCGCCGCTAATTAGCGACGGCTTTTTCAGAAACGTCGCCAATTGGCGTCGGTTTTAAACTAAACCGTCGCTAATTTAGGATAATAACGTCACTAATTAGCGACGGTTTAGTAATAATCCGTCGTTAATATTTTAAGTAAAATAAAAAATAAATTACGCATATTCATGAACATCCACAGCCGTCAACAATTGAGAATTCTCTTTAACATGCTCAATAGCAATTTCTAGCAAATCGTCGTCGTTGTACCAAGAATTCATAATCTTAAATGTAAATTAAAAATTTACCAAGAATTGAAACGAAAAACTTACCTTAAATCGTACCAGAGAGGAAAATGTATTGTAGATGTGGGAGGAAATGGACCGAAAATGCGAGTATTTATAGACAATTTGCGACGGCTTTTGGTATAACTGTCGCAATTGGCGACGGCTTTTGGTGAAACCGTCGCTATTAACGGTGGTTTTTATTTATTCGTTGCGAATGGCGACAGTTGTTTAGTTGTCGCCGATTTACAATAGCGACAGTTTTTCTCAAACCGTCGCTAATTTAAAATCGACGACGGTTTAAGAAAACTGTCGCAATTTTAATGTAGCTACTGTTTAAAAACCGTCGTTATTAGCGACAGTTTTTGTTTTTAACCGTAGCTATTTTAACAACGCTTAACTAAAACCGTTGTGGTTTCTCCAAACAAACATGCTAATCCACAACGGTTCACTAAAACCGTTGTCGTTTCTCCAAAAAACACGTTAATCCACAACGGTTTTAACGGTTTAAGAAAACCGTTGTCGTTTGTCCAAAAAAACGCCAATCCACAACGGTTTTATAAAACCGTTGTGGTATCCCAAAATAAACACGCTCATAGGCAACCGTTTTTAAAAATCGTTGTTGTAGCCCAAAAAAACACGCTCATAGACAATGGTTTTTAAAAACCGTTGTTATATCCCAAAAAAACACGCTCATCGACAACGTTTTTATACACCGTCGTTGTATCCCAAAAAAACACGCTCATAGAAAATGATTTTTAAAAACCGTTGTGGTAGCCCAAAAAAACACGCTCATAGACAACGATTTTTAAAAACCGTTGTCGTAGACATATCAAAGACAACGTTTTTTAAGAAACTGTTGTCTATGAGCGGGTTTTTTGAGCCTACGACAACGGTTTTTAAGAAACTGTTGTCTATGAGCGGGTTTTTTGAGCCTACGCAAAATGATTTACGATTACGATGATTATGACGAGTGCGAAAATATGAGTTTTATGAAATTTTTTATGCAGGAAAGTCACGTTATACATATTTATGCTCATATTATGCTATGTACGAGCTATGTTAAAATTGCATGGATTTTTATTACGTATTATTTGTTATTCACAGTTTATGCATGCTGAGTCATTAGGCTAACTAGACTTGATCGATAAAGATGATGTAGTTGAGGAGGCTGAAGGTGGTGACTAGTGAGCAGGCTGAAGGTGGTGACCATTGAGCAGGCTTGGACTAGCGGCAGTACAAACATGATGACCTTGTAGTTCACTAGCATTTTAATTATGCATATTTAAACTATTTACTCTGATTTTATTGCATTACTTTTTTTTTACTAGTATGCTAAACTTTTTTATATTGTGTTGGATTTTTCAAATTATGGTGGATGTTTAACTCGGATTTTATGGTTGGGGTATTTAAGAAGGATTGAGTTTTAATTTTAACTTTATTTTAGTACGAATGGAGATCATTATTTATTTCACGAGTTATATATATAAAATTATTTTATAAGAAATTTTTTAAAATTTTTCACAAATATTAAAGTATTAGTATTTTAAGACACAGTTCATCACATTTGGTATCAGAGCACAAGGTTTCTTGATATAGAGTTTTGCCACTGCTAGTTTGGAGAAGCTCAAGAAATCACCTTCAAGTTTGTAAGTTTTTAATGTTTTAAACGCATTAAGTGTTAAGTACGAGTTTCTTTAACTACATGTTTAAGTTTGAAACCATTTTTAGCATGATATATGAGTAGTTCAGTTATGCATGTTGATTACGTGTTGGGTTAAATTGTGAAACAGTATGCCTCCTAGATGCGTTATTGACCGTGAGGGCCGTGAGGCTCGTGAGGATGAGATAGTTTCCCCTCCACGTCCACCACTAGGCCTTCAAGCTCAGATGCTGGAGGGCATGACTCAGTTTTTTGCACAGTTTTCCAAGAACAATGTTGAGGTGGATAGAAGGACGAGGCCTGAGGCAGTATATGAGCGATTCTGTAAGATGGACCCTAAGGATTTTTGGGTACAACTGATCATATGGTGGCCGAGGGATGAATTAAGTCCATACAGATGATCTTTGCATTTATGAAGCTAATGATGCTGACAGATTTAGGTGTGCCACTTATTTGTTGAAGGATAATGCCCGATTATGGTGGAAAGGAGCATCAGTGTTGGTTAATCTGCAGACCCTTACTTGGGAAGTCTTCAAGGAGGTTTTCTACTCAAAGTACTTCACTGATGAGGTACGCTCTCGAATGACTAGGGATTTTATGACGTTGAGGCAGGGAGACCACAGTGTGGCGGAGTTCGTGAGGAAGTTCGAGAAGGGGTGTCACTTTGTGCCTCTGATAGCTAACAACGCCACCGAGAAACTGAGGCACTTTATTAATGGTTTATGGCCAATCTTGCGCCGTGATGTTCGTATAGCTGGTTTTCCTATTTATGCTGTTGTGGTGACCAAAGATTTAGCGGCTGAACGGGATCGGAAGGACATCGAGATTTACAGACAGTGCAAGAAGCCTTTACAAGCGTCGCAGCGACAATTTCAGCAGCCAGCCAAGAAGCCGTTTCAAGGGCTTAACAAGGGCAAAGGACAACAACCACCACAGAAGAAGGTTGCTAAGAAGCTTGCTGATTATCCGGTGTGCCCAAAGTGCAGCCTCAAGCAAGAAGGAGAGTGTCTATAGGGTTCAGGTGTGGATCCGCTGCTCACATGCTTAAGAATTGTCCACAGTGGAAGCAGCCGACTCAGGGTTGAGTCTTAGCGCTGCATGCCGAGGAGGCAGACCCATACATTATACTCTTGACAGGTAATATAATTTATTTAGCACCATATTATTTTTTTGAATTTATTATGAATGATTCGAATTTTTGGGAATACTAGTAAGCTATTTTCAAAATTTACATGAGAACTTTAGGATAGTGTATTCAACTTGTGCATGAGATTAGGTTTAGTACTTTTTGAGAATTGTTTGGTTGAGTGTATGCTAATATTATCTCAGGGAGGATCTATATAGCGAGAGTAGCCACAAATGCTCTGTAAGATTCCGGGGCTACTCATTCTTTTATATTAGACGGCTTTGTGACTTATTTGGGCTTCAAACCCACTAGGCTGGATGTGAGTTATTATGTGACTGTTCCATCTGGAGAGAAACTGTTTACTTCTAGTGTGGTCAGAGACTTGAGTCTCGAGCTACAAGACCACATAGTCTACGCTGACCTTATTGTATTGCCAATGCCCGAGTTTGACATCATTATAGGAATGGATTGGTTGTCAAAGAATGGAGTGTCAATCGATTTCCAACGAAAGCCATTGAGGGTCAGACCATTGGGCAAGGAGGAGCTCGTATTCGAGCCAAATGGTCGCAACAGCACGCCACAGATGATATCATGTCTTCAGACGAGGAAGCTTATGCTTAATGGGTGTCGGGCATTCTTAGCAAGCATTATTTCAGCACCTGATGCTACTAGTCAGATTGTAGCAGACGTCCCAGTTGTTAGAGACTTTCCGGATGTGTTCCCTGACGACATTGCTGGTATTCCACCTTAGCGTGAGGTGGAGTTTTCCATTGATATCAATGTCGGGTACTGTGCCGATCTCCAAGGCACCGTATCGCTTAGCGCTTATAGAGATGAAAGAGCTCAAACAACAGATATAGGAGCTACTGGATAAAGGATTCATACGTCCTAGTTGTTCAACTTGGGGCGCACCAGTACTCTTCGTGAAGAAGAAAGATGAAAGCATGAGGCTTTGCATCGACTACTCGGAGCTGAATAGAGTTAAAATGAAGAATAAGTACCCATTGCCAAGGATCGAGGATTTATTCGATCAATTGCAAGGAGCAGCAATGTTTTCCAAGATAAATCTTTGCTCTGGGAATCATCAGCTGAGGGTGAAAGATGCAGATGTGCACAAGCATCATGTTCCATTGATTTGCAAACAAATAAATATCAAGAGTTTGAACTTGTTGATAAAAAAATAAACATAATAAATCTGTATATTGAAAATAATATAATAACAATTTATATATTGAATTTAATGTATTATAATGTCCCATGCAAACCATTTAGGCTTCATATAATTGATTTTGCAAAACTTATCTTGTTGTTTCATAAATTGGGGTGTGTCTATGATTAATGAATTGCGGTCCTAATTAGTTTAATATGTGATTCTAAAGTTTTTTAGTTCATCTTGAACACACAAAATTGAAATATGACATATGACCTATTATGAAAAAATTTAATATTTGTTGATGATTTACATATTTTAATAAGCTCAATAATACTAGAAGTTATCAAAAGAAATTGAAAAAACTTAAGAAATTAAAACATATTCTTCTAAAATAACAACTATAAGTTAATAAATATTTTGAGTCATATGTGGTTCGTTAAAGCATCTATATACAAGCAATCATTTTGAATGTTCCAAGAACTATCAATCAAATAACATCTAATTCTCATAGAGGAACACTTTTGTAATCAATCCAAATATCCGAACATAAAGAAACTTTATTATTTAAACGAGAAAATTTTTAATTAATTCTTTTTTGTCCAAGAAATAATTTTTTAAGTGTGTGTTTTAATGTATTTCGTGATATACGTTTAATAGAAATATTTTTACTTGTTGAAAACCAATTCTCAAAAGATAATTTATCACAAAAACTAAATTTCTTCTCTAAATTTAGAATCATAATATTTAAATAGCTGAGAATCATTACCCGTTTGAGACGAAATTATTGGCATTTGATTTTGAGAATGGTCAATACCAAATTCCACTGTATATTTTTTCCCGGCGTACCGCGTTAAAGGTTCATAATCATCTCCTTGTTGAAATTTGTAAGTTATTGAACAATATTTATATTTTGTTTGCAAACCGGAGGGAAGCGTCACCTTTTCAAAATATTTGGTGAAGATATTAGATATGTGGCGAGACACCGCTCGAGTTCTAGGCATTGTCTAATTGGTCATACTTTCTTGATTTGGATGATGATATGTTTGTTGAGCCGCCTCTTATTCTTGTTGCTGCTCATCGGAAAAATCAAGATCATATTCGTCAACATTGAATAAAGAAAAATCGTGATCTTCAAACTCTGACATGATTCTCTTTCCCTTGCCCTTACCAGTACCAATCCACTTGAACCATCCATTTGTATAAAAATAAAATTGAAGCGACTGGAAAAATAAATGAAAAATCGATAATAATCGACAATTGAATTTTGAAAATAGAGAAATAAAGTTTGAATTGAGAATTGTGTGGAAAAAAATGAAAAGGGCAGGGGTGTTTATAACTTAAATCCGAATTTAAAAAAAAAAATCAGTTGTCGAGATTGTTGTGTTGTTATTGCGGAAATGAAAGATCAAGGTTTATTTTTTTAGGCATAAATATTAATTTCAGGAATAGGTTTTCTATTTAATTTGTTTATATATGTTGCACTGCAGTATTTCTGGAAAAGGGAAATTCAGCTTCAACAAGGATCAAATTGCAATTGTATTCCTCGTCAAGAACGTTGCGGCAGTGATATTCAATGTGTCTTCCTAATTTTTATTTTTATTTTTTAAAAATAATATTTATTGAAGGGAAATATAATATTTTAATATATTCACTTAATTTAAATGATTTTCCTAATATTATATTTTCCTTGTTGATTTGATTGAGTATAATATCTTATGAGATTTTGTATAATTATGCAAATATTATCATGATATGATATTAATCTTCAATAGGAGTTTTGTTCCTAATAAAACACTTAATTTCCTTGTTCAATAGGTTTCCTTGTGGAGATAAAGCTATAGGAGAGAGAAGGTCTATAAATAAAGAAACAAGGACATTGTTACTCTCTCTCCCTCTCAATCAATAATACACGCACTTGTGCACGTTGTGGATTTCAAAAAAATATTTCTTCAAGGGACGTGCTGTTTTGAAGAGTGCCGGTGCATGTGCTGTCGTGATTGTTAGAGATATTTCAGACAAAACGCGTGCAAGTGTTGGCTGAAGATTGTTTCGTTGCTCCAAGCTTTTGGGATCACGTTTTTGCTTTCTTATTTATTTTTTAGTATTCGTAGTCGTTTTTAGAAAGCTATTAATTTTCTCAATGTGTTGAGAAAATTGATTTTAGTCATAATCACTAGTGATTGGTTTGTGTAAACATTTTGGTTTTCTAGTGATTAATTTTTGAACTGAGGTACCGCGCAAGTATTTATAATTGTGCAAATTTAATCATGTCCATCTATTTGTTTAAAGTCAATTTGTGTTACAAACTTTAATATTCCGCTGCATGTTGTCTTATATGTTGTAACATTTGACACAACACTTAATTCTGATAAAACACAAATTCATAACCTTACACGGCTGTTATCAAATAAACTCATATCTGTCAAGCATTATTTCTTTCAAGTGGTATCAGAGTCATCTCTTGATATACTAAGTTCTGATTCTGGGTTTTGACAGAAATATTTAAATGGACGCATCACTTGCAAATGTAGCACTTCGACCACCAGTCCTAGACAGAATTAATTACAGTCTATGAAAAGTCAAAATCAGATATTACATTAAATCCATAGGTTAACGGGCATGAAAGCGTGTTATTAATGGATGGATTCTACCGATAAAGATAGATCAGGATGGTGATAATTTGCCAAAAACGGAAACTGATAGGACCATCGATGAAGTGCAGAGTTCAAATTACAACTCGAAGGCCTTAAATGCAATATTCACTTCAGTCGACATAAACATGTTTAGTTTGATTACAAACTGTATTTCTTCTAAGGATGCATGGGATACTCTCCAAAAGCATTGTGAAGGCTATGAGAGTGTGCGACGAACTAGATTGAGGATTCTTACTACCAAGTTCGAGTATATGAGGATGAAAGAATCTGAGAATATACTAGATTATGACCGTCGCCTACGAGAAATTGCTAATGAGGCGTTCAGTCTTGGGGACCCTATCTCTAATAAACGATTAGTTAGCAATGTTCTTTGCACTTTGCTCGAAAGATTCAGCATAAAAATTTGTGCAATAGATGAGGCAAAGGACACGACTCAGATAGCTATGGAATATCTGATAAGTTCCCCACGCACGTTCGAGATGAACATGGATATGCAGAAGAAAGACAAAGGTAAAACGATTGTTTTCCAAGTATCCAATGACTCTTACAATGATCTCCTTCAAATATCCCAAGAGGTTAATGAGTCAGATATTTGTGAGGGTTCCATCGTCTATATCACAAAGAAATTTGGGGATTATTTGAAAAGAATCAGAGATAAGAAGGCTGGACAACCACCGAAATTTCCAAGTCTGCCAGCTCCTAAACCTTCTGTCCGACAACAGTTTCGACCAAGGAATGAAGCCAAGGTTCAATTTAACTCAAAGAAGTATGACTCGGTGCAGTGTAGAGAATGCAATGGATTTGGTCACTATACCAATGAATGTGCTAACATATTACGAAAGAATAGAGGCTATAATGTTTCTCTAAGTGATGAAGAATCTGACGAGGAGGAGAAATCCAATGATGAAGACAATCACACCTCCTTGTTTGCACCGTTGACAGAAAAACGTTGGCTGCAAGTGATAATAACAAAATTTTGGGTCTGTGTTAGAAGGAAAGATGGAAAAAGCTACCTAAAGTAGCCCAATGAAGGCTGCACTTTCAGTGTGGGAGCTACCCCTTCTAAAATTAACACAAAAATTGAATAAAATGGAAAAAGCTACCTAGAGAAGTCCAATAAAGACCGTTCTTCTAGTGTGGGAGCTACCACTTCTGTGATCAGAGAGATGTTAAGTCACTAAGTGTGAAGAAAAATTAAATTTTTTTTCTGGAATTGTGCGTGTTTTCAGAAGATGTGGTCAACACATTTGTGGACAACACTTCATCTGTAAACATATCTCATATTTGTTTTCAAGTTTCTATTTTTGTCACATTTTGTTGTTAGACATAAATAGGTCATGCATAAACATAACACTGTGAATATTGATGTGTCATGAGGACATGAGTATTTCAACAAAGAAAATTCAATGAAAATCCAGATTTTACGAAAGATTTAATAAGTGTGATCTTTGATGTTTTAGTGGTGCTAAAATCGAATTGGAGTTTAATTCTGGAAATTACCTTGAAAAATTATTGGATGAAATTATCTCAGTAATTTTTGAAAAACTGTTATGATTAAAACACTACCGTTACTTTCTTATCGTTGGATCAAATCGATTGTGATTTTTTTTACCGTTACACTGTGTTTTCGTAATTATCACTTCAATTCACACCGTTTCACCCCACATCATCCGAAAAATTCATTCTACAAGATTTCGTGATTTTCCTTTTGTGAAATTTCTCTCATCTTTCTGCAATTTTTGTGATTCTCTTCTTTACGTGCAATTTAATTTGTATCAATGGCAGGGCGTGTTTATGATCCTCACGACATAAGGAGTGAAATGGGCTATCAAGCCGATTCTACTTCCACCCCCACAACACTTGCCACAACATCTGCAGACACACCTACTGTAGAACCATCTTGGGAAATAGTTCCTGTTGCTGAACAGCCCATACCGTTGGAGATGAAATGAAATTTTGACATTGACAATCCGCCAGCTTACTCATTTTTCGATCCACCTCGCCCACCGATCAAACGATCCAAATGACAGGATGGATATAATTCTGATTGGACAACTTCCAAGCGATTTCGTCACAAAGGAGAAGTACCCAGCCGACCATCTCTTGCTGACCGAGAAAACTCTTCGGGGGATGACTCTGAAGATGCGGACTACGAGTTGGTAGCCCGGAAAAAACCTGCACAAACAGCTGCTGAGAAGTCCTCTACTTCGTCTAGTGAGAAAGCTTCGAGCTCTTCTAATGAAGCTACAGAATCTGATGAACATGCCGCCACTGTTCCCTCGTCGGAGACTAACCAGCCTGATGAAGATGAGATTTCGTTGGCCCAATTTATGGCCTCCTTGAATAAGGAAAAGCATCATGACCCATCTATTTCCGAGCCTCCACAGAGCACTCCTCTTGATGACTCCAGTGATGAGCAGATGCAAGAATATGCAGAAAGCCTCCTCGATAGTGAAGACTCTGCTGCATCCTCTTACAGTATTGAGGGAGCTTCTAATGAGGCTATTGCCTCTGTCCCTGAAAGCAATGAAGATTATCCTACTCCTCCAGATGTTGAGGACACTGAGGACAACACCGATCTCTCTGCATATGATCTCACTACTACCTTCAATGTCAAGTTCTACACTGAGCAAGCAGTTGCTCAGTGGCATTTATATGCACATCGCGACTTCGTGGAGGAAAAGAATGTCGATACCGATGCCTTTGCAAGACACAATTTGCTCGCATTTCTCCAACACTGTCATATGTTCTCCACTGTCTATGATGTCACACCATTTAGTCGAAGACATGTGCTGGAATTATACTCCAATCTATCACCTGGTGTAGGTGATGAAAGGTCTGCGAAATATGGGAAGGTCTTTGTTCACGAGAAAATATACGAGTTCAGCCCTGCCGCAATAAACTCCCACTATTAGACACCAATAAAGGATGAGGATGGACTTGCCCCAGACATTCACATGGTCACTTCCACGCTCTAAGGGGCCTCTTTACACAATTTTCAGCCCATCCCCAGCGCCTATCAGCTGCCAATCTTACATCGTTCTACTCCTTACTCCACAAATTAGCCATACGCAATTGGACACCGTCCACAAACACCACCATTGTGACAAGACACCAAGCAATGGTTCTGTACTCCATCGGAACGAATGGAGTCTTCAACTTTGGGAAGCTGGTGTTCAAAACGGTGCTTCAATATGCTGATGGAGGGCTCAAGGCGTCGAAGCTCCCGTTTCCAAGTTTGATCTATGGGATGCTGGTCTCTCAAGGCTTTGTTCGGAATGTTGATGAGCAACTGTCTGACATCAGTGAACTATTCAAGATTGCTCCTGCATTCTTTAAGGGCAACCGGATGGTTGATCTTCCCTGGTGCGCCTCTCCCACTAAACCTGCTGCAAGTGCCATTGCCCCGAGCAAGTCTGACACCCCCAAGTCCACAGATTTTATATTGCTCACCACAGATGAAGTTCAAGCACAAATCAATCATGTGATGTCCAAAATTGTTCAAGCAAAGGCTGATATAGCCTATTATGAAAAATTGGTTGCTGATTACAGGCTACTTCTGGAAGTGAGTGTCCATTTTGGACAAAAAACGGGGAGATAAAGATTAAACGCCTGCTGCTGTTGTTGGAGAAGCTGGTCCATCGGGGACCAAGGACAGTGATGAAGGGGATGGGAACTGATTTTCTTTTATGGCTGTGTTTCTTTTCTTTAGCGCTATCAGTTTGCTATATTTTACTTGCTAGGAGTTATGTTCTGCCCTGTGCTCGATGCAATTGCTTAATGATCTGTTAATGAAATTATGCAGGTGTTGTCCTAAGTGTTTCCAACAAAGTTAACAACACCCGAGCTAACTTTATTTTATTCAGGGGAAAAAAATTCTCTAATTCAGGGAGCGATGACTTGAGCTAACAAGGATAAATGAGTTTGATCTCATTTTGTCCAGAAAGACAAAAAGAAGAGATTGAAGGGAAATATAATATCTTAATATATTTACTTACTTTAAATGATTTCTCTAATATTATCTTTTCCTTGTTGATTTGATTGTGTCTAATATCTTATGAGATTTTTTCTTCCAGATAATGAGATAATTATGCAAATATTATCATGATATGATATTAATCTTCAATAGGAGTTTTGTTCCTAATAAAACTTTTACTTTCCTTGTTCAATAGATTTCCTTGTGGAGATAAAGCTCTTGGAGAGAGAAGGTCTATAAATAAGAGAAACAAGGACATTGTTACTCTCTCCCTCTCAATCAATAATACACGCACTTGTGCACTTTGTGGATTTCAAAAAAATATTTCTTCAAGGGACGTGCTATTTTGAAGAGTGCCGGTGCATGTGCTGCCGTGATTGTTGGAGACATTTCAGGCAACACGTGTGGAAGTGTTGGCTGAAGATTGTTTCGTTGCTCCAAGCTTTAGGGATCACATTTTTGCTTTCTCATTTATGTTTTAGTATTCGTAGTCGTTTTTAGAAAGCTATTTATTTTCTCAATGTTTTGAGAAAATTGATTTTAGTCATAATCACTAGTGATTGGTTTGTCTAAACGTTTTGGTTTTCTAGTGATTAATTTTTGAACTGAGGTACCGCGCAAGTATTTATACTTGTGTAAATTTAATCATGTCCATCTATTTGTTTAAAGTCAATTTGTGTTACAAACTTTAATATTCTGCTGCATGTTGTCTCATATGTTGTAACATTTGACACAACACTTAATTCTGATAAAACACAAATTCATAACCTTACACTGCTGTTATCATATAAACTCATATCTGTCAAGCAATAGTCATTTCATTAATTATATATAAAAACTAAGAAATCGTATAAAAATATTTCAGGTATTTTGCATGCCTATAGTTGGACCTCTTGGGAAAATCCACATTGCTGTGTTTCACTCTGTTTAATGCATTCTTAAAAAAAATATTTATAAACTTTAATTACTATTATAAAAACTTATTATATAAAAATATATGTCATTTGAGATAATACTCAAATAAAAATAATAATCTTACGTCATTAGATTGAGACTTTTTTTTTTTTATCTAAACTGAATAGAACTGTTAATAATAAAAAGATATAAAAAAATATTAAAATATCATATACTTTTTTGTTTATCAAAATTTTAAACAATAAATAAATATTTTTCAAAAAGTAAAAAATTTGTTGTTTATCATATGAATGAATTTTGACTAAAAATTTTAATTATTTTTATGGCATGTTAAAAAATATAGCTTCTAATCAAGATAAATAATAATAATAATATCAATTTACAAATAATAAATATTAAAAAAAATTCACGACACTGTTTTAAAAAATTGAAAAAAGTTATATTATATAAAATTATTTATATTTTATTTAATAAGATAAAGAGTAGTGAGAATTAAATTATAAAAGTAATACAAAATTATAACAAAAATTTAATAAATTATATAATTGATGCATACAATTAAATGTGTTTTATATTTTTCGATGAAATCAAATTCAAATTTGAGTATTAAAAAAGATATTGAAAAAACTTATTATTTTTATTTGTTTTCGAATATTAATGTGGTAGATGAATGCATTAATAATAATAAATATTTGCAAACACTCTTTGAAAAACAATCCCGAATTTTAATTTTTTTTAGATATATAAAACAATGGAAGATTGATTAATTTGCAGCTAATAAGTTTCATCCTGTGTGTGATGATAAAGCTGGTTCCCCTTTTTTCAAATAAGCACATACAACCGACAATTAATATAATGTTGTAAGTTCATGAGAAAGATTTATTCAACATTTTACACCTTTGTTATTATCGTTATTAGGGGTGGGCACAGGTCGGGTTTTTCGGGTTTCGGGTAGTACGGGTCGGGTACCCGATTTTTTCGGGTAGCATTTTAATTACCCGAGCCCGATCCGATTTAGGTCACTACCCGAATTTTCGGGTACCCGATAATTTCGGGTTCGGGTAAGGGTCGGGTTCGGGTTTTTTTTTTTTGACAAAGTAACATTTTATCATTTTGTGTCTACCAAATAATATATGACGAGAAAATAGGCTTATCAAAATAATATTGTCTCGTAAATGTGTACAAAAGTTACACAACAAATATTTATCTCAAAACTTAGAATGAGTATTATAATTAACAATCTTTAAATCGAGCATAAACTATTGAAATCCAACTTTGATCTTCACCAAAAAAATCAGAATCAACTTCTTGTTTGACTTTCAAAATATCATCTGGAATGTTTCATCACCTACATAAAGATGTAAATTTATTAACAAAAAAATAAACATGATAAAAAAAAAAGTGTACCAACCATTCATTTCATCAATGCAGGAAACAAAATCCATAATATAAATAATCATAAGTTTCACATGCATAAACTTCCAACCTTGAATTGATTACATTTTTTTTCACATTTACTGTTGAATTAGTTATGACTAATCAAACATAAAAAATAGATGTATCAACACCCAATTTTGT
The DNA here is from genome assembly GCF_025594145.1 of Primulina tabacum. Classification (NCBI taxonomy): domain Eukaryota; kingdom Viridiplantae; phylum Streptophyta; class Magnoliopsida; order Lamiales; family Gesneriaceae; genus Primulina; species Primulina tabacum. The sequence continues at coordinate 10,681,409 of NC_134550.1, forward strand.
CAACTCTGCAAAATAAACAAAGAAAATAAAATGTTAGTACTTCGAAATGTTGAGATATATATAAAGTAAATAAAATTAAATTAAATACCTTTGGCCTTTCCAATTTATTAAAGTGGACCGGTCATTAGAAGCCCATATGTTTTTTTTAAAAAAATCGGGTACCCGATCGGGTAATTCGGGTACCGATCGGGTAATTCGGGTACCAACTCTATACCCGAACCCGATCCGACTAAAAAATATTCGGGTTCGGGTACTACCCGAACCCGACTATTTACCCTATTTTACCCGAAAATTGCACCCGATCGGGTTCCGGTCGGGTGGAACCCGAAAAACCCGACCCGATTGCCCACCCCTAATCCTTATCATCGTACATTATTTTATACTTTTATCTTTTTTTGATATGAACACATATCATAGATGGTAAATAAAGAGAATACAAAATACACTGGGCATACCCAGGGATCACATAATCAGTGTTCAAAAACCATAATCGAAGAAAATGGTCATATCAAAAAATTGATACATCCCAAGAATGAAATCCAAATACTGGGAGACAAAATATGAACATCATCCAGCAGCCAGCGTTCGATGAACATGAATCAAAATCTTCCGAAAGATAGCTTCCACATCCGGCCTCTCACCGTCAAAAAGTGCCCTGTTACGAGCACTCCAAATGTGATAAACCAATGCAACTATCCTCGAGTGGCACCTCCGTGCACGCGTGGTAGTACCTCTGAATCTCCTGCGGAGAAGACGAAGTAAACCTGTCATAGAACGCGCCATACACTGAACTTCCAACCACTCCCACAATCTAACCCAAAGCTGTGTAGAAGCTGTACACTCAAAGAAAACATGTTGTGCAGTTTCATTTACAGTACCACAAAGACCACAAGACTTGTTTAGGATATAGGGTTGTCTGTCCTTTGTCAAGCACTTCCCATGAGCAAAAATCCAAAGGGCGAAACGGTGTTTAGGTAAGATGTGTGGTCTCCATAAAATTGGTTTCCACGGCCATCTACGTGCCCCTGGTAAGAAACTCCTGTAGGCTTCCGACAAACCCCTCGTCGTACCAAACCAAATAGACAATCTAGCCACCACCGCATCCCAACTCCCCTCACGAGCCAAAAGCGCGCGCATCACGGATCTCCACGAGCTTCTTAATGAGAACAATATCATCCTTACTCCACCTCCAATCCATGACATCATTCCAATAATAATGATGCACCCATTAAACCCACAATGTATCCTTCTTAATGTGAATATTCCACAAGGTCTTAGTGAGAAGCGCCTTGTTCTAAGCTCTAAGATCCCGAATACCCAAACCCCCATCCTCAATTGGCGAGCAAATCTTACTCCATGCAATAGGAGGATGCTTGCTCGTCCACATAAAGCTCCTACAAACCGAATTAATCTTGCCAATCACCCCACATGTGATAGGCAAGACCGAAAGCCAATAGTACTCCACACCTTGGACCACCGAACGAATCAACTCCAACTTCCCCGCATAGGAAAGAGTGTGTCTCGGCCATGCTGTGATCTTTCTGGAGATAGCATTGACCAAGACACTATAATATGACTCCCTCAACCTCGCTGCAGCCAAAGGAATACCCAAGTAAGGAAAAGGGAAAGAACCCTGACGAAAGCCACACATCCTCAATATCTCACTCCTATCAGGTTCTTTAACTCCTGCCATATAATATTAGATTTCAACACATTGGCTCTCAAGCCAGCCATCCTCCCAAAACTATCCACACACTCCAACAAAATCCTCACACTCATCACATCACCCCGAGACAGAATCAATAAGTCATCAGCATATACCAGATGAGTAATATGCAAGAGAGCGCACCTGGGGTGGAAATTGAAATCCGGCGACCGAGAAGCCCAAAGAAGAGACCTGGAAAGAATCTCCATACCAATGACAAATAAAAAAGGGGATAATGGGTCCCATTGCCTCAATCCTCTAGCACCTTTAAAGAACCCATGAAGTTGGCCGTTAAAGGAGATAGAGAATGATGTAGTACAAACACACTCCATGATCCATGAAAAAAACATAGGAGGAGGGAAGTTCAAGAGCCGAAGGGCATCACGAAGGAACTCTCAGTGGACTGTGTCATAGGCTTTCTGCAAATCAATCTTCATAATGCATCTAGCAAAAGTGCGCTTCCTAGCATAATGTCTCAGCATCTCCTGAGCCAAGTGGATGTTCTCAACAGTAGATCTACTTGGGACAAATGCACCCTGAGCCTGACTGATAAACGGAGAAATCACTGTCCCCAATCTGTTTGCCAAGATCTTGGCAATAATCTTGTAAAATAATGTGCAACAAGATATCGGCCTGAAGTCAGTGACTATAGTAGCATGGTCAGATTTAGGAACAAGAGCAATGGAAGCATGATTCCACTGCTTCAACAGTCTACCTGACCAAAAGAACTCTCCCACAGCTGAAACCACATCATCACCCACAATATCCCACGATTTTTTGAAGAAAGCAGAACCAAAACCATCCGGACCCGGAGCTTCGTCATCATCAATACCAAACAAAGCAGTACGGATCTCCTCCCTATGAACATGCGCAATCAACCCATCCACACAATCGTCACCCACCAACGGTACAAGAGAGACCACATTCACATCAATGTCAGTCCTCTCCATGCCAACACCTAAGAGGTTGCGGTAGAAGTCTAGAAACTCCCTTGCAATCACATCATGATCCAACGAGACAGTACCATCACCAAGAGTCAAAGCCACAACTAAGTTCCCGATTTTGATCCTTATTCCTATTGATGTTACGCTTGATCATACCATGAAAGAATTTGGAACATCTATCACCGTATTTCAAGTACTCACACTTCGTTTTTTGGGATAGAAATGATCTCTCCGCCTCAAGAAAAAACTATGCTCTTTTCCTCAACTCCACAATACCATCATCCACAAAACCACCACTAAGTGCCCGATTTTGAGCATCAATAAGCTCATCATTTGCCCGCTTTGCACGGCTCGAAATATGACTAAAATGCTCACCATTAAGTTGTTTGAGAACTCGCTTTATGCGCATCAATTTCTTTTTCAGTACAAACTGTGCCGTGCCACCACCCCATAGAACCAATTATCACCCACAAGACTGTGGTAGTCCGGATGTATAGTCCACATATTAAAGAATTTGAAAGGAGTGGCACGACAAACACTATCACGAAAAATGCTTACAACACTACAAGCATGGTCAGAGACACACCCCGGAGCCAAGAAGTCCACAAACACATCAAGATTCGATTGTGTCCAGTGGTGGTTAACCATTACCCGATCAAGTTTAGAAGAAATCGCCAAAGTAGACCAAGTAAAGAAACAACCCACATGGTTCACATCCGATAACTCAAGATGTGAGATACAACGTCCCAAGTCAACAATATCACGGGGCCTAATCGGAAGACCACCCATTTTCTTATGCGGGAATCGAACACGGTTGAAACCCAAAACCATCCACGGTAAGACCACACTATCACCACGACCCATCAAAAAATCCCACAATTGCCTCCTCTCCACCACCGAATTCAAACCATAAACAAATGAGATAACAAAAACTTTATGAAAATGCAAGCAAACAACATTCACATGAATCACTTGATCCGTCATTTCCAAAAGATCAACATTGACAACACTATTGTTCCACATAAGCAAGATACGACTCTTATCACTTAACAAGAAATTGTGAATAAAAGACATACCCGGGAAATTCGTAGCCATCATGCGATCCACCAAATGTGCCTTTACTTTGACTTCAAGTAAACAAAGAATACTCAAGTTATGCTTTTTAATCAACCCTTGAGCATTCCTTTGTTTGAGGGGCTTGTTAAAACCCCTCACATTCCAACAAGCAATCTTCATAAGGGGCGAGAGGCAGCCCTAAGCCGCCGAGCCTCCGCTTGAGCTCTAGTCATCAATATCGATTTCGCATTCAACTTAGGTAACCAACTTCGGGGGTCCAATTCAATAAACTCCGTAGAATTAGAGCTCGAACTCCCCGAATTGCACTGCTTCTCCAAACTCTTTAGGTAACGGATAGCTTTTTTAGTAGGTTTGTTAGTAACATCATCAAAGCCATCATCATCACACTCATCCACAAACACCTCCACAACAAATTTGTCACCACCATCACTAGGTGTGACCATAAATCTATCTTCCTCCACAATGGGATCAATGGTCTCAACACCCAAAGTGTCGCCGCCACCACCCCCATCAACCCCAAGATCGGGAGGCACCACACCATCAACAAAATCCACACCAGTCTCCCCACCATCTCCACGACCCCCAATAAACCCACGGCCACCCCCATCAACCCTAAGATCGGGTGGCACCACATCATTATCAAAATCCATACCAATCTCCGCACCATCTCCACGACCCCCATTAAACCCACGGCCACCCCTAGTGCCACGCCCACTAGCACCCAAACCCCCACGGTTTTGGCGTCTATTCCAACGACGTCAAGCATTACGGGACCGGCTTCAAGCACCATCCCTAACACCCCCTTCATGGCCCTCCACTCCACGGCCCTCCACTAAATTATCATCCACAACAATCCGATCTTTGTTACGCAAGCAATAATCCCAAGAGTGACCAAGTACATTGCAATCCACACAAGACTTAGGATCCGTCTCATAAAAGAAATTAAGTGTTACCTTGACACCCGTGGGGAGGGTGATAGTGAAGTCATGGATCTTGGGTTCGGAAGCATCCACCTCCACAAAGACATGAGCAAATTCCTTCTTATCTCTCGATTGGGTAAGTTGAGCGGTGTGTATAGGCTTACCAACAATCGAAGCAATACGACTAAGGGCAAGATTAGTCCAACAATCGGCCGGAAGGCCACGGACTTGCACCCAAGTCGGAAGAGATAGCATATCCTCAACCCGATACAAAAAAACATCGTGGCATCTCTTTTAGATAAAGGTATCGGCCAAAGATGAGATACAGCCCCCCCTTCAACACTACTTGACGATCATCATCACACACAAAGAAGAAGGTAATCCAACCACTCACATGAATAGAGAACTTAAGGGGGGTGTATTGGTTATAGATTTTTAATGACTTTTATGGAGTTTAAAAGTCTAGAGGTATTCAAACTAGACTTTTATATACTCCATAAAAGTTTAGTGGTATTCAATGTAAACTTTTGTAGAATTTTAAAAAGTCATGTGGTATTCAAACTTAACTTTTAAAAACTCTACAAAAATCTATAGGTATTCAAAATGTCAATAGACTTTTAATGACTCTATGAAATTCTATTAAGTACAAGAATTATAGCCTAAGGTACAACAATAAAATGTCAACAAAAGTATTTGATTCAACCTAAAGATTTGGATGTACATTTAATTGAGAAATCTCCCAAATTCAACAAACTTTCATTCTTTTCTCATCTATTTATTTTTTCTTTTATTTGTACTTTTTTAAAACATAATTAAAATTTAAATTTTTTATTAATTATTATATAACATTTTATTTTTAATTATTTTCTTTAATTTTAGTTAATCTATATATTAAATTATTGTATAAGCAAATTCATACCGATACTATACCAAAATTTTTGGTATACCGAACCAAAAAAACCTTACATTTTAAAAAAAATTATAATTTATTGTTTTAAAATATTATATATTTTAAAATTTTGTATATTTTTCCGGTATTTCGGTATATACCAAAATTTTCAAATTGGATATCGTTATCGAACCGAAAAATTCGGTATTGTTACCGTACCGTATCGAAATCTTCGGTATACTTAAAATTCGGTAAATTCAATATTTTTTTGTTATGGTAATCTCGCTATACCGAAAATTCGGTATTTTTTCCCACCCTAACAGGGCTTGTATTGGCATGTGCTATATTACACAATTTTCTTTGAAAGAAGTGTCAATTTGATGAATTTCCAATTGGACTAGATAATGAAGCTCAATTGTCTTCATCAGCACAAGTTTATGAAGGTGACGACTTTGTTCAGTTATTTAATACTCAAAAACAACAACGAGCAAATGCTAATGCATGGAGGGATATCATAGCCAATGGAATGTAGAACGATATTGATCAAATTGTCAGTAATGATTAGATTTTTTTTATCAAAGAGTACTCATTATTTTGAGTGTTCTTTTAATAGAATTTTATTATGAACTTATAAAAATATTATTCATTAATATGTTGAATTGACATAAAGAATTGAAATTTTGATTTCAATAAATTGGATAGTTCATTTGTCGTTTTTCACAAATTAAATTGATTTAACTTTTAAGTAAGTAAAATTCATTTAAATTCATAAATAAATAATAATAATTTAAAATTGAAGAGGTTATCTATGTCCAATAATTATTTTAAAAAAATTAATAAAAAATAAATCACAATTATAAACTACAAAATTCACATAATTCTATTAAAAAATTTACAAAAGCCTACAAAAATCTTGAAAAAAAGTCTATAAGAGTCTATGAAATTTGTTTTACAATTCTATGAGATTCCATAAAAGTCAATAAAAATCTATCAACTCCACAAAAGTCCATCATTTAAAAAAAGTTATTAAAAATCTTTGAAAGTATAGAATGAATACACCCCCTAATATTCTTGCCCCATTGTCGGATCACCTCCTTAACCGCATATCCATTCAATTTTCTTCCAACCACAAAACCAACCAAGCAAAAACCCAAAGAATCCTCCACCGTATCAATCTCATCAAAAGTAAGAGTCAACTCATTGCCTACCAAAGGAATGTATTTGAGCAAGCAAATCTCATTCGGCACCCTATTGTTGCGAAAAAGACTAGCATAGGATGGCTTGTTCAAAGTCGAACCCTTAGGACCCATTGATTCCTGGGCTGTAGTGTCAGTGGCAGCTTGGTTAGGAGCCACATTGCTCTTAGAACCATCGCCCAATGCAGCAAAAATGGTGTTAGTGGAGATGTAACTCATTTAGGCAATTCCACAAACACTTGGCATGTACAGATTAATAGCAACTCTAGAGTTGTTAATGCCCGATTACAGAAGAAGGAGGATGGTAAAAGCAAGATTAAACACACCTAAGACCACCAAAACAATACACAAAGCCAAATCACCATGCGCCCACTTTAGTGAGTGGGGAGAATCTTCTAGCCATTCGTCTGTTAAGGTGGTCTTTCTATTGATAACATTAATCGAATTAATTAGTATCTTGAACTCGATCGGTATAAGTTGCAATGTCATGAAAATTGCAAAAGATATCCCGTAAATTGGTCTGTTTTGATTTTTGATAGTTTGAAACTAATTAGGATTATGAACTCGGTCGGTATAAGTTGCAATGCGAAAATAGCAAAATATATCCCGTAAATTGGTCTGTTTTGATTTTTGATTCACGTTTAGTTAAGGTGCATAAACTTACTCCCTTAAAAATTGTTAACAGGCTAATATATCCTTTGTTAACAGGCTAAGATGATATGAGCGCATATGATATAAAGATTTTAAAAAATATTGGTGGTAAAATTTAGGTCCGAAGAATTAAAAGAAAATTCAACCAAATAATTCTCAACTTTTTCGATAGCTTTAGAGATAAAATAAATTAGAATTAAAAACTTCTATAATATATTTCACAATTAATTAAAAATATTAATTTTAAAATTTTTAATTAATTAATAATATTTTTCGTTACTTTCAAAATTTGTGTTAATATATAATATATTTGATTTTTTTATATATATGTATAATATGATTGATATGGTCATTTTGTGAAAACCGAATGACATAAAAAGCTCTTAGGGGGCCTTAGGCAAAAGCTTTCAGCGTTTAGGCGTCTAGGGCTTTCAGGTTTTTTTATTTTGGGCTTTTAAATTAAAGCCCAAATTTTAAAAAATCTGAAGAAAAGTGTTTCAGGATTTTTACTTTTGGGCTTTTAATTTTATATATATGTAGGGTGGAAAGTTTTCTTCAGTTTATCCACCCAAATCCTCTGAACACCGTTTCCGCCGAAAAGAAAGGAGAAAATAATGGAAGGTAAGCGATTAAAGAAGGGAAAGAGAAGAAAATTGCTCCACAGCTCCTCCCAAACCCGATTACAGAGGAGGATAACAATTATGATTTATTAAATTCGGAGTTAATAGTATGTGATTTATTAAATTCGGGTTTTAAATTTAAATTCCTGGACAAATTTGATTCCGATAAAGGGTTTTGTAGGATTCTATATACCCGAAACCCACATTTAGATTAAATTATATCATTTAACAAATCACGAAAACTCTTGTAAGTCTGTCTCGCATATCAATTTTGTAAGAGTGATCTCGATCAAATCCGACCATTGAAAAAAAAAAATTTATTTTTCACTTAATGTATAAATCGGAGTCGATCCTTCCTATATCGTATGGTTCAAATTAAACATTAGCATATATAATAAAAACGAGAAAAATGAAATTTATATATATATTAACGAGAGTATCGAAGAATTAAAGATTAATAATTTTATTCCATTATATTTGATATCTCCAATACTGTACATTTTGATAAAATTGGAGACAAAAATAGCCATATTTACCTTTTAAATCCTTTTGATAAATTCAAAACAAACATTTTTTTAGTAAATAGAGACGACATATAATATAATATATAAAAAGAAGAAAACAAAGGTCAGTAACATTGCAAGTTGCAACCCACCACCCGGGAAGTCACGAGGGTCTTGCGAAGGGCCGTGTTAGAACTTTTTCGTAGCAAAACCCACAAATAGGAAAACGAGTAGTCCACAGTTAAAGAACAAAGAGGTAATAAGAGCATACATCAAAATTCATGGGGTCCACTGCCACATACTCATTATAACAACATATTTCTTTTACACACATTCCTTTTAACATTAAAACTCATTATTTTTGGGTCTCACAGTCCACTCAATAATCTTAAACTTTTTTCATATTAAATAAATATGTTGTAAACATATTTTACATTATTTTAATTTTTAAAATAATCTTAATTTTTAATAAAATAATTTTATTAATTTTAAAAAAATAATATTAATGTTTTTTTAAATATATTTATTAAATAAAGTAGATGTTCGAAAGAAATACTATGACGAAAGAAGAATTTAAACAAGGCTTGAGAAAATATATAGGTCTTGCCCCACATTTCAAAATAAACATTTGACCTAAACTCAATAAATAAAATCTAATTTACCACAATATTTATAAACAACGTTCAAATTTAGTATATATTACTTAAATTTATCAAATTATAAAAATTATTTTTTGATTGTTCATAAAATTTATTTTTAAAAAATTGTTACAAATAATATACATTAGGTATATTAATAATTATTGATAATAGTTAAATTAAATATTGTAAAAATTAATATATTTGAATAAATATTAAGTTCATGAATAATATATTTAAAATAATACACATAATTATATATATAGCTACATATATAATAAATATAAATTTATATAATTATTATCAAATTAACGTACAGAAATAAATACACTATAACATATGCATTTGTCTATATTAACTAGTAAGATCTAACATACAATTAAATAGAACGATACAATTAAATAATCTAATATAAAACAAGTTTGAAGAGTGGACTTTGAAAGTTGAATCCGAGAACCAGATTTGCAAAATCAAACAAAAACTCTAATTATAGTAATTAAAAAGCATGCAATTTGGGGGAAAAAAGGCAAGAACTCGTCTATACTAGAGAGAAAGGACGAAAATCAGTGAAAAAATGAATGGGAAAGGGGATATATATAGGTGATTAGTGACGGTTTTTTATTTAAAAATTTGAATACGATTTTCAAAATTTAAAATTGTGAAGAAATTTAATTTAAAAAATTTCATCGCAATTAGCAACATAATTATTTAAAAAACCTTTGCTATGTATTAGTGAGATAGTTTTAATACTGGCAAAAACTTGTGTGAGACGTTTTTATGGGTCGTATTTTGTGAGACAGATCTCTTATTGGGGTCATCCATGAAAAATTATTACTTTTTTATGTTAAGAGTATTACTTTTTATTGTGAATATCGGTAAAGTTGATCCGTCTCACAAATAAAGATTCGTGAGATCGTCTCACAAGATACCTATTTTTTAATACTATGTGACTAATATTGCTACGGAATATTAAAATATTCGCTTCTTTTAGCGATAGATTTATTGAAACGCCTCTAATATTACCATGGTTTTAAGAAAACCGTGGTTATATTGTCTACGATTGTCTTAAAATTGTAGGCAAATTCAATATAGCGATAAAATTCACAATATCATCCCTAAATTTAACAACAGTGTTTTGAAAACCGTCATTAAATTAGCTTCTTCTTTTTTCTGTAGTGAAGGCTATCGTCTTCAAAATAATCCAAATACAAAGCACCATACCACAACACCCCCGTGTTCTTTGTTTTTCGAAAAATAACCTAAATTTAAAATAGACCAACTTACAAAATCAGAATCTATTTTTCATGTTAAATATTTAAAAAAGTTAAATTCGAAATTTATAACTTAATCTCAAATTTATTTTATTAAATTAAATAGTTATTATTTATCAATTATTATTTTAAATCCAACTTAAATATTTTAATAATTAAATACAAATTTATTTTTTTTCATATTCAATCTTTCAATCCAAGTAAAAGACGGCCGTACCGTACCGAGAACTAAATGGCTGATTCACTTCATTTTCGGACTACTCGTGTCGTAGTCATCTAGCTGGTCTGTTTGGGCTCTCCAACTACCACCATTAATAGGCGCAGGAGACTTGGCCAGTGACTTAACTTAACTTGGAATAATATAAATCGAATTTCTAATTTCTATGTTAAAATTAGAAACTGGATTCAATGGAATTAAATTATTGTTTGAAAATAATGATTTAGCCAACCTCCCAGCATTTATTAGTTTTAATGGCCAATTTTTCCTTACAGAAATTTATTTGTATTATTTAGCCAACTTCCCAACCATGTTATGATTCATTGAGAGTATCTGGATTTTCATTGTTATTGAATGCGAAGTCAGTATGATGAATGCCGGAAAATTTTAATAGGTTTCTTGTGAGACGATCTTATGGATTTTTCTTTCACGAGACAGTTCAACACTGTTCATATTTACATTAAAAAGTAATATTTTTTTCACGGGTGATCCAAAACACCATTTGTTGGGTGCAATAATTGTCCCTGCTTGGTAGAGCGATCGAACCGTGATGCTTGAGCTGATGTGCGGTTTAAAAGATTTGAGTTACACAATTACTACTAGCTATAGCTTTTGGTAAAGTGGCAAGCGCTCGGTCCTACAATTGGTATCAGAGCCAATGTCACAGGGTTCGATTCTCATTGATTGCAAGGAGTGCAATTATTGGGAGGGAGATTGTTGGGTGTAATAATTGTCCCTGTTTGGTAGAACGATCGAACCGTGGTGCTTGAGCTGCTGTGCGGTTTAAAGATTTTAGTTGCACCATTACTACTAGTTATAGCTTTTGGTAAAGCGGCAAGCGCTCGGTCCTACACCATTTCTTCCTCCATCGATTACGGTAAGATATTTCAAGGGTAATTTAGGTAAAACATTGAATAATCTTTAATTTATGGAATCTAAAAAATCATATCAAACATTATATTATTTTATCATCATATATATTATATATATTACATTTTCTTATCTATCATTTTTATCACTTATTTACTAATAATTAATAGTTTCATCTTTCGAACCAAGTGCGTGTGGCCTAAAGATGCATCTAAGGGTGTCAATTCGGGTGAATAGGGTGAGTTAGGTCGGGTTGTGCAATAATACTATTCAAAAATTGTTCAACATGAACCCGAGACAACACGAAAACTCTCGATTCGAACCTGAACCCGTATCAACCCGATCAACCCGATTTTAATTTTTTAAATTTTTTTTAATAAAATTCAAAAAAAATATTTGAATTTAAACACACAATAACAAAATCTCCCTCATATATATCATTTAAATTTGAAAGTATAATTATAGAAAAATAAAATAAATTTACTAAAGGAAATAAACAATTGTTTAAAAAATAAAAAATGTTCAAAATAAATATTAAATTATGAAAATTTATGATATAAATATAAAATAAATATTTTTTCAAAAATACAATATATAAAATGTAGGCAATATTTATTAATTTAAAAAAAAATTTAAAAATTTCGGGTCAACCGAACCCAACCCGATCATTTTTTCGGATCACTATCGGGTCCAACTCGATCTGACCCGAATCCGAAACCCCAAACCCAAACCTGTTTTTTTTCGGGTTGATCCGTGTCGGGTTGGTGAGTCGTGTATGATTTTGACACCCCTAGATGCATCCCAGTGTGGACATTTATCTTATATATGGGTCATGATCTACACTTATCCTTATATATAGAACTCGCACGTATACATGTCAAAACGGGCTGACGGGGCGGGCCAGCCCGCCATTTTGACGGGCCTCTAAATGGCCAACCCAGCCCAACCCACCTTGGGCCGCGGGTTAGGCGGGCCAACCCGCTTATTATTTTTTTTTAAAAAATACTAAACAGTATTAAAATAAACATAGAAGAAAAATATATTTCAGTCAAATAGTTTCATAAAAAACTTAAAAACATTGAAATAAGACATTGAAAGCATACAACAATCAACATAATCCATAAAAATATAAAGTGCTTATTCTAATTCACACAAGATTTCATCGTACACATGTACAAAAAATTAACTCATATAATATCACCAACCGTAAATACAATGAAAACTTTAAATGTGAATTTCAAATCTTTTTTAGTATACATTTTCTCCAGTTTCTTAAGGATTTATCCTCACAAGAAAACAAAAATTAACGATCTTAAGGGTTTGTCCGCACAAGGCACCTAGCTCTTACCATCCACATTTTCTTAAAAAGTGAGAAACTATTGGAACATAACAGAAAGTCGAGGAAACAGACGGTTGTAAATTTCAAAAAATATTGTGTGTTCAACAATACACATAATTACTTTATTTAATATATTATTTCGATAATCTGGATTAGTTCGAGTTAAACATTAAAAAAGGGAGGAGACCGGAGAGTATAACATCTTCAAAAAAAAATAGAAGTATATAGATTTTACCAGAGTGATTGAAGTTAGGCACATGAGAAAAAATAAGGAAGAAATATGAATTTTTATATAAAACTTAAAAGTATAAAATTCTACCCTAATTTGGCGGGCTTAGGCACATGAGAAAAAATAAGGAAGAAATAGGAATTTTTATATAAAACTTAAAAATATAAAATTCTATCCTAATTTGACGGGCCAGCCCGCAACCCAAACGGGCTCAACCCGTTTGGCCCGTCCTCCAAACGGGCTGCTATTTTATCAATCCAACCCGCTCAATTTTTATGGCGGGGCGGGCCGACCCGACGGGCCTGACCCAATTTGACAAGCCTACTCGCATGTGAGCATAAAGATGATCGTCATTGGATGTATGATTGACGCAATCTAAGAATAACATCTCATTAATAGACGACTACCTATATAAGAAAAAAATGGTATCTATTATTTAATTACTTTTAATTAAATATGTGTGACTTTTTTAACAACTAAATAAATTCATAATGGAACATTGATTGATTAAAATATAACCCCTTTTTTTTCCAACATGAAGTACTCTAACTTTTCACCTTCCCAATATCTATCCAATTAGTCTCATTTACCCGAATTAATTTCAAGAAATTTAGTATAACAACTCATCCACGGGTGACAAAGATCACTCGTTTAGTTTGTATTTGAAACGATGAATTTTAAATGTATTTTTATTATTTAGAGAAGTTAGACTAATCATTTCAAATCTACAAGAAATTTACTTAAATTATTGATTCAATTTGGGTGAAATCCTATATATATCTGGAAAACAGAAACAAACAATCCTTTTCGGCTTTTAATGATCTTTTCTTTTTTCCCTCATGGACCATGATGAAACTTTTTAAATTTTGAGTGATAGAGAAGTTCGAGGTAGGGTTTGTAGAGTGTTAGGAGATTAAACAACCCTCACCACTCTCACGACACACACCATAAACAGATGGAGGGGGAGTACGCAAGACTGAGCCACCTATTTGTGACGGTGTTCCTGTTCAGTTTCCAATCATATATGGTCATTCCCACCATCGCAGATGTCACCGTCGGTGCAGTGTGTGGCGGTAGAGATGAGTGCTCTCTCGCCATTTACCTCACCGGTTTCCAGCAGGCTGTACGTATTCATATATATATTTATATATGATCGTATGATTCATATCTACACTTTTGGCTTTTTTTTTGTCTTTGGCAGATTTCAGGGTTAGGTTCTGTGGTGATGATGCCACTTCTGGGTAATCTTTCGGATTCTTACGGCAGGAAAAAGTTACTCGCAATTCCGATGTCTCTTGCTATTATGCCGCTAGGTATATATATCTTGTTTTGCTGGCTTTTTATTGCTTGAACTTACTGAAAAATCCCGTAATTTATGGCAATGAATGCATATAAATAAACAGTAATCTTGGCATTGAAGAGAACGAAGAATTGGGTTTATGCATACTACGCATTCAAGACTTTCACTGCCATGGTTACAGATGGGGGTGTTTTATGCCTTTCGTTTGGTTCCTTGGTAACTTAAATACCTAAATTTGATATGCAATTAGCTGTTGTTATATATATAACTGAACGTGCATGGCTGCAGGCAGAGAGTGTGTCGGAAGAGAAGCGCGTGGCAGTGTTTTCAGTTCTCTACGGAGTTGTCTCCTCTGCAAATGTTCTTGGTAACTTAGGCGCTCGCTTCCTCTCCACTTCTCAAATATTTCAGGTCCTGCATGCTTAAATACAATTATACAGCATTAGTTTAATCTGTCCAGACAATTATACAAAGAAATGAAATATTAATCCGCAGGTTGGGGCGTTTGTATCCATTCTGGCATTGGTTTACATGAGAATATTTGTCAAGGATTCGAGCAACAGATGTAGTAGTAGCAGTAGTCGTGATGATAATATCATCGATACTCCTTTGACGTTGGAGGAAAGGACAGAAAGTTGTAATACTGTAGGGTTTCTTGGAACTCCATCGCCAAAGGATATATTTCATTTGTTCAACACCAGGTTAATTACGTATATTAAATCCCACTAGTTTTATATTCTATAATAATTTACACTAACTAGCTAACAAGATTTTACAGCATTACATTTGCACTAGCTGCATCCGTTACATTGTTTGGCGGCCTGGCTGATGCCGGAGCTCAAACTTTCTTACCGGTACCGATCCCCTCTCATCTTACAAACTTCTCTTTCTCTAAAACATCAACTTCTTTGGATTTGGATTATTATAACTTCGATTACACTCTACTTCTAACTTGCCATTAATGTTTGAAACTGAAGAGATCATATAAAAACATATATATATGGTTCTTAAGCATTCGAAAAAGGAGACCGTCGTATCTTGGAATCGACTCAATTTTCTCTCTTGATTGCGCTACCAAATATCTAGAATCTAAATTTCGTTCGCTTGAGGACATCTTTTTCATATTTTCTACGTAGGATGAATTGAGGAGGTCCCCCTAGCTAACTTGGATCGGACACACATAAAATTATATATATATATCTTCTATAATCAAAATATCTAATTTATTATTCCCTGAGACAAAATATTTAGAAAATTAAAGCTATGTTTGGGTTTCAAGGAAATATTTTCTTGTTTTTAATTTAAGGATATTAGTCAAAATTAACTTTGAAGATGTTTTTAGAATATAGTTTGAGAGGGGAAAACCAATTATTTCATCATTTTTTTAATTATTAAATTTATGCAGTATTTCTTGAAAGCCCGGTTCGGTTTCAACAAAGACCAGTTTGCAGTCATGTTCCTCATTATCAACATCGGGGCAGCGCTATCAAATGTATCTATCTATCTATATATATTCACAATTAATTAAATCAATTTTCTTTATGAATATTTAAGAATTTTAATGTGGCAATGCAGGTGGTCTTCATGCCTAAGTTGGGACCTCTTTTTGGAGAAATTACATTGCTTTCTTTCGCACTGTTCATCGCGTTCTTAAATGTATGTTATGTCATGTTACATTATATTACATACAACCTTTATTTATTTATATATATACGTGATCGATCATATTCCAACCAACACAAGGTGGTTAATTCCCTTTATGAGTAAGTTTTATGATCAGTAATAAGGAAAATGTATTTTTTTTAATTTTATTCTTAATTATACTATATATATTTTTGCAGATGCTGCTCAATAGCTTATCATGGGCACCATGGGTGAGGTTTTATATATACTAGTTACTCTGCACACGCGATGCGTGTGTGTACAGTCTTTTTAATCATTATCGATGGACTAAAGTGAAATTTGACAAATTATGGAGGGACTAAATTGATTTTTGAATTGTTGAAATAAAAAAAATAAAAATTAAAGTGTGTGTTGAAATTGAAAAAAAAAAAACAAAAATCAAAAGTGTAATATTAGTATCATATAAGGGTAAAATTAAAAGATTGTGTGTTGAAATTGAAAAAACAAAAACAAAAAACAAAAGTGTAATATTAGTATCATATAAGGGTAAAATTGGAAGAAAAAGTTGATGTCCTCTCTAGGTAGTTATTATCATGTCCTCACACTTAATAGTATAGTATAGTATATATATATATAATATATATATGGTGCTGCCCCAAATATACAAAATTATAATACTTTACATTTTTTTAAAAATACTTTTGCATGCATGCATGAGTTTAGCTGATTATATATGCATGCAGGTACCTTATGCAGCTGCATCCTTGGGGATATTCTTTACTATATGGTCCTCATGTGTGAGTTGTTTTTTCTTCGGAATATTAGTTTAGTCGAGTTACACGCACGCACGCATGCACGCACACACACGCACACACACACACACACACACACACATATATATATATATATATATTTGAAAAAAGAAAAGTAATTAATGTCGAATACAACAGGCAACGAGCATTGCTTCAAAACAAGTCGGGCTTAGTGAACAGGTGTGTTAAAATTTTGTGCAAAGTATATTTAAATGCACGTCTGCACTTCTGGATAACCAGTAGTCTATTTTGTAATGAAGTCATTACGAGGTTATTACATAAAATGAAATGAAAATTCTTATAGTTGTTCATAAAACTCGTCTTATATAGATATATATACACACAGACACTCTTAATAATATGTCCTTGTACGAGTAAAAAAAACATGTCACTGGTCTAGGTATAGATTAAACTTTTTTTATTTATATTTGAATAGATGAATTTGATATTAAACCAGATATATTTAATTCGAAATATAATTTCAAACTTAGATATATATTTCAAATCATACTAATCTTAAATTTCAGAAATGATTATGTCAGATAAAGAGTAAATTCAAAATTCATTCAGACAAACATAACAATTAAATTGGAAATTGATGAACCAATTATTTTGTACTAATGCGAGTGTATCAGGGGATTGCACAAGGATGTATGATGGGCATAATATCATTGGCCAACGTCGCTTCTCCTTTAATTTTTAGTCCTTTGTCTGGTAATTTCAAAGATTTAAACCATGACTCTGTTATTTTGTATTGTTTCTTCGATAATATCTGATTCTTTATCGAATTTTATGTAAGTAGACAAAACAAACAAAATGTTCTTTGAAAAAGTTTTAAAAATTAACATTTTTTTCTCTTTTGGCAGCTTTATTTCTGTCTGAGGAAGCACCCTTTCATTTCTCTGGGTTCTGTGTGCTGTGCATTGGACTTTGTTATGTAAGGTTCATTTCATCCTTGTGATTTTATATATAAAAAAAAAACACACACACACACACACACAAAATATATGCTGATCACTATTTATATCAACCATTGGCAGCTGATGGCTTTCATTCTGAGTATGATCATAAAACTCATTCCCAGTCCCTTGAGAGACAGAGTTAGCAAGCAGCATTGTGTAGTGTCGTAAATCGAATTCGTGCTCAAATTAAATTTTATTGTGAAATATAGCAATTGTACGTCAAGGTTCCCTCAAATTAGAGAGAACTTGTTCAGTACATGGAAGCAAACATGTAATGCTTATTAATTATCATGCGATTACTTGTTAAATAATGGACAGTAGAAATTAATTATACTAGAATTTGTTGAATTCTTTCGGAATTTTCTTGAATAACGTTGAATGTTGGCCGCAGTAATCTCATTACGAACTATCATAATCACATATTTGTTCTCAAACAGATCGATTGAGTTTTACAAATTACTAAGAATGAAGCTTACGGCCTTCTAAATTTTCTCTCTACTCAGTGTTTAATTTGTTCATTCTATATTCCATGGAATTATGACATTTTTTATATTAATTTTCAGACATCAGATAGATTCAGGCTAACTCTCTGTTATCTCTGTTTCTTGATAAGGGATATACCTTTATTAGTATACTCAGAAAGAAACCTGCCAGCTGCACAAGATTATATATACTTAGATCAGATTTACCAACATTAGTCATTTGGAGCATATGCTGTGTGTGACAAGTTGTTCTTACCCAAGCAAATCCAACACAAAGGATACCGAAACCTTGGAAGTCGAATGGAGCCTTCTCAGACAAAAATAAAGCTGTGACAAAGATATTGTTCAAAGGTTGAGTGATGCATATGAAATATCATACTTAACATGCCATGTCCTGTCCCTAAATGCAAGAGCATAAAATTTCGCATCACCTGACAAAGGGCTGTAAATTAACGGGGAGATCAGATTTGCTAACGATGTGATGCCCAAAATGCATCCTTGGGCAAGCCCCTACAAACCGAAGAGGCAATAGAAGCGAGTAGTTAACGATAAAATCATTCCATAAAATGTCAGCACAAAAAAATCTAAGATTTGGATGACTATTATATAATCACATCCCACAAGGCATTAAGGCATTGATTATCATCTCCCATGATTTCAACTACAATATAGCATGCACACCTGTTGGTTGGGTCCAACTTGTTTTGAAACTATGCTTCTTACCTGTATAGTTCAGAAGCGAACCACATATCAACAAATAGTAACCAAAACCGAACAGAACTTAATCTTGGCTATAGTGAACTCACAATTGGGCTCGACAAAAAGAGGAATAGACCCATCAAGGCAGCAGCGTAGGGTACCTAAAACACAAATTTTGAAGGAAGAAAAAATTTTGTTTACTGTGTATTCCTTCACTGACTTGGTACTTACACAAGCAGCACAAGATATAAGGATTTTCATTTGCACTCCCAAGTAGAGTTTCAAGTGCATGATAATCATTGAATATTAAAGAGCATACCCAAGTTGCCCATGCGATGCTGTCAAAGAACATCTGCACCAAACCAGAACCAATTTTTAATAAAGTAACTGATACATCAATATCTTCATGTATAACAGTATAAGCAACGGTTTTAAGTATGAAAGGTGACTGAACAACACACATTTAAGAATCCGGCAAAAAGTGCTATAGATAGCAATGTCTCCTCTCCAATTGCAGGACCAAATATAGGCATGAAGATCATCTGAAGAAGTTTTTCATTTTAGTATGCGGTAGAGGCCACAATTAAGTAAACAAAAAAGCTACAAATAGCATTAGAAGAAGCAAAATAGCTAATGGGACAGAAAATACATTTGATAGGGCTGCTCCAATGTATGCAATAAGTAAAAGGTCTGCAAATTGATCTTTCCCGAAGTGGAAGCGTGCCTTTAGGAAATACTGCAGATGATGGATAAATAATAAAGTGAGCACGTTGAGAAACTTGCTCACTAAACACCCACCGATCCAATGGAAAAAGGAACATAGGATACCAGTAAGCAAGTTTGAAGTCCACCCTCTGCAAGGCTATAGAAGAAAGCAACAAATGCTGCTAATGAAAAAGTAAAGCTGCAACACGAGGATCAAGTCATTCAGTAAAGGGAGAAGAAAGGGGGCCCAGTCAATTTTTGATATCTATGTAAGCTTAAAAGCTTTTTAGTGCATGTCATATTAAAGAAACTGCTGGGCAATCAGAGACTTGAAGTGCCATCATCCACCTGTAGAAAATTTTTAGTCTGACACAGTGGAATTTTCATAACAAATTACATGTCATGTCAACATAATGATCCATTAAAGTTTCACTTCCAAACAAGATCAGATATTTCTTCAATGTAGTAGGTTACAAAGCAAACAAATATGATCAGAGGAGACAAAAATGCCCTGATTTACTTAGGCATCGAGAAAGTTTTGGAATTTGTGAGTTACTGTTCTTCTTTCCTAAAACCTCTATTTATCTGCTCCAAATATACTAGCAACAAAACAATTTTTAAACAGCTATTATCTTCTTTTTGTGAATGCAGTATAGTCTGCATCGAGTTTATTTATTCTGGAAGAAATTCCTAGGATCATCATGACCAGAAGAGAGAAAAATACAATTATAGGAAAATATTAAGTTTCCAAAAAAATTCAAGCATTATACCTGCTTTTTAGCAAACAAAATATATCCTTTGGTGATGGAATTTTCCTACTGAAGTCCATCTTCTCCAACGGTTTGACACTGTCGTCATTGCTTTCTATTTCCTTCAAAATTGGCTGTTCCAAAGCATCAGAGGGGAGTTTTGTATCCACAAGAAAAACTGTCATGTAAATTGCTGCAGCAATAGCTGTAGCTGCTGCAACCTGAATGAATTGAATCACAGATCACTGGCTTATAAAGAATAAAAAGTTGCTAAAATTTGCTTTTGCTGAAAAGTAACCGATACCCTGGGGACTAGGCTAACCAATGAAAATTTAATGTTTTCTGAACTGATCAAGGAAAGACCTGAAATATCTGAATTGTGGAGAGCAGGCGAGCAGCTAAAGTACCGCCAACATATGCAGAGAACATCACACCGGAGAGAAGTCCAAATGCAGAGACACGATTCGCTGCTGATACATTGTCTGCCTGGAGAACAGACCCCATATGGCCGAACTTAAACATTGAGTATCTTCCCAACTAACATCAATATCTCTTAAATCGAATTACAGTAACTCAAGTAATAACCCACAATCCGCTCTAGTAGAACGAGCTAAGACCTCTAGTCAAATTTGAACGAGCATAACAATTTACTGCCGATATTTCAGCGAGAAGCTAGCTTATCAGACTCTCACTTTGCACCATTTATATCACTGATTCTCGTCCCCGCATTTACCATTTTCACAGAATTCATAGCAAGCACGCGTTGATATAGGTTTTTTCCAGTAAAAAATTATGTACATCTCTGGCCGACAAATAACAAGTTGAATGCTTTTGGTATGGTCTGCCACAATACCAAATTAAAAACATTTAGCTAAATTTGAAGGAATTCCACTAGATACTCTGACACATGCTTTTTGCTAGGATATCAATTACAGTAGTAAACTTAGCAAATGAACTAAAGGCACTCCTCTCTTGTTACAGCCAACAGCAGTGTCATTTCTTTTTCTTGGCAAGTCTCGGAGTTTAATAAATAAATAAATAAATAAAATGGGAAAATGATCAATTGCATATCGTGGAATTTATAGCGTCAAACCAGAGAAGTATTACGTAAGTAAGATGAAGTTACCGCATAAGCAAGAGCAAGGCACACGCCACTTTGGGTAAACATGGCAGTTATAGTCCTAATGGCATAGTATGCGTAAAGGAAGCTTTTTTCCCTCTTCGAGGCCAACACAACTGCACATATTAATATGGCCAAATATAACCCAAGAAACGCATCATCGGTGAAAAAAAGAACACTTGTACTGTTACATACACACCGTTGGGTATAATAGCAAGGAAAAGAGGGATTGCCAGCAAAGCTTTCCTACTATAAGCATCAGAGAGATTCCCAAGCAGCGGGGTCACTATCACAGATCCTAATCCTGAAACCTAGTAATTGTAACAGAAATGTGATGAGAATCTGATGAGAACTTCAAAAAAAACAAAATATTGGTCAGTTTAATTACCGCCTGTTGGAAGCCGGTGAGGTAAATGGCTTGAGAGCATTCATCTTTTCCGGGGCAAAGCGCGGCAATGGAAACGTCGGGGAGCGCAGGACCTCCAATTAATTCGGCGAAATTCGACAGAAACATCGTCACAAAAAGGTGGCTCAGTCTCCGCCAGTTTTCCATGTTTTTCCCCAGCCTCGAATTTTTGAGCTCACAGAATAATTATGTATGACTTTAAGTGCTTGTTTCATTTTGACTCGATTTGTACGATAATTGATGCTAAACTACAATTATTTGAACACAAAATTCGTCGATAACTCGGTACATAATTTCATGAGATAGATTTTTTATCTGATTTAACTGATAAAAAAATCATTTTTACCCCAAAGTAATATTATTTATGATAATTATGAATCAGATCAACATATCTCACAATAAAAAATCATTAAATCGTCTCACAAGAAAATATACTAGTATATTTACCAATTATCGGATCAATTATCTAAAATAATTTGAGTTATATTTTTACGATGGATTATAATATTTAAGAAAACAAAAACACTCGATTGTAGGTAAAAATTAGAGCAAAATCATGATCTAAGTAATTCTAGAGCTAAACTGTTTTTTTTATATATATTATTAAAATGTCGTGTATGAAAAACGACAAATGTGTCGATATCAACGAGACTGATATGATTTTAGGAAGATGAAAAAAAGAATGCACGTGCTCTTCCATGCATATTCCCCACCTAACTCCATACTTACGACTCCATTTAGCTCTAATTTTATGTCACATCTCAATCTAAATTTAATAATATATATTCCTTACAAAGTCGTTATAAAAATCTTGATATCTTTATATAAAAAATTAATTATCTATTTCTACATTTGAAAATATTAATAAAAATCTAGATTTTTTTACGATTATTTTATATATGTCTTTCTAGCAATTTTCATTGGATAAATTGTGCATTAGTTTATCCCGTCTAAAATTATGATATGATTTTTTAAAATAAAAGAAAGTAAAAAAGCAAAGCCGCCTTAAATTTATATTAGTGGTCGAGGTCTCGAAAAGTTCATTGAATCCGTAGGACTTGCATGCAATTTGGACAGCAGAATTTTCAATCAAAGGCTTTTAAAAAACTTGAAAATCCAAGTTTTAAATTCATCCCGATTCATATATAAGATCCATTAGTTTTAGTTTTCTATGTAATAGATTTCAAATTCGTATAAAATTGGATTAATTGAAATATTTTCTTTAAATACAAATCATTCGAGATCCAAACCCAGGCCACGAGACTAGATTAGTATGGGGTCTTGACTCAAAGTTTTGATCATTCGAGTTTCCCTCTCTAAGAATGCTTGTGATATGTATTTGACTCATTAAGCTAAAAATTCTACAACGAATAAGTTTAAACATTTAAGTTTTGATGATTAATAAAGCTTCTGATTCAATGGATAATTATAAAACCAATCTAAACTGAATTTAGGAAGAAAACACTTATATTCACGAGCAAAAATTTTCTAAGTTTTATCAGAGTCCAACTGGCCTACCGTGACAAACTGATAGTTTATTATTCAAAGGAAAAAAGAATACCGATAGGCAAGCTAATCAAATGACAACTGATGGAGCCCAACTGATAGCAGTTTATTTCAATCGATCAGTCAGACCAAATCCAAACATTATCTGAAGATTATCACTATACTCAGTAATTAAGAATCATTGTACAACTGAAATATCAGATAAAATTTTTCGTATTAACAGTCATTGATTCACAACAAAATATCAGAATTCATGTATACTACAAAAAATATACGATATGTCAGAAAGGACGATCACATACAACAACGACATATGTATTTGAAAACAAATATATAATTTACAAATATGATTGTTGTAGATGAATCCTATGAATAGATATGTTAGAAGAGCTTTTAAAGGGCTCCGAATCTCTAGATTCTCCGAACTTCTGAATTTCTTGAAAAAGCTTTCTGCGAGCCAAACAGATCAAAGAAAGCACACCGATAAGTTATAATATGATGATCAATTTGAGCTTACAATTTCTTTGTGAAATCCTTGTAATTAAGAGTAAGAAATCTTACTTTTCATTTGATTAAAATTGAAATATACTTAGAGTTTCCGCTAGACAACGATAAGTCGTACTGAAGTGGGTGATTTTAAACTGATTGTCTTTACTAAAGTCTTTTAGTGCAATCTTTCCGCAAGGAAGAAATGGCGATGTAGGAGTATCGCAGTATCTGAATATCATAAACAAACGTGCAAATTTACATTTCAATCTACCTGCATTTACTTTTTTATTTGATGACTCGACTGATTTTTTATATCAGCCATTTTTGTTCAAATTTTTTCTGTTATTCTATTTCCGTAGTTTTCAATGTTGAATTTCTGACAACTTAACTGACAAGAATTTCATTTTAGTGTTGTTAACCCAACCGAAATATTTGCAAATTGTTGAGATTATTTATTTACTCTCCTCTAAATTAATCTCCAATCATAACAAGTGGTATAAGAGAAAGTTAATACTTATCTCTAAACATTATTCAATCAAATGACCTCATTTAGAAAATCATGATGTCCTTCAAGAAAATTTTTTAATTATTGGAATATTAGAATGCAGACACATTTAGTTGCAAAAATGATTACACATGGTTTGTCATCATAGATGGCTCGATGAAAATTTTGAAAACAAATACTGCACTTGTCATCATTGATGGTGGCTCCACAGATGATCGAAAAGCCCAAAATGAAATGAACCAGTGAAGACAAGAAGAAAGCCAATTTAGGCATTTTGGCTAAGGACATTCTGTATAAAACACTGAAAAATACTTTCAACAAGATCAAGATGTATCCTACCGCCAATGACATATAGAAGAAACCGATAAACGAAAGAGAACAAGTTGTCTGTTGCAATATATAAATTCGACAACATTAAGATGAAGGCAGGTGAATCTATGTCAAAATTAGATGAGAAGTCAGTAGTACCATAATCGAGTTGGCTGCTCTTGGTAGAGAATATGGCTCGAAAAATAGTCTTGAAAGTGATGAGGGCACTCTAAAGAGAATGAGATGTCAAAACAATGGCTAAGTAAAAATCAAAAGACCTTAACAAGCTTGAACTGCACGATTTGTTCGCAGATCTTAAGGCATATGAGTTTGAACTGGAAACAAGAACTAATGTTGATGACCAAAATGACAAAGAATATGGCTACTGCAACCACTGAACAAATTGTCTCGAAAGATAAGTCAGCTGAGCAGTTGAGTAGTGATGTGATGTCACTGTTTATAAACAAATTTGGTAAGTTCTTGAGGAAGAAACATGGCAATTTACAAAGCCCAAGCAGAAGCAATCATATCAAGAAATAGTACACCGATGAAGACAATGTGTGCTTCAATTGTGGGAAATTTGGACATTTTATAGCTAACTGTCCTAAGCCAAAGAAAGATGAGAAAATACCAACTGACAAAGAAGGCCGATTTCATGTTAAGAAGAAGAAGTCCACAGATGACAGAAGGTCATTAAGAAAGAGAAAAGATCAAAAGGTACTGGTGGCTAAGGGAAATAAAGCCAAGTGGTCTGATTTTGAGACTGACTCATCTGAGTCAAAATGTTCCACCAGTGAGAGTGATGAAGATGTGGTACAGTGTCTCATGGCCAATGCTGAGCTAGAATCTACCTATGATGAAGTATTCGACTTTAACTCAATCGATTTTACATGAGATGGTCTCATCATTACACTTAGTGACATGATAATAGAGGACAAGAGACTTTCTCAATCATTCAAATAAGTAAAAGCAAAACAAACAAGTATAACTGATAATGATATCGAGCCTAACTGAGAACGATCAGGTGAACTGTTATGTCTTAAGGCAGTAGTTGTAAAGCTTAAAACTGAAATTGAAATATTATTAATGAATGAACATCACCGGCTTATTTATGATAATAAGAAATTTTCTTAACTGATTATCATTTGGAACAAGGCTTCAGTGAGCCTTGAGAAAATGAAGGAGCTACAAAAGCACTCATAGACAAAACTGGTCTCGACTTCAGCGGTAATGATAGCAACCCCACTGACAGTATAGTACTCAATCGAAACTGAACATCTGCATAGGGAAATATATTCACTTTGTGAAATCCAGTACAATAATGAACATCAAAAGCCTAATAATCAAGTTAAAAAGCTAGTCAAACTGATGAATAAAGGCAGCAAGTTGATATTTGGTATACACCAGAGAGTTTCTCTGTCAAGCCCAACTGGTCTGGTCACAGATTCAGTCAGGCAAGACATAACTCAATGAAAGCTAAGCCCTATCGATATTATAACTTCAAGCCTGTTAAAAAGAGATATAGGCATACCGATGATGACAAAAAAACTAAACAAAATTTTTTTCCAACACTCACAGAGCATTGCACACACATAATTTTGCACGACCTTTGTTGAACAAACAGATTGGTCGGCCAGTCAGGCTTATCAAAGTGTGGGTTCTTAAAATACTAATCTCATTTGGACCCAAATAAAATTGGGTACCAATTGATTTACTTTGTGAATGCAGAACAATAATGAGAAGGGCTAAAAAAATTCAGTTTGGTACCTGGACAATGGATGTTAGAGGCACATGACTTGTTAAGCCCAACTGTTGTCTGACTTAATCGACTGTAAAGAACCCAAGATCACCTTCGATCACAATGCTAAAAGTAAGAAAATAGGTAAGAGTAAGATTACTCATGGAAATATAGTAATTAATGATGTATCACTCGTTGAAAATCTGTGTTATAATTTGATTAGTATCAATCAACTATGCGATAATAGTTACTTAGTTGAATTTCATAAATAAATTTTGAATTAAGGATGCTAATAATCGAACCTTGTTAAATGGAATTAGAAATAGTAACACTTAAAAAATTGATTGAAATAATAGTTATCTAGTGTCACCAACATGTTCTGCTGCTATTAATAATGATAAAAAGTGGCTATGACATAATATGTTGAATTGTCTCAATTTTAGATCAGTTAATAGTCTGCGTAAATTGAACCTAGCTGATGGTTTGACTAATATTGAATTTGTTCAGAATCATGTATGTTCAGCATGTCAATTAGGTAAACAGATTCGATATAGTTTTAAGAATAATGGTAGCAAACTGACAAATAGATGCTTTGAACTATTTCATATGGATTTGTTTGGTCTTATACATGTAATCAATTTAGGATGAATGAGATAATACACTTGTAATTCTTGATGATTTTTCTTGATTTATTTGGGTTATATTTCTCAGTGGTAAAAATTATAATAGTATCTAATTGATTAAATTTCTTAAGCGTATTCAAAATGATAAATCAGCCTCAGTAATCACGATCAGAAGTGATCGAGGGACTGATTTTACTAACAAAACTTTAGATGAGTATTTACCAAAACAGAGAATTCAGCATAAGTACTCAATAACAAGAACTCTTCAACCTAATGGAGTTGCTGAACGAAGAAACGGGACTTTGAAAGAAGCTTCTAAGACAATGCTTGTTGATTATAATGTTTCCCAAAGATTTTGGGTAGAAGCAATCAATATTGTATGCTACACTCAGTACTAATCCATGATCAACAAAAGTGCTGGTAAAACTCCATATGAGATATGGAATGAGAGTAAGCCTAAATTATCTTATTTTCATGTTTTGGTTGTAAATGTCACATTCATTATAATGATAAAACTCATATTTCTTCATTTGATGCAATATATGATTTTGACGTATTTCTTTGTTATTCAGCAGTAAGTAAAGCTTTTCATGTATTTAATAAGAAAACTTTAGATATTAAAGAAACTGTTCATGTTGTTTTTTTTTGAAGCCAGACAGATTGATCATAAAACTAACCTAGCTGATTTGAGCATTAAGATGAAAGAAATTGATTTAGAAGATGACAACGAAGCTGAAATTTAGTCAGCCAGACAAAGAAATGAAGAACAGTAGAATCAGACTGATCTGAACCAAGCTGACTTGAACATACTTATTTGAACCGAGCTGACTTGAACCAGACTGATGATATCCAAGCTCATGAGAACCAGACCGATGGGAACCAAGTTGAGGATAACCAAATTGATCTTACTCCAAACAATGCTGATAGCAATCCACTCAGATCAAGTTACAAATGGATCCAAGACACATCCACCATCCTGGTGATCTATGTAGGAAGAACTGAATCGTTTTGAAATAAATAAATTATGGTACATTGTTCCTAGACCTTCTCATTAGTCAGTCGTAGCAACCTGAAGGGTATACAGAAAAAAAAAAACTAAACCAAGATGGAACTGTGATTAGGAATAAAACGATATTAGTTGCACAAGTATTTAGGCAAGAAGAATGAATAGACTTTGATGAAACTTTTGCACCAGTAGCCAGATTAGAATAAATTAGAATTTTTCTTGTTTTTGCTAATTACAAAAACTTAAAGTGTTTCAGATGGATGTGAAGAGTCTCTTTATAAATGTCATACTTCAAGAAGAAATGTATGCGGAACAACCTGGTTTTGTAAATCATACTTTGCCTAATCATATGTTTAGATTAAATAAAGACTTGTATGGACTAAAAAAATCATCACGAGCCTGGTATGACAATTTATCACAATTTTTACTTGATCACAATTTTGCAATTGGTTCAGTTTATAAGACATTATTTATATCTGTGAAAGTTAATCATACCATTTTACTTCAAATCTATGTTGATGACATTATCTTTGATTCCTCAAACTCAAAACTCTGTGAAAAGTTTACTAAATTGATACATGACAAATTCGAGACAAGCATGATGATTGAATTGACTTTTTTTCTCGGTTTGGAAGTCAAGCAGTTGGATACTGGAACTTTTTTCAATCAGACAAAGTACACCAAATAACTATTGAAAAAATTCGGAATAGAATCATGTTCAGCTGCAGCAACCCTCATGATCTCATCAGTTAAGATTGATAAAGACAAAGGGATATTATTCGAGGTAGCATTGTATCTCGGTTTAATAGGCTCTCTTCTGTGCCTAACTGTCAGTCGACATGATATAATGTTTGTAGTTTGTATGTGTGCTCTTTTCAGTTCGATTCAAAATAATTTCATTACTTAGCTGCCAAGAGAATTCTTAAATATCTTAAAGAAACATAAAATGTTGGATTATGATATTTTAAGGACTCATCGTTCAATCTAGTTGAATATTATGATGCAAACTATGTAGATTGTAAGCTTGACTGGAAGATCATCAATGGATCATGTCAGTTTCTTGGAGATTCTTGGTTCAGTAATAAACAAACATCAATTTCCACATCAACTACATATACTGAATACCTAGCTGCTGGGAGCGCTGATGTGTCCAACTATTGTAGATTCAACAACGAATGAAAGATTATGGAATTGATGCCAAGAAGTAACAAATCTTCTGTGATAAGACAAGTGCAATTATTATCACATACAATCCAATTTTGTATTCTCGGACTAAGCATATTGATATTCATCATCATTTCATCCGATATAACGTGTTAAAGAAAAACATCCAGTTGGAATCGTCTCAACTAAACAACAAGTAGCTGATATCTTCAGCAAACCACTATAGAAAATAAGTTTTCTTACCTTAGAAA
Source organism: Primulina tabacum (assembly GCF_025594145.1). Taxonomy (NCBI): domain Eukaryota; kingdom Viridiplantae; phylum Streptophyta; class Magnoliopsida; order Lamiales; family Gesneriaceae; genus Primulina; species Primulina tabacum. Next base: position 10,710,927 of record NC_134550.1, read on the forward strand.
TATTTTAGGACTTACTGCTTTATTTTGAATGCTTGAATTTAGGTGGAATACTTAATCATGAAGATCTACTGATAAGACATTTGCCAGTTAGTCTTCGAGTTTCACTAACTGATAGTTAGCCTCATAACCTAACTGATAGATGGTAATCACAGTCTAATTGATCTTATAATTTAGTATCGACTTTAATGATTTACTTAAATTCTCATTACTAACTATTAAAAACTCCTTTCATTTTTTCATTTAATTTTAAAACTTTTAAAATTCTTACACTGTATTTACCCTTGTTTTTGAAAAATAAAAAATTCAACCAACAACGTGACATCTGTCCCGTCAGTTTACCAGTTCAAAAATCACATATTTTAAATACTTGAAATACATAAGGTTTTCAGTTTACCTTTGTATTTCATTCTTTGAATATACTCTTTCTCTAAGTTTCAAGATTTTTCTTTCTTCTTACTCAGAAAATTTTATAATTCTTACTTTAAAAATCTCATTTCAGAAATTGCAGCAGCAAAAACTTCTTCCTACATCATGAATGGACTCGTAGATGATTTATTCAATGAAAGATGCTGCAATCACTGAATTTTTCAAGGCGGTTGAGTCATCTGGATTCAAGACTTTTCTCAGTTCTTCTTTGAAAATATGTTTATCTGAGCTGAAGAGTTTCTATTCCAGATGGAAGGTCGCTGAAGAGGGGAAGATTTTGATGCCTCTGGGAGATGATTTATTTATTGAACAAGATTTTTTTCCACTATGTTTCACTTGTCATCTGAAGGCCTAACTGACTTCTCAAAATTGCCTCAGCAAGCAGTTGAGGATATGAACACGAAGTTCTCTGCTACTAGTGACTCCATTAAGAGCTCGAGAAAGAAGAAAGAGATGAAGCTGGAGTACCAATTGTTGGCTGATGTGTTGGCCAAGCCTATTCTAGCTAAGGTAGTCTCTTTCGATGCTGTCACCATCAAAAAGTTTCTGGTGATGACAGTCATCGCCACAGAGATGAAGATCAACTGGTCATTCATCATGTTTCAAATTCTAAAAGCTATGATCTAAAATGAAAATCAATCTGTTGGATTCGCAATTCCCCTCAACAGATTGTTAGAAGATGCAAGAGCCCTCCTGAGAAATTCAGTCATTCTACACAAATTCAAGGATCTCACTGCAACAAATATCTTATCTCTCAGGCATGAGGAACATGCACCGAATATTTCTACTACCGAGATATTGACAATTAAGAAAGAAATTGGAGAATAAATGATTGTTGTTAAGAAGACTTCGGAGAAGAAGATCAACATATCTATTATTCTTAAACCAAAGAGGAAACTGTTTCTTCAATCCAGTGAATCTGATGTGGCAGCTCCTTCTCCTCCTCCAAATAAGCCAAAGACAACCAAGACCATACTAATGCCTACATCTATCAAGGTTGTACCTGTAAACATGCCTACCACATTTAATTAATGCAATTAAAATAATTTAATTAAGCATTTTCTATTTTTCTTAGATTTGCATGCAGTTGGATTACGTTATCTCATTTTGGACTTGTATAAGGCCGAAGCCTTAGTAAAAAAAATTCAATCCAATTTTAAAAGCAATGTAAAAGTTAGGGACGTTTCAGTACCTTTCTCTCAGGTACAAACAATCAAGGCTACTAATGCAAGGCTACTGAAAAGCTGAAAATGATATCAAATATTATTTCGACTTTCCTCCATCCTTATGAACATCTATGTTTTCCTATTGTTGGAAAAAAATTGTTATCTGTTGGACTTTTTGGGCAGGTTATTTCCCCCACCTGTGACTTGTTATGTTATCTCCTTGAAAAGATAATCTTCTTGGTTCCAGTTTAAGACTTGATCCCTTTGTAGAATCGGTTTGTCTTGAATTTGGATATTTGTTTTCTGTATTAAATGAAACTCTATTTTTTTGAATAAATTGCATGAGCGACTGTTCCAAATATTTTTGGTATTTCAATAAACTAATTTCTAATAAACTATTCTGAGTGATGTGTATTAGATAGAACATATGAAATTTGATAGGTAATAGAATATGGTCTATTACCTTTTTTATCACCCTTTTTTCTTTGAAGTTTTGATGCAACATCAGAGCTCGGCTAAAGTCTCGATCTGCCAGTTTGTAAGCAATTCTTGGATAAATTACTTTTACATTTTTTTCTGATTTATTGATATGGTTTCCAGTATTGAATCTTGAAGTTTACCCATTCTTTTATTGCATATAAAAGTATCAATGGGTGAATTTATTCTTTCTTTAAAAATTATCTTTTAACATAGTCTGGACTGCACCATATAAATCTAGGACATGGTTCGTGCTACTTCTATTTTGAGTTTTTGTAATTCTTCATTAATTACTTCATAAGAAATTAATTGCATCTCCATCCGATTTCCGGTAAGTTCCATTGGGATTGTCATTTTCCTTCTAGAAACTTTTTAGATTATATGATACTTTCTGTTTCTTAGGCTAAGATTTTCTAATAACTTTTCTACATGTCTTGCATAAAATCATTGATATATCTGTAGGTTATGATTTTCTCTCATGATCTTTTTGATCATGTTGTTGTCTGGTTATAGAAACCAGGCAATTCTGCATGTATTTAGTGTCGAAACAGCTCGTCTTTAGTTAGATTTGGATTATGTTTAATCGGATTCTTCTTGACTCAAGACTTCTTTTTCTTTATATAATTTTTTTTCTAAGGCAATATCCTCAAACTGGTATACTTTAACAAGATCTCGGTCATAAACTGATTCTTCAATATTTGGGGTCGGATCGAAGTGTTTTAATCCACTTCTATCATTTTCTGAACAATTGGTCGAAATGTTACATCTTGCTCCACATATCTAGCAATTACAATCTTTAAACTTACATTATCTCGGGTGTGAGCTCTTCTGAAAGTTTTATTTGTAGGTGTTATTACCATGTTTCGAGATGTACTCGATGCTTAGGATGTCATCCTACTTCTTGATGGTCCACTTCTCTGCCTAGATTTATAAATCTGACCTTTTTTCTGAACCATATTGTTCTTGGTTTCCAAGAACCACTTTCACTTCTGGCATAGGGATGAGATCTAAAGCTCTTCCTTTTCTATATTTGTTGCTTACTTCCAATTATTGTTGGAAGATCATTTTCATTACAACATAAAAGAGTACGTTTATTAATACCCTTTAATTGTTTGTAATTCTTTTGTAATACTGACATATGATATCATTCTACCAATTTTCCTTTGAGAAAAGAGGTACAAAGTATCTGGATTGCCAGGGACATATTCCTTAATTAGCATTTGTCTCCAGGGACTTGACATTTTGGCGAAGAAAAGTTGAATTGCTATATTTTATTTGACCCCTGAATTACATCTATACTTAGTTAATAATTTAATATATTCATCCACTAAACAGATGTTATGTAATTCAAGAATATACAAATATTTTGTTTTCTTCTCTATATTTTGACTATTAAAGTAGTCTAACCCTATAAATTGTAATTTTAATATGGTAACCTTAATTCCGGCAATCTCATTGAGAGGTTCTCCGGCTAGGACAGAGTCTTTTGTTTCTACAGAATTCATGTCCCAAGCAATTTTAACTGATTCCATAAGACTCATTTCAAAAAATTTAATGTATCCTTATTTTTTGAGATCAAGTGCTCTTGCTGCGATTCTCATAGACAATGTCCAATCATGTATACAATCTTCTCTATTTTTGAAGTCTAGTACATTAAAGTTAAGCATAACCCCAGAAAGAAGTATAGGTTCCAAAATAGATTTTCTATAAGGTATTTGGTGCAAGGAAATTTGACTTCTCCTTGAATTCGTTCCCACTGAAAGTGCTTCTCCACCAACAAATTTGTTTGGGGTAATCTCATAATTTTATTTTGAGATCATACATTTTTCCTTGGTAGTTAATGAGAAGATGATTAGGTTATTGCGGGTGGTTCACTCCCAGTTGTGTTCATCTTCAGATTTACGACCATGAGATTTGTAAAAGATTCTGTAAGGTCTTGGAGATCATCGAAACCAATCCTTTCTAAAGTTGTCATTGGATTAATTTCTTCAATTGAGACATTTTTAAATAGATTGATCATTATTTCATAGTGAGTTAAAGGTTTTGACATCAGCTTTGGTGTCCCCCTTTGGTGAAATAAGAGTTCAATACCAAAGGATGGTTGTAACCTTCCTACCGAACTTCTTTTAGTAGAACTTGCTTGTTGTTATAGAGTTTGGATTCTTGTTTGAATATCATTTATTGTTACAAGAATTTCTTCTTGTTTTTCATGGATTTTTTCCACCTTTTGTGGTACATTATTATAATTTTATACCATCTTTTAGATTTTTCTAAAATATTCGGAGAGCTTAGTAATCTGGTACTATTTTCAAGAACTTATTAGACCGAATCATAATTTTACCTTTGGATTCTGACAAGTTCCGCTTCGCTCTTTATAACTAATATTGGTTAAAACTTGTTGTTTCAAATATTCCAAAATATTGGAATAAGTTCTGAAAATAATTAATCTTGAACATGTGTTCAGATCCATATTATTTGAGAAAATTTTCTTCCTAAAACATTTAATTACATGATAATAATAATTTTGTATGTTTAAAATAATTTTACATCGGATCTGATATCATTTTTTGCTCAGTAAATAATCAATCAATAAAATCAACAAATATAATGGTAATTTTTTCATTTTTAGCATTTTATGGAAATTTGAGCAAAAACTTTCGGATGCAAGAATTAGAATAATTTTATGTTTTGATTTGGAGATTTATCTCCAATTTACCCATGTTGTATTGGCAATTTTAAAAAAATAGTATTATATATATTTTTACCAATCCAATCTTTGTCCTCGTCCTGTTTATGTCAAATAATTTTTATTATTATATCACCTGATAATATCTTTTAAAAAAGATAATACATTATTATATCCTCGTAGTTTTTATTTTATTTTATTTTTTAATTATATCCCTCAAACTTTTCATGCGTAATTTACGTACTCCATTTTTTTAATTTTTTTTTTCTGAACGACTATCGTTATCGTCAGCTCATCCATCAACAGATTAACGAAATTCTCACATGCATCGGGGAAACCCCAATTTATAACCATATTCTCCTAGGTTAATACATTATCATATCTCTTTTGTTTTAACTTTCCCAACCATGTCTCTCGAATTTTTCATGTGCCATTTAAGTCAATTCATATTTTAGTTTTTGTCCAAAAAATGTCACTATATATCATCAACTCATCCATCAATGAGTAACTTTTTAGCCCTATTTTTCTTTTATTTTTGCATGAACAAGCCATGATCCCCAAATTCGGTCGTCCCCTTTATCCCAATATCTCTCGAAGCCAATGATTTTGCTCCGATATCGGTCAGCGACGACAAGGAGGCACCTCCTAATATAAGCATCGTTCGACCACTATAAGTGCATTATTGTTTTTTAATTTTCATTTCTGTAACACATTGTGATTAAGAAGTTGACAAATTCAGGGATAATGGTTTGTATAGATTTAAATCCGAAGTTGAGCTCGAACACTTCTTGCATGCATGTAAGGGTGAAGGAAGCAAGATTTTCTCCATGTACGCATTAAACGCGCTCACTACTTCCCCCATATTCCGATATGGGTGGTGGCAAACGCCCCTAAATTTGTTAACTTGAATATGCAACTCTTTCGAACTGTCATAAATACCGGAGTTTCGTCCAATTAGAACAAAATATATCTTCTCCTATATTATAGAATAAAATCAATATATAACTATATAAATTAAAAAACATTGATTAATCAACATGAAAATAAAGCTCACCATTCACCAAACTAAAACAAAGATAAAAATATTAAGATGTTATCGAACTTTTTGAATCGACATAAAAATAAAAACATTAGACGAAAGAGATCAAGAATATCCATAATTGCATAAAATAATACGATATCGGAAAAATTCAATATTGGATTGCAAATTTTGATCATAGAAAATTGCCTGAGGACTGAAATTGATCAGACAAGATCAATCTTTGTCAACTCTGTAAATTAATTGACTCAAATTGCTAACAATAACAGAGAAAATAATTTTACGCAGTGCAATGCAACAAAAATAATATGAATTTGTAACCATGATCTGCAATTTTTCTCACACAAACATGAATATCATGCACTTACAGTGGTCGAACGAAGCTTATAGGGTGTATCCTTGTTGTCTCCAGCCAATATCGAAGCAAAATCGTTGACTTTGAGAGAAATTGGGATGAAATGCATAAATGGAAAAAACCACCGCATGCAAAGTTGGAGGAATTTGGAAGGAACGTAATCTTCTGAAACTATATATGTTTTATGAAGGTTGAATTAATGTATGTACTTGGCAATCCATATAGTTTGTAACTGTAAGATTAGGTCTAACGTTCTTATGAGACACGTCGATCTGGTCTGTACATGTAGTCTGTTCGAATTGGAAGTCTATCTCAATTCTAACGAATTTTGTAAAAACCTCTCTTTTCATTTGTATGTTTCTAACTTTTTTTATGAATTAATATTTTCCATTTTTAGGTTTCCTCAAAACATGGAAAAATTCAATTTCTTGAAATTAATATATAGATCGAGGGTTTTATTCACATACAATTAGATTGATTGGTTAATCTTTTTTCTTTGTCCAATTCTTCTTCTATTGAGTAGTTGATACGGTTATTAGATAGAAAAAATGGTCTAAAATTTCTTGCTAAAGTATCCAAAAGAAAAAGGGTTAAAAAAATATAACCAATATCTAATTTGTAATGACTTCCATTTCATATCTTAAACTTAAATTTCTGTGACTGAATTCTATGTTTTTGTAATTTTGCCTTCAATATATTTTCATTTCGACACAATCTTTTATATATGTGTGTGCGTTGGGGGGGCGGGGGGGGTGGAATGAGATAGGAGCAATTAATTAACGAGCCCTCTGAATTAGTGAAAAGAAGTCAGCAATGAAATCTAGTATCGCTGGTTTAAAAAGTAGGTCTACTTACAGATACATGTAATATTTTAGAAGAAAAAAATATTAATTTTCTTTTAAACTATATTTTCGTCACAGGAATGTTTTTTGTTTTTAAATTTTTGAAAAATTAATTAACTTGAAAGCTTCCTTGGTTATTTTTTTTATTAATTTAGAAATGTGATTTTTTAATTTCAATGGGAATCCTTGGTTAATTACAAATACAGTGAAATGTGTCTGAGATTTAATTTCCCACAGAAACTTCAAATTTCAATATTTGTAATTTGTATGTTATGATTATTATATATAATTTAAGGTAAAAACTTGTGTGAGACGGTCTCACGGGTTGTATTTTATGAGACAGATCTCTTATTTGAGTCATCCATAAAAAATATTACTTTTTATGCTAAGAGTATTACTTTTTATTGTGAATATTGGTAAAACTTCACAGATAAAGATTCGTGAGATCGTATCACAAGAGACCTACTCATAATTTAAAATGCAAAATTTTGTGGTTAAAGATTAATAAAGATTGATGTTTATTTATTTCGCTTCCTCGTTCGATACACATCGAAGATTTAAGTAAATTCAATTAAAAAGAGAGCCTTGCGAGTTTGTTCAGCCAACTTTTTCAACGCCGTCATTCTCCTCCGAGTCTTCGCAAAACCAACGCCGGCCCACCACCGACACGACGTCGCTGAAGCAACCCAACAGCCCGCAGCATGTCTTCTTCAAGCTCTTCAGGGAGAATAATCCACCACCGTCATCCCTCACCTCCTCCATTGGCTGCAGGTACGCCCACGCCGCACACTGAACCAAGGGATCCTTGATAGGGATGTCTTTCCACCCGATCCTCGCCGGCGGCGGCGTGCGAGGAGGAGAAGTTGGCAACAAATCCTTCAAGCTGGTGTAGCTCATGCTCCGAAGATCGACGATGCCCACTCCGCAGCCATTGGGTAACGGCGTCAGACACTGAGATTTGAAGGTGAAAGCATGATTCTGAGTTTGAACCATTGCAGAGTCGGAGTTGGGATACAATTATTTCTTCATCGTAATTACGCAATTCGGTGTGTGTGTGTGTGTGAGTGAGTGAGTGTTAATATAGGAGTGAGGGGAGGTGGGATCCACGCGCGGGAGGTGATGACACGTGTTCGCGGTGAGTTGGAGAGGTGGGCCCTGTTGCGTGGGATGTGTGGGTTAAGCTTTCTGCATTTTTCTTGCGCGGAGGCTCTCTTTTGCATGCCAAAATGTGTATTTCAATGTCGATATCTCGTTATTCTTACTTGTAGAAAGACATTTAAAAAAAAAAATCAAATCAAATTTCATTAATCGAGTATATGGCTTAATGTGAAAAAGTTACTAAGTGTGGTTTGGAAATTAAGTTCTCTCATTGGGTTGGGTTTCAAGTTAATTAATAATTTCAAAAAGATAAATTCTCGTTGATGATCGATATCTGTTTCCGAAGATTCATGTGGATTGATCTGATCTTGCAAGTGTTGTCGAATAATCAGATAAGTAACTTTTAATTTCGAAACGACAAAAAGAGAAAACGGTATATGATTTGAGCATGCACACACGTACATTTTAACGGTCATGCTAGCTAGAAATTAATATACGACTTACTTACTTAACATGATGTTGTACATTTATTCTATCATGCACGATTACATTACTATATTGCGTTTAGGAATGACAACGGGATGTGTATGGCTAAATTCAGGACCTGCCCTCCTGTAATCCGGTGTAAGACCGATCGCTTGCTGTTATACCAAAACTTATAGCTGGTGGTAATGACGCAACTCAAATATTTTAAATATATAACAGTTCAAATATCATAGTTCGATCGCTCTATCAACTTGGACAATTATTGCACCAACAATCTATCTCCCAATAATTGAAGTATTTGCAATTAATGTGGAGAAAAAATTTACCTAGCTATGTTAAGCGAGGTAAAGGAAGAAACCACACTTGCATTAGAAGAGATTCCGGTGGTACAAGAATTTCCGGATGTCTTTCTTGAAGAACTCCCTAGCAAAATTCCCGACCGCGAAGTAGAATTTGAGATTAATTTAACACCAAATTCTACACCAATCTCAAAAGCACCATACCGAATGGCTCCGACAGAGTTGAAAGAACTCAAAGAGCAACTTCAAGAATTTTTGGATAAGAAGCAAATCCGACCAAGCGCATCTTCGTGGGGAGCTCCTGTCCTATTTGTAAATAAGAAGGACTGGAAGCATGAGAATGTGTATTGATTACAGAGAACCGAATAAGATCACAATCAAAAACAAATATCCGCTTCCAAGGATAGATGACCTGTTTGACCAACTCAAAGGAGCTTCAGTATTTTCCAAGCTCGACTTAAGGTCAGGCTACCACCAACTGAAGGTCAAGACAGACAATATTCCGAAGACAGCATTCAGAACAAGATATGGACACTATGAGTTCATGGTAATGCCCTTCGGGTTAACCAACGCTCCAGCAGTATTCATGGATCTCATGAACATGGTGTTCAAACCATTTCTTGACAAGTTTGTTGTGGTATTCATCGACGATATTCTGGTATATTCGTCAAGTGAGGAAGATCACAAAGAACATCTTCGTCTCACCCTTCAGAAGCTGAGAGAAAATGAACTATACGCCAAGTTCAAGAAATGCGAATTCTGGCTAGAGAGTGTCTCATTCTTGGGACACATAATATCAGCAGCAGGAGTATCTGTGGACCCTAAGAAAGTTGAAGCAATCTCAGATTGGCCTAGACCAAAGACTGTGACAGAAATTCGAAGCTTCTTGGGAGTAGCAGGCTATTACCGAAAGTTTGTTGAAGGATTCTCTTCAATAGCAATACCTCTCACCAAACTCACACAGAAGAACTCTAAATTTTAATGGAGTGAAGATTGTGAGAAGAGCTTCGAGACTTCGAAGAAAAAGCTTACCTCCACGCCAGTGTTGGTATTGCCAACTGAAGGCAAAGACTTCACCATCTACTGTGATGCATCTAAAGAAGGTTTAGGATGTGTCCTCATGCAAGAGGGAAGGGTGATAGCATACGCGTCGAGACAGTTGAAGTCGTATGAACAGAATTACCCAACGCATGATCTCGAACTAGCTGCAGTGGTGTTTGCACTAAAATTTTGGAGACATTATCTTTATAGAGCCAAGTGTGAGATTTTCACTGATCACCAAAGTCTCAAATATTTGTTCACTCAAAAGGAACTAAATATGAGACAAAGACGATGGATAGAACTCATGAAGGATTACGACTTGACGATAATCTACCACCCAGGCAAAGCCAACAAGGTAGCATATGCTTTAAGTCGAAAGAATATGAGTAAGGTGATCCTGACATCACTTTCAATACAACCATATCTTCGAGAGACAATCAAGATAAGTCAGGATAGAGATTCCGCTTTGGTGAAACTAAAAGAGCAAGCTAAAGAAGAAAAATCACCAGATTTCGAGACGGATAACAAAGGAATCTTGTGGATGAAAGGACGATTGTGCATACCAGACATCGATAACCTTCGACAAGAAGTAATGTCTGAGGCACATAAGTCGAAATTTTCAGTCCATCCTGGCAGTACCAAGATGTACAGAGATTTGAAGAAAAATTTCTGGTGGAGTGGAATGAAGAAGGAAGTGGCAATGTTTGTTTTTAAGTGACACGTGTGCCAATAGGTCAAAGCAGAACACCAGAGACCTGGTGGACTTCTTCAACCATTCCCGGAATAGAAATGAGACATATTTCCATGGATTTTGTAGTTGGTTTACCCAAGTCGAGACAAGGTCATGATGGCATCTGGGTAATCGTAGATAGACTCACGAAATCTGCGCATTTCTTACCTGTCCGCATGAACTATAATTTGGACAAGCTAGCCACATTGTACATGAATGAGATCGTACGAATACATGGAGTTCCAGCTAGCATACTATCAGACAGAGATCCGAGGTTTACATCCCGTTTTTGGAAGAGCTTTCAACAAGCTATGGGGACCAAAATTACTCTTAGCCTGGCCTATCATCCTCAGATTGGTGGCCAAAAAGAGAGGACAATTCAAACTCTAGAAGATATGCTGAGAGCATGTGCTCTAGATTTCAGTGGCAATTGGAGTGAGCACCTTCCCTTAATCGAGTTCGAGTACAATAATAGTTATAACAGCGGTATTGGAATGGCACCATATGAAGCTCTGTATGGACGAAAATGTCGATCACCACTGTATTGGGATGAAGTAGGGGAAAAAGCCATTGTTGGACCCGAACTAATCCAAGAAACAGTGAATAAAGTTGCTATGATCAAAGAGCGACTAAAAGCTGCACAAGATAGACAGAAAAGCTGGGCTGACCTGAAAAGAAGACCCGTGGAATTGGTAGTGGGCGAAAAGGCATATGTGAAAGTGTCACCCATGAAGGGTGTAATCCGATTCAATAAGGTTGGCAAACTGAATCCCAGATATGTTAGGACCTTTTGACATTCTAGAGAAGTGAGAACACTTGCTTACAGATTAGCACTTCCCCCTGAGATGTCAAGGATCCATAATGTGTTCCATGTTTCACAGTTAAGAAGATATATTTCCGATCCAAGCCATGTTCTTGAAGCGGGACCACTGTTGGTTGAGAGTAATTTAAATGAAGAACTAAAGTATGAAGAAATTTCGATTCGAATTGTGGATAACAAAGACCAAGTACTAAGGCGACGAACTATTCCATATGTCAAGTACAATGGTCCAATCACACCGAAAAAGAAGCTACTTGGGAGTTGGAAGAAAAGATGCAGGAACAATACCCTTATCTCTTTGAGAATCATGTATAGCCAAGTTTCGAGGACGAAACTTTTCATAAAGAGGGAGGGATGTGAGAACCCAAATTTCCAGCATTTCAGCAACAATTCTAGCATTTCAGCAGCAATGCGAAATTTCCAGCATAAGCTAATATTTCAGAAGCTGATATTTTTTCAGTAGATCAGAATCCAGCAGCAGACAACAGGTAAAATCCAGCAGCATAAGAGCGAGATTCCAGCAGACAATTATTGATTTAGCTTATGACTTGTAACTGAAGCATTTAACATGGAATAAAGGCTGTTAATGTCAGATTATGGCTATTAATTGGGAGGCTAACAGTCAGAATTTTGCCTATAAATAACACCATCAAACCTCTGAATTAGTGTTACACAAATCTTGAGATTATCACTTGAATTTTCGAGCTAAGAGAGTGCTTATTTTTTGAGCAGTAGAACAAGCAGATTCCAGACTTCAACCGAAATTTTATAGCAAATTACAGTAAGTGGGCTATGTATAAATATCTTGAAACCAGTTTGATAATTTCTGTTTTAAGTATTTCTGATCTCTGATTTTTTGAAGCACTGAAACTTAGTGAACTAATGGTAGGAATATATATTCTAAACATTACTGATTACTGATTACTGGCCTCACCCCTTAGAGGAGAGAACATATAGGGGACTGATATCAGTTTAGCCATGAAATTCACGAACGTGCTCAGTGCTTACTTGATAAATTTCTGATTACTGATTTCTGAATACTAATTTCTGTTATGAAATAAGAATTTCTGTATATCATTCGTATTTATGTTTAAAAATGGTTTTGAAAACTGAGAGTTATTCTCACCCCCGCTTACTGAGTGACAACCATATCACTCACCCACCAAACCCATCTCAGATAAGAACGAGGAAGAATTGTTAGAAGAGGAAGAGCAGACTCAATTCTGGGGCTGGTGAAGAAGACTGTTCTAAATTATGTTTCCGTTGTATCTGTTAAAATGATGTTATGTTTGGTTTTACATTTCCGCTGTAAAACATTTGTTCTTTGAGTTGTATCAGACAATTAATATTATGAATAAAAGACTGGTTTCTGAATTTTGTACTTCTGAGGCTTGTTGTTTTCGAATATAAATTTGAGAGCAACGCTGGTGTCAACCAACCCCCGTCACGGGGCGTGACAGATGTGAGAACCCGAGTTTCCAGCACTAGCTAGCATTTTTGCAGCAGCTAACGAAATTTCAGTACCAATGCAAAATTTCCAGCAGAAGCTAATAATTCAGAAGCTGGTATCTTTCCAGCAGATTAGAATCCAGCAGCAGACAACAGGTAAAATCCAGCAGCAGAAGAGCGAGATTCCAGCAGACAGTTACTGATTCAGCTTATGACTTGTAACTGAAGCATTTAATAGGGAGAAAAGGCTGTCAATGTCATATTATAGCTATTAAATGGAGAGGCTAACAGTCAGAATTTTGCCTATAAATAACACCCTCAAACCTCTGAATTTGTGTTACACAAATCTTGAGATTATCACTTGAATTTTCGAGCTAAGAGAGAGCTTATTTTCGAGCAGTAGAAACCAGTAGCAAGAACAAGCAGATTCCAGACTTCTACCGAAACCTTATAGAAAATTACTGTAAGTGGACTTATGTATAAATATCTTGAAATCAGTTTGATAATTCCTGTTTTATATATTTCTGATCTCTGATTTTGAAGCACTGAAACCTAGTGAACTAATGATAGGAATATATATTCTGAACATTTCTGAATTCTGATTTCTGATTTTGGCCTCACCCCTTAGAGGAGAGAACATATAGGGGACTGATATCAGTTTAGCCATGAAATTCACAAACGTGCTCAGTGCTTACTTACTTGCTAATTTCTGATTTTTGTTCTGAATATTGATTCCTGTTCTAAAAAGAAGAGTTTTCTGTATATTATTTGTATTACTGTTTCTGTTGAAAATGATTTCGAAAACTTGGAGTTATTCCCGGCCCCGCTTATTGAGTGACAACCATATCACTCATCCACCAAACCCATCTCAGATAAGAACGAGGAAGAATTGTTAGAAGAAGAAGAGCAGAATCAATTCTGGGGCTGGTGAAGAAGACTGTTGTTCTCAGTTATTATTTTTGTTATTTCCGTTGTATTTGTTAAGACACTGTTATGTCTGGTTTTACATTTCCGCTGTAAAACATTAGTTATCTGAGTTGTAACAGTAATGAATTATTCAGTATTATGAATAAAAGACTGGTTTCTGAATTTTGTACTTCTGAGGCTTGTTGTTTTCGAATGTAAATTTGAGAGCAACGCCGGTGTCAACCAACCCCCGTCCCGGGGCGTGACATTGAAGTGCTAGTTCAACTGAATCAGTTAAATCAGTTCAACTTAAATCAGTTCAACTGAATCAGTTAAATCAGTTCAGCTGACTGAATCAATTGATTTCACTTTACCAGTTTCCAATTCAACTTACCAGTTCAGAACATCAGTTAGAAGCGAACCAGTTTGTAGATACGACAAGCTTAATCCAGCTGTGCACAAAGGTACAAAAGCTATTGTACGATCAAGGTACAATAAGAGATGTTGCAGCAGCGCTTAAAGCCAAATGTTCCATATATCTATTTGGGGAACAAATTCAAACTGCAACGGATTCATTCACTGAGTCTCACTATACGTTCAGTCAAACGCCTATAAATAGAAGTCAAAGCTCATTGAAGAAAAATATGAGAGTTGACGAGTGAAAAGATAAAATACAGAGAGGGCACGCATAATGCTTATCAGCTTTGAAGAAGCAATCAGCCCATAGGGAACACTTCAACGTGTTATCAGCTTACTTTCAGAAGCATATTTCCCTCAGTGTGTGAGAACACTTTTAGGTAGTTTTCAGAGATCAGTTCTCACACACACACACACCACCACTCAAATTCCGTCTTGCACGAAGACGTAAAACATGTGTATGTAGTCTTTAACACATAGACGTTAAACACGTGTTGGATAGAAGGTGTTACCTTCAGTCTAGGCTAGGAGTTCAGTTAGGCAGTAGCATAAGTCCTAAGCTGAGTGGATTGTACAAGGTGTTGTATAAATCAAAGTCTTCTAGTATATCCTACCCGAGGAGGTAGAAGGGTGACGTTGGAGCATTTGAAATCTCCGAACATCTATAAACATATCTTGTGTTATTTCTATTTAACTGCTTGTTTTTGTTCTTAACTGATTTGATCAGTTCAGCTCTGTCCATAATTGAACTGATATAAGCCAGAATTGATCTCTCTTATATCAGTTAATCAGTTTACACAAGTTTAAAGCTTTAAAATGTATCAGCTTTCTTAACGAAGGATTACTTCGAGTATTTTCCGCTTGGTTTGAAACCAAACTCGATCTAATCCATCAGTGTTTACATTCTTAGAACACGAGCTATTGCAGCTCATTGAGAATATTGTGTTTGGAGCACCCTTGCAGGTGCCCAAACCGATCCATCAGATCGATTACTATATGTTTTCCTCAGTTTGTATTGTTATATGATATGTTTTCATATGATAAGTTTCTATTTGATGAGTCAATTTATCTATTTTGTTCCGATTTGATCCGTCCATTTCGTTATGTTCTTTTGTTCCGATGTGATACATCCATTTGATATGATTTGAATAATTGTGCATCGAGAAATTCTATGAGGGAAAAGAGTCCAGAGGGATCCTGTCTATGGAAAAAAGCCTCAGAGGGAGTCCGGATGCAGAAAAAGACCCCAAATGGATCCCGAGATCAAGGATAGCTCATGATCATTACAATGTGATTTGTTTTGACTAGATCTGTTAAGGTTCTGTTATGATACATTCTGATTTGATAAGGATTCCGTTCATATGTTTTGTATCTGATATGATAAGTCCTAAATTCTGTTCATATTGTTCTGTTGAATTTTGTTATGTATTTCTTTTTAAAATATATTTTTATGTAAAATATGCTATTACGGTATTCGACCAGCACCTATTTGTTGACTGTTTGCCAAAACACTCACCCCTTTACGTCTTTCCTCAGATAATAATGAAGAACATGTGGAAAAGACGGAACATGACCAATTTTGTGGCTGGGGAAGAAATCTAGAATTATGAAGACCAAGTCCCTGTTTTCAAGTTTTTATTTATTTGTATTAGCTTCCGCATTACTTATCTTTGTAAGAACATCTTCAACATTATTCGCATTTTGCATATGTAAAGACAATGTTCTTTTATGGATTAGACTTTTTTGGACTATTTGTTACGAGGCTTATTATTTTCAATGATATTGCTAAACAATGTCAGATGTCATCTACGTCTCGGTTCCGAGGCGTGATATGTTAGTAGTATCAGAGCCGACATGTTCATAGTCCGCATGGGATATTAATAGACAAATTTGGCAAAAGCTCTATGCCTCCCTATTCAAATGATTCCAACAAATCAAACTCATCTTCCATCGTTTAGTTTTCTAAATTCGAGCTATTGTCAATTGTGGGAATATTTGAATGACTTATATCTTTACATAGAAATATCAAAACTCGATCTCGTCAACTATTCCACACTTTTAATCTATGTGAAAAAATTTAATTTGCCACTTTTGGAAAATCCCATGAAAATATTTTGTTTGATCCAAATATTTTACATATCTAATGTAATAACTTTGATTTTTTTTTTTCATTATTATGATTCTAAGAATTTTTGTTCGATTTTTCTAGGAGATGGCCACCCCTCGTACTCGTGCTTAAATCATCCTTCACATGTTTTAGCTTAACATTGACAATCAAACCCGAAAGGTTGCAACTTTAAAGGCTCAAATCTCTAGAGAGAAACAAGAGAAACTAGAGCTCATGGAAACCAAGGACTTTCTTCAGGCTGATGTACAACGTCTTACCAATTACCATGATTGAGCAGAGAGCTAGCTCTCCCTGACCCCGCGTAACCCATCTCACATGGTACGACTTGTTGCCCTTAACCGAGAGTTGATAGAAAAGATTGAAACTGGGAAGAAACTTGCCACCTACTCTCGTCACCAGCACAAAGAACTTGCTAGCAAGCAAGAGCGTTACATCACCAAGCTTCATGCCGCTATGAATAGGATGCAAGAACAAAATAACTATTTTCACATCGTCGTGGAAAACATGAAAGAATAAGAAAAAGCGCCTATGGCTGTAGTTGAAGAAGACAGTGATGATGAAGACTTGATAGCCTAGGCTATACTTGTATTATAGTTGTAATAAAAATATGCTATGAAAAGAAAGAAGTGAAACATTTTTTTTAATGAAAACTTTAATATTATCCTTACATTAAAATAAATTCTTGTTAAGTAAACCTACCAATTAAACCTTTTTTCACCCTTCTTAGGTATAGAACATGGATGTCCAAGCTAACATCTCTGAACTTCAAGAACAACTCAAGATCAAGGATGTGGCATAAGAGCCATTGAGGAAAAGAAAAGTCAAGCTAGAAAGAGATAGCTACCAACTTGATGGGAATAATGTATCACTACAAGAAAATATGCCTTCAACAACACACAAAAGATTAAGGTTTTATTGAAAAATTGTTGTGTTTTTACATTTAACAACGGTTTTTGTTAAAAACCGTTGTAGATTAGTGTGTTTTTTGGACAAACGACAACGGTTTTAACAGTTTTTGTTAAAACCGTTGTGATTAGCATGTTGTTTGGATAAACGACAACGGTTTTAACAGTTTTTGTTAAAATCGTTGTGATTAGCGTGTTTTTTGGACAAACGAAAAAGGTTTTAGAAAATCGTTGTCGATTAGCGTGTTTTTTGGACAACGACAACGGTTTTCGAAAATTGTTGTGGATTAAGCGTGTTTTTTTGGAGAAACAACATCGGTTTTAGAAAACTATTGTGGATTAGAGTGTTTTTTGGAGAAATGACAACGGTTTTAATGAACCATTGTGGATTAGCATGTTTTTTTGGAGAAACGACAACGTTTTAGTGAACCGTCGTAATTTTTAAAATAGCGACGGTTTAAACAAAAACAGTAGCCAATTAGAGACAATATTTTCTTAACCGTCGCTAATAGCGACAATTTAATAAAAAAACGTAGCTAATAAAAATAGCGACAGTTTAAACAAAAACTGTCGTCAATAGCTATTGTCTTTTCTTAACCGTCGCTAATAGCGACAGTTTAATAAACAAACATCGCTAATAGCGACAACATTTGCTTAACTGTCGCTATTAGCGAACATTTAATAAACAACTGTCGCTGATAGCAAGGGATTTACAAAAAACCGTTCGCAAATTATCTATAAATACTCGAATTTTCAGTCCATTTTCCTCCACACCTTCCACGTCTACAATACATTTTCCTCTCTTATACGATTTTAGTTTCGATTTAGGGTAAGTTTTTTCGCTTCAATTCTTAGTAAATTTCTAAGTGTTAGTTAAGATTATGAATTTTATTACCTTAGAAAGATAGTAAGTTTTTTTGTTAGATTTACTAAATTATAAAAGTACTTTTTTTTACTCAAAAAATTAGCGACGGATTATGTCTAAACTGTCGCTAATTAGCGACGATTTATTCAAAAATCGTCGTTAATTAGTGATGATTTATTCTAAATCGTCGCTTTCTACCGTCGCTAATGTTAGCTACGGTATAACTTAAATTGTCCCTAATTTTAGCGATGATATAACTTAAACAGTCGCTAATTAGCGACGTCTCAGTCAAAAATCGTCGCTAAAATTAGCGACGGTTTAGACATAATTCGTCGCTAATTTCAAAAACCGTCGCTAATTAAAGCTACGACAACGGTTTAAAACTATTGTCGTAGAACACACTTTCAACAACACTGCTAATTACAACAGTTTTAAATGGCCTACTTGGAAGATGTATACTTTGAAGATGACATTTACATTGTCGTTTAGCATTTTTTTGTAGTGTATACTTGGAAGATGACATTTACCAAGCTCGAGATGAAGAAAAAAGATTGTGTGAAGAAGTTAGACGGCTGAAGGACAACATTATATCACGAAGGAAAAATTTGAAGAATCCTAAGATAGGATTATTGTACTCAAGAATAGAGACGACAAGCTTAACAAAACAATTTACCGACCCCAAGTAAATATAAAATATCATGAACTCAATGAGGCAATAAACCAATCAATAATACAAGAGCTTCAAGATCTAGTAAACTCCCTAAACATTGATAACACATTTTTGTAAAACTATGTCGGTCAACTGCAGAACTGAAACGTCCACTACATTTTTTTCTTCAAAACGTACTATAATTTTTTATTTTTTTTACAAAGCTTCGGCCGAACACTATACATATGTATGTGTGTGTGTGTGTGTGTGTGTGTGTATATATATATATATTTGTCAAATTTTAAAATAAACTCACCAATTAATTATTTTAAAATCAAATAGAAAGCATTCAAAACATGAAATAATAAATCGTCAACCAAACCTAAATTTAACAATTTTCAAAATAAATCATAATGACAGGACCGATTAGGGGGATCATCGTTGAGCTACAATAGCTCGGTTCTTGAAATATTGAACACCGATAAATTAAATCGAAATTGGGGTTGCAAACCAAGCGGAAGACACTCGAAATAATCCTTCGTAGAAACCAATTAAACATTTCGTAAAGCATTTAAAATATATGTAAGTTAAATGAGTAAAAATATTTTGATTGAAGCATTTTATCAAACACTTGAAATGCAATATTTTTGTATTTGAAGAACACATAAAATGCTTCAACAATGCTTCTTTAAGAACAGTGCAAATGAACAGTAATTCAATAAACAAATAGACACGAATTTGTTTATGGATGTTCGGAGACTTCAAATACTTCTACGTCACCCTTTCTTCCCCTTGGGAAGGATTCACTAGAAAACTTGAATTTATACAACTTTTTGTACAAACTCACTCCGAAAGGGCAACACCCAGCTAGAACTCCTAGCACTCAAGAATATAGGCAGCACCTCACAATCAGCATTTTGTTTAATGTCTCATATGCAAAGACTACAAACACAATGTTTTACGTCTTTGTGTAAAGACTCACTCAACTAATATTTGAAGTTCAACTCTCTTGTATATGTGTGAGTGATTGTGTGTGAGGAATTTATCCTTTTCAGTGTACATCTCAAATGTATCCTCACACAAGGGCTTGTGTTGGAACTTTTCAAGTTCGCAATCTTGATTTTGATGATAACAAAACTTGTTAATTTGTGTTACTAATAATCTACCTTAGTGTGCAGAAGCTAGGATCATTCACGAGCTGTTTACATCGCAATTTGAAGACCTAACTGATAGTACAAACTGAATCAGTCTAACTGTTACGTCAAATTTAGCAGTCCAGCTGATTGTCCAGTTGATAGGTGGTTCAGCAAGAGAACCTTAGAAGCCTGGCAAGCCGAAGGAGTGTTCAACTGATGAAGAAACTCAGCTAATCAGTTCAACTGAACGAGAGTAAAATCAGTTCAACCGACGAGTCAACTGATTTCATCCGCCCAACTGAAGATCATTTCATCTGACCAGTTCGAAGCATCAATCAGAATCTTTCAGTTGTAGATGGAGACAAACTCTTTTCAGTGGATTCCAGCTATGCGTGAAGGTACAAAGCCACTGTCCAGTCAAAAGACAATAATGGACATTGCATCAGAGCATTAAAGACAAAACGTTTCAGAAGAACAGTCGTAAAGTCGAGATACAAAGTCCAAGAAATGAATTCAAGATGCAATGGATACAATAAATGAGTCTCACTGTACGTTCAGTTTTTCCGCCTATATAAAGAGAAGATCAGTGAATACTCGAAAAGATACGACAAGAAGAAGCTGAAGAAAAAGAACGAGATACAAAACAAAAAGATTCTTCAAGAGAGAAAAGAAAGGGCACGCACATTGCACATCTGCTTTCAGAAGCATTCAGCCCAGAGGGACACTTTAACGTGTTATCTGCTTAGTTTAGAAGTCATTTTCCCTCAGTGTTTGAGAACATCCTTGTTCAGTTCTTACACACAAATTCTCTCAACCACTCATATACAGTCTTGCACAAAGATGTTAAACTTGTGTATGTAGTCTTTGACACATAGACGTTAAAGAAGTGTTGGCTGGAAGGTGCTGCCTTCAGTTGTAGCTAGGAGTTCAGTTAAGGCAGTAGTGTAAGTCCTAGCTGAGTGGGTTTGTACAAAGAGTTGTATAAATCAAAGTCTTCTAGTGTATCATACCTGAGGCGGTAGAAGGGGTTACGTAGGAGCAGTTGAAGTCTCCAAACATTCATAAATATATCTTGTGTATTTAACTGATTAACTGATGTTTTCAAACTGTTTGAATCAGTTGGAGTATTCGTCAGTTCAGTTGTCACCATAACTGAACTGATGAATGCAAAAACCAATCTACTCTTTTTCGTTTATTCAGTTTACATAAGTTAAAATGTTTTCTAATATAACAGTTTTCTTCACGAATGATTATTTCGAGTTTCTTCTGCTTAGTTTTAACCAAACTCAATTTAATTCATCGGTGTTAATATTCTTAGAACAAGAGCTATTGCAGCTCATTGGAGAATTTAGTGTTTGAAATGCATTCAAAGGCACTAGCACACTCGATCCTTCAGCTTGTTCTTTCAACTAGCTGATTTCTTCATGCTAACTGCACATGCTTTGAATCCTCTTCAAAAAACTCTTGTTTGATCTTCAAGATGTTGTATTTAAAGGCCCCAACAATGATTTATATGTTAGATACAAGAATATGACCGTTTGAAAAGTTTATGTACTGTTTCTGAAATTGCAACTGTCAAATTCGCCTTGCTGGACATTTTTCCGACTGGTCAACTCAACTGGTCGTTCAGTTCAACTGGTCAACAGCTGGTTCAGTTCAGTTGGTCAGCTGCTGGTTCAGTTGATCAGCTGTTGGTTCAGTTCAGTTGGTCAGCTGCTAGTTCAGTTCATTTCAGCTGGCCAGCAGCTGGTTCTGTTCAGTTCAGCTGGTGAAATCAGTAGCTTCATCGTCATTTATAAGCATCTTAAACTTCGATTCAGACTTTGACTTCTGAAGATGATTTGTAGATCATCGTCTTATCTTTTCAACGCAAACTGAATCGCTTCATTCCAATAATCGAGCTGAGAGATATGACCAACATACCACAATTGCTCACACTCAACTGATTGTTGTTTTCGTGTAATCAATTTGGTAATTTAGCGATCATTTAGACCATGATAACATCCGAATTTGCCCAACTGACGTGAGATACGACTTCTTTCAAATTGAGTTTTCTGATCATCCAAGTTAGCGGATTGTCATTTGGATCATCTAGTTGAGAGATAGTATCAAAATACCAAAGCTTTCCAGAAATTCAGTTTGTGCAGAATTTAGTTTCAGTTTGCTTCTTGTTTTAATAACTTGAGACTTGAGTAAATATGTTAGAAACACAACAACAAGTTTTGTTAACATCAAAATCAAGATTACGAACATGAAATGTTCCAACACATAAAGATCATAATCTCTCAAAATCCCTCAAAAGCATAAAAGTACTAAACGTCATAAAATCCTTAAAGTAGCTTAAATCATAAACTTAATTTTATTTGCGGAAAATTAGCGATAGACCTCGGGTTGTGTGCACCTTCAGTCCAACTAATTCAACCATCAAGTCTTCCACTAACATCAACATCATACTCACATGTATCGATCACATCAAGTCTTCCATTAACATCAATATCAGATCCTCAATTGTGACTTTATTATTAGCTATAGGTCGATGGATCCGTCTACGTATTACCACGATACCGAACGGCGAAGACATCAGCGATACTCTCACCTGTCAACTGAGCATTGGCCGTACATATCATTGTATCATCGTATTAGTCACTATCAATTCACCTCCTTCAACTTTTCATATTTCCACCACTTATAAAAATTCATACGCATATAAATCATTTTTCTTTTAAACCAAGCATGCAACATGTCATTTAGCATTAACGTTCCATCATAAAGTTCTATACACATTTGAAATAAATATTTTAACATTCATTATAGCATTCAGGGCATTGCCAGGACGTCTAACATTTTCAGGTGTAAAATGATCGTTTTGCTCCTGAAACCCTAACTTTTCTAATTTATCCTTAGACCTTAATACGATGACCCGGATCCATCTAAACTTAACATAACACCTTAAAATACACCCATAAATATTAAACGTATTGACTAATTTCTCAATTCGTATTTAAACATAGACGTACATCCCGGTTTTGACTCGTATTGACTCGAAATTTAACCGAAATTGAGCCATAGCTTAATAACACCTAACTATACCATATACAACCCGATCCAAGCCAATTAAGACCCTTGAACCAGCCTAGATCAGCTACTGAATTTTTGTCGTATATGGATCGAACCCTATCTCACGTCACCCTCCAATATTTCGAACCTAGACCCTAACCGATTTGATCAGCCCCTGACCAACCCTCCTAGGACCTAGAATGAACCCTTTAGGATCCCCTTAGACCACCCCCTACG
Source organism: Primulina tabacum (assembly GCF_025594145.1). Classification (NCBI taxonomy): domain Eukaryota; kingdom Viridiplantae; phylum Streptophyta; class Magnoliopsida; order Lamiales; family Gesneriaceae; genus Primulina; species Primulina tabacum. Next base: position 10,734,141 of record NC_134550.1, read on the forward strand.
GCATCTCCTGCATGGTTCATCCCAAAACGCGTGGCCACGGATAGGAAGGACCCTATCCGTGCGCCTTCCTTAACCTGCCCCTCAAGCCTTGCGTTGACCACCATGGCTTGAGGCTAGGACCCTCATGAGCCCAGACCTTCGCCTGGAAGACACCCCGCACGGCCCCCTTCCCTTTTCCTTTGAAAGCCGCACGCCCTAGCCCTAGAAGCTCCCAGACGATCGGCCCTCCTTGTTGCACCATATTAGGCCTCACCCTTGCATCTAAGGACCCTTAATCATGTGCAAAAACATCCATTCAAGTACCCCTACCATGAAAGCCCCTTTTTGCATCCTTAGCAGGAGTTTTTTAAAAAAAACTATAGTTTTATGCATATATAGCCATAAAAATGAAAATACAAGTAATGCATCATATTTTTCAATCAAACATAATTAAATACACATAATATGGTGTGAAAGATGTTTTAAAGAAGATTAATGCGTGCCTTTGTGTATATTACGCGCGAAAATCAACTTACGATGTGAGGGACGTTGACGAGGGGAAGGCCTTGCTGAAATTCTTCAACTTCCACGTGATTTTTCCTTCAAAATTTTCGTGTGTGTGTGTATCTTGGCTGATGGATAGTCGTAGTGTTATTAGGGAGAAGGGGCGCGTGATTGTATGGGTTTTGGGTGAGGGTTTTGGCTTATATTTTAATTAAAACACAAGGTCCAAGCTTCGACCCATTAACTAGTATATTAGGCCCATTAATCCCATTTGATAATATTTAAAATATTTTATTTAGGAAAGTTTGTGAAAATATTAGTCGAGTTCTCAAAAAGTCTCTATTTTCATCGAAAATCGATTACCCGTTTAGAATACGATTAGGCATCTAAAACACCTCAAAACACCTTATTTTCAAAAATTCTATTTAAAATATATCACACATTAAACAATTAAAAATAAATATTTAATAAAAATAGTTTCCCTCATTTGGTCCCCGGTCTTCGTTCCTTGATCGCGTCTCGAATAACCATTAAAAACACATTTTTATGCATTCTAATATAAAACCCTATTTTAAACATGAAAACATGCACATCATATTTAATTTATGTAATTAAAATCATCTAATTAGTCATTTTCATTTTCCATAGATTTGCATGCAGTTAGATTATGTCATCGTATTTTGAACCTTACAAGAACGATATGATCAATGTGGAGGATCTCAAGGAAGATCTCGAAGGAAACCCCAAGGAGAATCATGCAGAAGAAAAAGTTGTTGGGGATATATGAGATGGAGAAGTCTTACATGATTAGAATAGACCCCTATAATAAGAATCAATTGTATTATGGTCAATTGAACCATTCACTTTAGCTATCTAAAGACTCAATGGTATTTCTTTTGAAAAATTAAGGAAAATTATTTGGTTATCTCGTATTTTCTTTCCATTTTACTGAATCATACATTTACCTATAGACAACTTACAAAACTATGTTTATAAGAAATGACAGGCAGGCCACCAAGAAACAATCGTAACCCACGCTACGCCAACAACAACGAAAATGAAAATGAGAACATGTCTCCACCTCCACCATCAATGGTTAACCTTAGCCAAGAAGACACGATGGTAATTGCAACCATTGTGGACGCAAAGCTACAAGGGTTTATGAACCCAAATGCCAACGCCAATGTCAACCAGACACCACCGAAACCTCAATCACGCGGCATAAAGTATCACTATGAGGCTCTCCAAAGAAACTGAGTCCCAAATTTTGATGGAAACCCTAACAGGAAATTTGGCCATAATTAGCTCAAGAATGTGGAAATCCAACTTTATATGCTGGAATTCCTCGAAGAACTTAAAGTAGAAGTGTTGATGTCATTCCTCGAAGAGAGAGCGAGCAAATGGTGGGAAACCATCTCACCAGTCATAGCTGATGCTGGACAGATCACATGACAGGTATTACGAATATAATTTATTAAGCAATATTACCCATAACTAACTAAGTGAATTTGAAGGCTTTGAGCAAACTCAGGATATACGATGATAGAGTATATCTCAAAATTCAGTGATCTCAAAACTTACATCCCAACCATTATGGCAGACTAGACTTTGAAGATACACCGTTTCAAGAAAGGCTTGAGCAGCCGAATCCAGTCGGCCTTAACTGTATATAAACCCAACAATTTTGCTGGCTTAATGGGAGTATCCATGAGCGTTGAAACTGACATCAAATGCCGTGACGAAGAAATCAAACACAAACAACCATTCTTTGGTCAGTCTTCCCAAGGTGGACAGAGTTTCAAACGTTCCAACCATTCAAGTGGCCCATAGAAAGAAAAATTTACCGCTTCCATCAACAAAGAAATAAAGTCTTGTCCTAATTGCAACATGCGGCACTTGGGTGAATGCTACATGAAATCTGGTGCCTGTTTCAAATGTGGAAAATTAGGGCATCAGATCACTGATTGTCCTGAAAACAAGGATAAAGATACCAGGCCAAACATGGATACTAACAAGCCAAAAGAAAACAATCACAATGCTCGAGTATTCGCTATAACATAAGATGAAGTGGACAATACAAATGACGTTGTGGTAGGTACCATTCGAATCAATAAAATGTCTGCATATGTATTGTTTGACTGTGGTGCTACCCATTCATTTATGTCTAAAAGATTAGCCAAAAAACTAAAACTTGAATATGAAACTCTTGGCGAACCACTAAGAATATCTATATCTGCTAACAAAATAATTGAAACCCATAAAGTGAACCGAAACTGAAAAATTTGTATCAAAAAATGAATTTTCGAGGCATAATTGATTCAAGTCAATGTGGTGGAGTTCGATGTCATCTTAGGAATGGATTGGTTAGCTAAAAACCATGTTTTGGTAGACTGTCAAAGAAAGATTGTTAAATTATGGATTCTAAACCACGAGAAAATAGTCCATCATGGTAAACCCAAGGAACAAAAGTATATTTTATCTGCATCACAAACCTGAAGAGCCATAAAATTTGTTGAAAGATTATAGAAAATTTGTTGAAAGATTTTCTTCAATAGTCATTCTTTTCACTAAACTACACAGAAAAACTTCAAATTCAATTGGAACGAAGAGTGTAAGAAAAGTTTTGAAATCCTAAAGAAAAAGAACTCGTTTTTGCCCTGGTATTGGTACTCCCCGACGAAGGAAAGAATTTCACAATTTGCAGTAATGCCTTAAAAGAAGGGTTGGGATGTGTGCTCGTGCAAGAATGACAAGTAATTTATTACGTGTCAAGACAATTAAAACATAATGAGCAAAATTACCCAACACATGATCTTGATTTAGCTGAAATTGTTTTTGCGCTAAAAATCTGGAGGCACTATCTATACGGTGCCAAATGCGAGATATTCACCGATCACCAAAGTCTCAAATAGTTATCTATGCAAAAAGATCAGAGCATGAGGCAGAGATAGTTGATCAAACTCTTGAACGATTATGATTTAACCATCAATTATCATATGGGGAAAGCAAACAAGGTTGCTGATGTGCTAAGTCGAAAGCACATGGGGAGAATGAAATTAACCTTTCTTTCCGCCCAACCATGCATCAAGAACCAATCAAACTAAAACAAAACTAATATTTATCCCCAAAAAAAATTATGAACAACTTCAAGTAGGTAAAGCCCAATAATTTCAAACTGATGAGAAGGCGTTATGTGGATGAAAGGACGTTTGTGTGTACCAAACATCAATGGAATTCGGCATGAAGTGATGTCTGAGGCACACAAGTCAAATTTTCAGTCCACTCCAGAAGCACCAAGATGTACCGAGATTTGAAAAATAATTACTGATAGAATGGAATGAAGAAAAATGTAGTTGACTTTGCCTCTAGGATCCAAATCTGTCAAAAGGTCAAAGTCGAACATCGGCGACTTGGAGGACTTCTCCAGTCACTAGAAATACCAAAATGGAAGTATGAGAACATTTATATGAACTTTGTGATAGGATTACCAAAATCAAAGTAAAATCATAATGGGATCTGGGTGATCATTGATAGATTAACCAAATATGCACATTTTCTACCGGTTTAAATGAACTACAATCTAGATAAACTAACCACCATGTACATGGAAAATATAGTAAGATTACACATTGTTCCGACAAGCATATTATCAGATAGAGACCCAAGATTTGTGTCCCGGTTCTGGAAGGGTTTCCAAGAAGATATGGGAACCAAGGTCACTCTCACCTATCATCTTCAAACGGATGGCCAAACTGAAAAGACAATTCAAACCCTTGAAGAAATTTTGAGGGTGTCTGCTCTAGTTTCAGTGGGAATTGGAGTGAACATCTACCTCTAATAGAGTTCTCTTATAATAATAGCTACCACAGTATTATCAAAATGGCTCCTTATGAAGCACTTTATGGACGAAAGTGTACGTCACCACTGTACTAGGATGAAATCGGAGAGAAAACCATCACAGGACCTTGAAATGGTTCAATTAAATATTGATAAAGTTGCTATGATCATGGATAAACTCAAAGCAGCACAAGAACGACATAAGAGCTGGGCTAACTTAAAAAGAAGAGCGTTGGAGTTCGAAGTCGATGAAAAGGGTTATGTCAAGGTTTCATCTATGAAAGGATTATTCGGCTTCAGCAAATCCAGAAAATTAAACACAAGGTATGTCGGACCCTTCGAAATTATCGATAAAGTCGGAACCTTAGCTTATCAAGTAGCCATGCCATGTATACATTTCAAGAGTCCACAACGTCTTCCACATTTCACAGCTAAAAAGATACATCCTAGACCCGAATCATTTCTTGAAGTTGCATCATTGCTAATAGAAGGGAAGCTAAATGAGGAAATAAAATATGAAGAAGTCTATATATGTATAGTAAACACCAAAAATCAGGTACTAAGACATCAGACCATCCCATACATCAAGACACAATGATCTAATCACACAGAGCGGGAAACAAAATGGAAATTAGAAGAGAAGATGCGCACACATTACCCTTACTTTTTTAGGATCAAGCAAAACAAAATTTCGAAGACAAAACTTTCAATAGATAGGGAGTGATGTGGCGACTCGGAATTTTGAATTACAAAAAATTAAAAGGAAGCTCGAAATTATGAAAGCTTGCACGGATCGAAATGAGGCAACTCGAGAATGAAAATTCCCAGCTCATAACCTTGAAAATTTAGCTCAAAGAAGCTCCATCTTCATGTCCTGAACAAACAAAAAATATTGCCAAGGGAAGAGCTAAAAGATTGGACAAATTTATCGAACAAGAAATAACCTCTGAGTAAACCAATGTGACTCTTGGTTGTGGATCAAATTTTGATTACTTGAGCATCAAGTTTTTGGCCAAGACCAACCTTTGGAGAGCCAACCTTTAGCCTATAAATTTCATGCTACATCTCAAAAAACCTTGCACCAAAAATCCTCTCAAATCACTCATAATTCTCAGCCACCTCAAGGAAGGAAGAAAGGCTGATATCGCCCATTTTGTGCAGCAGCTAGGCACGTACAAGTGCTGCCCAATCTGTTCGTGGTGCCGTCCAAATCTTATTCAAAGTGATGACTGTATTCAGCCAAGATTCGTCCAAGTTCAAGCCATCTTTGAACCACATATTGAATACAGTAAGTGGGCTTATGTATTGTTCTAAATTATGATATATGATTTAAAATTTGATCGATTACTTTATGTTTTCCTCGGATCGTATTGTTATATGATATGCCTTGCTTTGATAAGTTTCAATCCGATGAGTCGATTTATCTGTTTCATTCCGATTTGATCCGTCTATTTCATTCCATTTCGTTATGTTCTTTCGTTCCGATGTGATACATCTGGTTGATATGATTTGAATAATGGTGAATCAAGAAAGTTTGTGATGGAAAATGTTCCATAGGAAGCCTGCCTAGAGGAAAAGGCCCCAGAGGGAGCCCAGTTGCGAGAAAAAACCCCGGAGGAAGCTCATTTACAGGAAAAGATCCCATAAGAAGCCTAAAATCAAGGATAGCCCATGATCATTATAATGTGATTTGTTTCAATAAGATCTGACGAGGTTTTCTTCTTATAGGTTCTGATTTGATAATGAGTTCGTTCTAAAATGTAATGTCTGATACGATAAGTCCTAAAATTTGTTCATATTGTTCTGTTGAATTATGTTATGTATTTCTTTTTAAAAGATATGTATATGTATATTATGTTATTTAGGTATTCGATCGGCACCTACTTGTTGATTGTTTCCCAAAACACTCACCTCATGTCCATTTCCAGATAAAAATGAAGAACATGTGAAAGAGACGGAACAAGATCAATTTTGGGAATGGTGAAGAAATCCAAAGTTATGAAGACTAAGTCCCTAATTCAAGTTTATAATTTATTAGTATTAGCTTTCGGTTTACGCACTTATCTATGTAAGAACATCTTCCTCATTATTTACATTTCACATATGTAAAGATAATGTTCTTTTGTGAATTAGACTGATTTTGGTTGTTTGCTACGAAGCTTATTGTTTTCAATGAATATGCTAATTAAACAATGTCGGATGTCATCTATGTCTTGGTCCTGGGGCATGACATCGAGCGCTTGCTGCTGTATCAAAAGTTATAGATGTTGATAATAGTGCAAGTCAAATATTTTAAATCGTATAACAGTCTGAGCATCACGGTTCAGTCGTTCTCTTAGCATAAATAGTTATTTCACCCAACACACGACATGTCCTATCTTGCTTTAATTTGCCATATTGGACATGCTAAAAATTGCATAATTTTTTTATTTTTATTCAATACATAATAACAAAACGTTTAAGAACTATTAATAATAATTAGGAACAAAAAAATTATCAAGGATTGAAATCTATTAATTTATTTTCAACTCACAAAAAATCATAATTATATGTTTGCATATTAAACATATATAATAACATCATTGCAACACTAAAATATTATGAATTAAGATTAGAATAAGATATTCAATACTCAATATAATATATATATATATATATATATATATATATATGTTCGTACCTGAGTTGAAGCGCCGTGAGGCAGTCACCTCGGGCCGATATCTTAAGGGTCCCAAAAAAAAATTTATATGGAGTAGTTTGATATTTATTCAGTTAGTTTAATAAACAAGAAAAAATATTTTTATGTATACGTTCCCAGCAATTTGTAAATGAAAGAGTTTAATTTTTCTTTATCTTATATTGATATCTAGCGTCATAAAGAAAATTTTTTATTCATCATGATCTCTTTCAATTTGAGGCAGTAACTTGTGATCTTTGTGATTGAATTGAAACATTATATTTTACTTTCAATTATCAAAATCTTATGTTTACAAATTTCGTAAAGAAATTTTATGTTTACAAATTTCAATATGCCTATATCGTGTTATGGATTATTTCCCAATAAATTACTATTTTTCTCACCTTTTATTTATATATATATATATATATATATATATATATATAAGCCTATTAGTAGTTGATTTTAGGAATCAAAAGATTTTTGTATTGTTCAAGAGATATTAAAATGGGTATGACGCCGAATTAAAACATTTTTCTAGTTATAAATAAATAAAAAAATATTAAAAAACATTAGATATGGACATAAGATATAGATAAATAATTTAGTGGCAACGGTACAACAATGAGGAAGAAACAATTGGTAATATAAAAGATTGGAAATGATAAAATCAAAATAACATTAATGTTGAAGAAGAACTTAATTAAATTATGGATTATATTAATAAAATATAAATATTTGTTTTTTGAGATTTGTGTGCTTTTTTTTAAAACAAATTAAATGAAAGTGATAGTATTAATATTATTAAAGATAATTGACATGCAAATATGAATCAAAAAATTTGTTTCACATCATTGTTAATGATCAAGAGAATTCACATAAAATTGATAAAAATATCAAGACCTTGTTAGTTGAAAATAACATAAATAAAGATTGTGTTAATTTTTTTCCACAAATTTTTATATTAATGAAACAATGAAATATTGTTCACGCCTAATTTTGTAAGTTCAACTCATGCCCTCAAAATCACAGGTACAATAATATTTATATATACAGACAAAAACTTGTGTGAGACGGTCTCACGGGTCGTATTTTGTGAGACATATCTCTTATTTGGGTCATCCATGAAAAAATATTATTTTTTATGCTAAGAGTATTGCTTTTTATTGTGAATATTGGTAGGATTGACACGTCTCACAAATAAAAATTTGTGAGACCGTTCACAAGAGACCTACTCATATATATATACTAGGTAGGTGCACGTGCGATGCACGTGGAGATATATGTTTCAATAATTGTGCAATAAATATTATAAAGTAAGCAATTCATTGACAAAAGTTTTCAAACTAAGCAATAGAGAGATAAATCTATATAATAATAAGACATCGTGTCTATATAAGATATAGTACGATAATAATTTTTAGTTAAGGTTGCAAACAACAAAAAAAGGATTACACAATGTACTAAGATCGTAGCAAACAACCTACGCAAAGCAATAGGCATGTGAAAACTTGATGTCTCATTTAAACACTCAAAATTACTCCTATCACTTTCTAATAGCCCCCTACGTTGTGCTGCTTCTTTGAAAGTGAAACAAAATATTCCACGAACAGTGAGCAAATCAGAGTAGGACTTAGGGCCTCGAACATGAAGAAGTAATAAACGATGATAATACCTCTCACCTTCTGCCGGATTTTTCGAGTTAACACGTCCGATAACCTGTCTTTGTTTCCTTGGTTTCCAAGTTCTATTTGGTCGATCCCAAACAAAATGCTCTGGGAATTCAGAATATAAGAACTTTGTTGCTTCCACAATGTGCGAACAAGTCTTAAAAAATTCAGTCAACATAGTTTTGGAGACACATTCGGATGCCAACACATTGCCCAAGTTCTGGTATTTGAGAAGGTGATCATGTGCTTGTCCAGTAAATGTAGATGCAAATTGATAACTGCATGAAAGATTTCATTCAGATCAAATTCAAAAATGCGCCACACTGATTCTGGAGCAGACACCCAGCGAGCATCCTGAAATGCTCGTATTTCATCTACAAATGAGTTAGAACTATGTGATGATAAATGAACACTTATTTTGTCATGCCCCTTGTAAATATATTTGTATAAATATTTTACAGCCGTTAGCCCAGAACAAATTTCAACATTGATATGACAATCATAGCGATATAGTAGATAAGGATTATAAGGAACAACCCATTGAGAATTCATTGTAAAATTCCGAACCTCAACAGAGCGACCATCGTTTCTCCTCCTGTACATATATAGGGTAACCATCAGATCATTGAACAGAATGTTCTAAAAAGGGCGAGGATAATGGTTTTTGCATTTTCCATTAACCATAAATGGGCATTTTAAATTTAACGTGCCACAAGGTCCATGCATCATATGTCGTGAGACCAAACCAAACAATCGAGGAAAAACATCTTTATCTGGAAGCTCAGCAACGACGTAAGAGTCGAACTTTTCAGGCGAGTTAATCTTATAATTAGATTGCAGGATAATAATCATATGACAATAAGGTATACCTCGTTTCTAGAACTCGATAACATAAACATAAGCAACAACAGGGCCAAATATATAGACTTTTTAAGAATCTGGTCCTTAAGATCAAGTAATTTTGCACGAAACACTCAAGAGACCAAACCTGGACGATCACGAGCAAGCTGACCTTCAAATAAATTTTCTCGAATCTCTTTCCAATCCAGATTGCAAGTCATCGTAATAAACAAGTCAGTTTTTCCAAATTTCTGAACCAATGCAATTGCATCAAGATATCGACGTCGCATATCTCTTTGACCTCCTATGAAAAATGCTTGTAAAAGAACACGTTGCTCGACCTCACTCCCACGTGATTCACCATTGGCTACACTGTCAACCACACCCCGATACAATTCCGACCTTATCTCACTTTGGTGCCTTCTGTAGTAATCTAATCTCATTGTTTCTAGTTTAATGTACATATCGACAACAAATTGCTGCAATAATCGACCACCATACAAGATAAACGAAGTGTTGCTGCCATGAATTTGCAACCTGTAACAATAGCACTCCCTACAAGAAACCATCATATCATTTTTTCTACGAACAACTGCATGAAACAAATAAAATACACACAAATTAGTTGCATGACAAAAATATAAATATATGCAGTCGACCATTATCTTGTTTGTTTGGGGGAAATTGCAAGAAATAATTACTAAAATTGAGTATGAGGTAAAAGATTAAAAACGCACCACGACTTTCACCAGCAATAATACGATCGAAGGAATTAACATCTGCAAGTGGTAGCACATTCTCATGCACGTCAACATGGGCATACCCATTTTTTACCTTCAGAATATTCTGCTGCCACCCATTGTCCTCATACAGGAAAAAAAACGGATATTGCAAGGAATCATAATAACCATAATAATGTTGTATTTGTTGGGTTTGACCATCACGACCACAAGCAACTATGTCCCTGTTATGTGGAATGTTAGCATGATCATTGCCTTCGACCCAAATAGCCGCAACTTGATCAGCGGATGGGCTGCCATAACATCTCTGGTCAACGGGAACATTTTTGGAAATATGCAATCTTAAGTTTATGATTGAAGAATACTGATTTATCCTCTTTAGAAGTTGTGCATAAGGGCTTACTTTCATTATGTCCATTAGCAAAACCATGAGTTCTCTGTCAACATAAGTGTCCAGGAAAACGGACATCCTATTTTCCAACTCATTATCGTTGTCCCAAAAATAAAGTTGGAAATACCTTGCACCATCCGAATTAGGTATAAGTGGTGGCAATGAATGGAAAATCTAGCTAGGCGCACGAAATGTGTGTACCCCACGTTGAAGAAAAGCCAATTCCTTGTCAAGCCTAACCCCAAATGAAGTGAAAGAAAAAATATTGTTGTACAATCGTACTTTACGCCGGAATAAAATAGCCAAGGGAGACGATGGGTGCTTGAATAATTCCAGCAATGCAATATGAGTAATAGGAGATGCCAATCTAATCTTACCACATGCGCAACAAGAAGATGGAGCTTCACAAAGGAATCTATGTGCGCCACAAAATTGACATGAAGGAACCATTGGCAAGACACTGATACCAGCAATATCTCCTTCATTGTCTGAATTTTAAAAAGAAATGCAATTGGGGAAAAAAACCACGTATTTCAGGTGCGAAAAAATGAACATAGGAAAACCGAGAAAAAAAATCCAAGTAAAATAAAGGCATGATGAAAACAACAACAGATTACTTACAAATAGGAGAACACGCCAGAGGAACGGACACAATATGTGTTGTATGATGGAATTATATCATTGAACGACAGCAGCACATGCGATAAAAAAATATAAACAGATCAAAGGGGGAAAAACAATCCAATCGATGCAAATAAACATGGTGAAAATAACAGAGCAGCTAACCGTTGGAAGTAGATAAACCGGCACCACCAACACACAGAAATTGAGCAGCGCCGCTTGCCAAATTAAAATGATGACAAGAAACTCTTTAAGATAACACACATAGCTAAGAGGGAAAATAACGTTAGGAGAACACATAGAAAATACAGGAACTCGGAATATTCAAGGGGGCATCAACAAGCAAGCATGAGAGAAATGAAGAGAGCGAAACATATACCCTGAGACAAATCCCGAGATGGTAGCCGGCCGTCTACCCTGCGCCATGAAATGTAGAAGAAGTAAAACCAAAATAACAGAGAGAAATTGAGGATCACAGCGACATAAACAAATTGCAAGCGATAGAAATCGGTGAGTTTACTGGAAGGTGATTGAAATAACCCATCAACAGTAATGACCATGGTGAAGCAGTAATACGAAAGAAAGAAACGTAAGAAGAAAATAAACGAGAAGGAAATAAATGGGCCCATATATCTATCAAATGGTAGTAAACAGCGAAAAAATTAATCATCCATGAAGCCAAATTGCAAAATCTAGAAATATAAGGGTACATAGGGGAAAACACAATTGAAAGTGACATATATGTATGTTAGATATTAGAAATCTTTTATCATATTTCAAGATCTATATAATATATGATTTTATTAGTCCATATTTAAAAATAAACTTGTTAAAAATTTAACTAAGAAATGTAAATAAATAATTTTTCTGGCATAAAATTTAAAAAATAAATAGGAATGTGTATTAATGTCCAAATCCATTTAAGATGGACAATGAATTACAAAAAACTCTTTAAAAAACCTATTAGTTTAATTTGCTAACTTAAATTAACAAGAAGATTTAAATAAATAATTTTTTTGGCATAAAAGTTAGGGAAGAAAGAGTAATGTGTATTAATGTCCAAATTCATTTAAGATGGATAATTAATTACATAAAAAAACCTTTAAGATAACCTATTAATTTATTTGTTCATATTTAAAAATAAACTTGTTAAAAAATTTACTAAGAAATGTAAATAAATAATTTTTCTGGCATAAATTTTAAAAAAGAAATAGGAATGTGTATTATTATCCAAATCCATTTAAGATGGACAATGAATTACAAAAAAACTCTTAAAAAAACCTATTAATTTAATTTGTTAACTTAAATTAACAAGAAAATTTAAATAAATAATTTTTTTGGCATAAAAGTTAGGGAAGAAAGAAGAATGTGTATTAATGTAGTCTCTACCAAAACAAATTAACAAAACTAGTTAATACAAATTGCAAATGCAGCGTCAGCATATCGCTGTACAAAATGATCTTACGCATGCAAAGAATCTTAAAATTGAAAAGTTATATGCAATAATTGCTCATGGTTGTTATAATGTGCTTGGGTGGTTGTAGGATTTAAAAGATTTGATTTACACTGTTATCAATAATTATATTTTTTTGTAAAACGGTAAATATGTGATCCTACAATTGACATCAAAACTAATACCATGAGTTCGATTCTCATTTATTGCAAAAAAATACAATTATTGAGAAGAAGATTAATGAAAAGAATAATTGTCTATGCTTGTTAAAGCAATCGAAACGTGGTGTTTGAGTTGTATGATTTAAAAGATTTTAGCTACATCATTATCACCAACTATAAACTTTGGTAACACGATAAATATTCAATCTTATAGAAAAATTATGTCGGCTTGGTTGTTATAAACCTCTATGCAAACGAGGAAAACCACAAATTCCCCTCCACACAACTTTGCAATGGTAATAATAATTAGCGGCTTTTGACTTGCTATCTATCAGATTATGTAAGCTTTGTCTATTGACAATGTTAGGCTCTAACTTTTGCACAATAATTATATCAAGGCATGCAAGGACTCTTTTTTGGAACATATTGCGTACACCGAATGAAATGAACAAATTTCCACTCTTTGAACCCAATTGTTTCCATTCAGGAACTCTCTTTTCTCAAAGGAATCTAATTCCTGCAACAATTTTCAAATTATCTAATCTTGTTGTTTATTAGTGTTATGGCATTGCGCACACAAAATTAGAAATGTCCTAGTGCGGGTCATCGCTATGCGCCATGGACTTTACAATAGCGCTAGCTATCCTCGTTATTAGCACTATAGCGACAATCGTGATAGCTGAAATAATGACGCTATTGCAAAGCGAAGCTGCATGCTTAATTTTTGTCTTTTTTTTAATTCTAATTTTGGTTTTTTTGACATTTACTTTATTAAGTTTTTGCTGAAAATTATATTTTTCTGCATTTCTTACTTTTTTGTGTCTTTTCTATGATATTTCAATGAAAAAATTAAAATTATTTCAGGTTTTAGTATTTTACAATTAAAGTTGATGGAATATTATGCTGGATATTAAGGTTTTTGAATTGTTGTGACTATATGCTATATATTATATATTTATATATTTGTGGTGATTTGCTTTCAAATAACTCTCGCTACGCTATTCGTTATGTGCTATAGCCACAGAAAACCTTTGCACTATGAAACGCTATGCACGAATGACAACTAGTATGAACCCAAACACCATGTGCCCTTCAAAGTGGTAAAATTTATTACTGAATAATTATGTAACACATACATCCATAAGAATTGTTCTATTCTAACACGAAAACAAATCACTCTTATGTTAGTTGTACTAGAAGAAAGCTTCTGATCGCAAACAACAGGCTGAGGCCGTTGTCCGTTCCGGGGAGCGAAATACAAGAGTCCTCATATAAACATGCTAGCCTAGAACCGAGAGTGCAAGCCTGTTCAATCCACATGCTATATGACAAGTATAGCTAGCATACAGAAGGAAACAATGTTACTAGGATATACACTTCCGTTTTAGTAGCTACCTTCGTTGCCAAAATGAGAACACGAAAGTGCAGCAGCATTCAGCCCTCCTTCTCAAGTGTCCTCCACGATGCTTTAACAAATCATTTTGGCCTTTGAGCAGCCTGTCACCAGAAACAGCTAATCAGAATAATGGCTATGATTTTGTCCACAACAAAATAAATCTTTTTTTGTTTACATAAAATAAAATGAGAAACAAAGAAATCAATCACCTAAAATTCAGTAAAAATATAATGTCCCTTTAAACTTAAAATCCACTAAAAATAAGAGAAAACTTGTCTTTCTATAAACCTTTGATGACCTTTGAAGTTTGAACAGATAATATAATACAACAATTTATACAGAGCAGGCAACCAAAAAATTGAAGCTGCACCAACCTTTTTCATCAATTTATCCAGTACTGATTCTTCAAACGCCTGATATCCACGACCAACAAGATTGCTCAATTTTGGACCATCAGACTCGTTTCTCTCGGCACTGAAACCAGATGGTGTTGAAGCTGTTTGAAGAGGTAAAACCAGTAGAGGGTTGGAAAGATCACCCAATACGTTTCCAGTAGCAGCGACCTGCCAAAAGTAATTCCCCCTGAGAAACACAATAAGAATAAAATCAAATAACACTGAAAATCTGAAAATATACTCACAGCGAAATCCTTAGAGGCCATTACAACAAGCGCCGATCCTTTCTTTTTCGAACTCTTAATGACTACATCTTCAACACCACCGAACTTCTCAAAAATTTCGCGAAGTCTTTGCGATGTATATTCTTCACCAATCCTCTCCCATGAAACTTTAAGCACTTTACCTTTATCCAACCCAGTGCTTCCACCTTCCTTGCTATCCTTTCCCCCTGATGGTTTATCTTCCTTGAAAGGTGACGTACCAGTTGCCATTTTATTTTTTGAATGCATATCACGAATTCTAGCAATCTCTTCCTTCAGTTTTCGAGAAATTCTCTGTTCCTCTTTTTGTGCTTCTAAGATGGGGTCAGCAACAAAAGCAGATCTTTCTCTCTCTTCAAGATCTGACATCATCTTTTGGCGCTTGGAATCATGTTGTCTCTGGCGTTGAAGCTTCTCTCGCTTCACTCGAAGTAGATCATCAAATAACTTCCTAGCCTTTTCATCCTTGAGAACTTCATAAGAGGTTTGAAGCTTTAGGAAATCAGCATGTGCGTTAGGATCATCACGCCTCTTGTCTGGATGCAACTCCCTGGCCTTCGACCGATAAGCCTTGTTAATTTCTTGCTCTGAAAGTCTGGCACCTTCTTCACCAGATGGCAGGCTCAAAACAACATAATGGTCTACTTCAACATCCATTTCTCCCAATATTTCTCATCTACAAAAACAAAAAGTACACATTTGAGTACAATGAGAAAAAAGGAAAGAAATTCCAAGGCGAAGGCTTCCCTAGCAATGAAATTGATAGAAGTGTAGCAGACAATCTTAGTAAATACATAAATTCACAAAATATCAACTATAAAAACTAGGTTGAGGAAACTTTATCGACAACAATGACATGGAAAATCCACCCATGTCAAACATTAACATGGAAAATCAATCTATAAAATTGTTTGCATATACACACACTATAGCTCACAAATAAATTGTAGTAGTTGCATGAGAAATCAAACTTCCATAAAATATTATGGTAAAACAATAAGAAATCAACAAGGAGAAGGTAATAATACAATATAAACAGAAGTTACAGACAATATACAAGTATCACATGCAATAAACACATAACAACCAGTCAATCACATACACAACTAAATTCAATATTACGGATACTCTGCGAAATAATGTCTGAATAGAAGAAATGCATGCACCTTAAGTTCTTAGCTTATTTGATTGCATAACCTCGACAAAAGTTAAACAGAAGTTACAGACAATATACAAGTATCACATGCAATAAACACATAACAACCAGTCAATCACATACACAACTAAATTCAATATTACGGATACTCTGCGAAATAATGTCTGAATAGAAGAAATGCATGCACCTTAAGTTCTTAGCTTATTTGATTGCATAACCTCGACAAAAGTTTCGAAATCTCGGAATCTATAAATGAAAGTTATTTAATTAACCAAAGATCTTAGTTAAACAAAATAAATCTCCAACTTAATTTTGCTCAAAATTAGTTAATAAATACGAAAATAATTATTTCAACTTAATTCCTTCAACCTAAAAACTAAAAACAATCAAAGAATTAATTTAAAATTGTAGACACTAATTTATTTAAACGATCCCCAAACTTCATAAAGACTTAGTTATGTCTTATTTTCAAAATCAATTTCAGAAAATTACTTCATTCAAATAGATAAACAAGAAATTTCAACAAAAGATAAACTTTTCCTTTTAAAAAGGAACATTGAAATAAAAAATAAATTTCATCACAAATCTAAAAATTTTAAACAAAATCAAATTCATCATTCAGCAAGTCCCTCTAAACACCACATTTAAAGACTAATTAACAATTAATTGTCCCTAAACTACCCCAAATGGTTTGTAGCCAATGAAAAGCATGACTCGATTCACTTCTTTCAAAATAAATAAGCTACTAAAATACTTGCCCAAGCCGCTGCAGTTGTTCACGAATCCCTTTCAGGGGTGAAGGAAGAATCCGGTGCTATTGGACTTGAATCTTTCAAAATAAATAAGCTACTAAAATACTTGCCCAAGCCGTCTTATAGTTGAAATTTTGTGAATTTATGTATTTACTAAGGTTGTCTGCTACACTTGTATCAATTTCATTGCTAGGGAAGCCTTCGCCTTGGAATTTCTTTCTTTTTTCACATTGGAAACAAATTTCTTTCATTTTTTTGTTGCTGACCCCATTTCAGTTTTATAAAGACCGTCTTTATATATTAAAGACCGTCGCTATATTAAGCGAAGATTTTTAAATAATCCGTAGCTTAATAAAGCTACGGTTTTTAATCTTATTAGTCAAAAAAACACATTCATAATTTACAAAATTAATAATCTACAATGCTAAAATTCATAAATAAAATATTACGCTATAATTCATAAATAAACTACGACGCAAAAATTAAATATTAAATTTTATGTAAAGAAAACGCTGTAAAAACCTGAAGTGCGTGAAGATATGCAGATCCACGTAACGTTGAAAGATCACACAGACGAGCAAATCTACAAAATTAATACGAAAAAATGTTAGTACAAAACAAAAAAAACCGAAACTGCGAAAAACCGAAACTACCAAAGAAGAAAGGCGAAAATCGCGTGAAGAAATATTCGCGAACCACGGTTTATATAGAATCATAGCGACAGGTTTTGACTTAAACCGTCGCCATTAGCGACGGTTGTGAGATACACCGTCGCTGAAAGCGACTGATTTTGAAAAACTGTCGCCGATCTAAAGCGGCGACGGTTAATGCTTAACCGTGGCTATTGGCGACGGTAGACTAAAACTGTCGCTATCAGCGACGGTTTTAATTAAAACCGTCGCCAATCACTGTCGTCAACTCAGATCGGCGACGGTTTGTGGTCGCATAATGCCGACGGGAATTAAATTCACGAATTATAAATACCCTAGTTTTATAAATACAACAGTTGGACCAGTGTTTGATTTATTGATATTGATTTATCTTTTGGGTATTCAATCAATTTCGTCAAATAATATGAAGTTTTTTTTTTTTTTCACTTTACACATTATAATTCTTAATCCTTTAGTGACTTTGCCACAATTTTTGTTTGGATTCGTAACTCAATGTTTCTTGATGTCTTCTCAATACATGAATGTAACTTTCAACGCAAAAAAAAAAAATTGTACTATGCTGATATAATTATTTCATTTGTTTTTGGTGATTTGTTTTGAGGTATGAGTTTTGTGGGCTTTTGCATTTACAGAATGTTGGACAACTAAATACCTCATGTAATTTTACACTGATTTTGTTAAACTTGATTTGGATCTAGAATATAATGTTGTCATTTAGTATTTTTTTTATTTAAGCTTCTAAAATAGGGTTAGTAATCTTTATTTCTTTTTTTGGTGCTATATTGCTATAACTGAGGTATATATTCAGGGCAAAAACTTGTGTGAGACGGTCTCACGGGTCGAATTTGTGAGACGGATCTCTTATTTGGGTCATCCATGTATCCCACCATTGTGAGTTCCCATTCATTTTATTGTCTTCAATTCAATTTCTAATACATTTTGGCTTCCATTAAATTTTTAAATAAAAATTTGATGTGATGATGGCTAAGTGTCATGAATGTAATGGTTTACACTCTTTAATATTTTTTTAATGAAAAATAAATGTGAAATAAATACTCTCTGTGACACTAGCTTGGTGTCTTTTGGTAGTTTACTAATAATATATTTTTATATTCACAATTGGATTATAAAATGTACAACAAAAAACAAAAAAAATTTAATTCTTGGTTCAATATCTTGTCTAGTTTATTTGTTTTCGTAAACCAAATTTTCAAAGTTTTGTTTTCATATATTTAATTTTAATTTTCGTTTATTTTGGTATAATTTTTGTATGACACTACAAATCAGTATTTTTCTAATTTATGTAAGAATCTTTAAAGATATGTCGATATTTTTAAAAGGTTGAAACCAAGAACAATAGCGATGGTTTTTTCAAAACTCGTCGCCATTAATGACGGTTTTAATTTAAACCGTCGCGAATTAAAATCGTCACCAGGCATAGCGACAAAACGCGTCGCCAGTAGCAACGGTTCTCATTTAAACCGTCGCCAATAGCGACGGGTTAGACTAACCGTCGTAGATCTAGATTAGCGACGGTTTTGGTACAGTCGTCGCTATTAGCGACGGTTATTACAAACTGTCGTTTATAGCGACGGTCGTCTAAAACTGTCGCGGCACATGGCGACGGGTAAAAAACTGGTCGCCTAATATGGCGACGTGCGTAAATATAAATGTCGCCAAAGGCGACGGTAAATAAACAGTCGCAAAAAATGACGACGGGTTTGTTTGAACAGTCGCAATATTAGCGACGGTTTTATGACGTAGCGACGGGTCTATATAAACTGTCGCTAAATTTAGTCGGCGACAGTTTTGTTAAGCCACCCGTTTTTTTGTAGTTAGAAATGTATCATATTACATATACTGTTATATATAAACTCAAGAGGTTGTGTCTCAAAAAAAAAACAGATTAGAGCTAAATGTTATGTGGGAATGGTAAGAGGGGTGAGCAATCGATCAAAACCGAACCGACTGAATCAAAATTAGCAAAATCAAAATTTTTTCCCAGACCAACCAAACGATCGAATTTCCCATCGAAACCGACTAAACCGAACCTATTATGGTTTTTGTTTTAAGAAATTGAACTTTATGGCTGCCAATAAATCAGCAGAAAAATCAAAACTGAATAAAATTTCCAAATAAATTAGTAGAAAAATCAAAACTGAACAAAATCTCCAACTAAATTGAATTTTCGCAAATAAACATGAGAAATAGACGAGAATCAAAATACAAAACTATCCCTCTCACAAGTTCTAATCCTTTAGTTCGAAAATTATGTCTTTAGGGTTACGTTAGGGAAACAGTGAAGGGAAATCAGTACGATGAAGATGAAATTGGGTGCGAGGCAACAGATCGCTTTTCTTTTGGTTTATGAAATAAGGCTATGATAAGATTGGGTACCCAAATTTTTTATTTTTTTTATATATGTATACATGTTTATTCGGTTTAACATATTTTTAAAATTCAAAACTGAAACCGAATTGACCGATATTTTTTAAAAACAAAACCGAACTATCGATTAAACCAAACTGTATTTCATCAGAAATCCGGTTCGCCCCTGATACTATACACGTGACCACCCTTTTTTGGGCTCTGGAAATTTTCTAGAACAAAAAGAAGCCATCTTTTAAGAAATGTGATTATGATAGTGGAATGATGTAGTAGGAGAAGAGCAAGGATTTTTAGTATTAGGATAATTTGAGTTATAAATCAATATTACAAGAATTCGCCGTGTCAATCTTTGTGCGCATCAATTAAACTATTCTCCTTACTTTAAGTGTCCTTAAAAACATTTGACACGACTCAGGTTTGTTGCACATCGATTACTGTTAGAGGTGATAGCTTATAAATAACAAACTTGGGAGTTGGGAACACGCATATCGTGGTGGTCAACACTAGAAACGGAGACATGTTCAAATGACATTAACGAATGGAAAAGGCGTCCGAGGTTAAGACACATACAGAGACATTATACGTAAGATTTGATGCTTGTTACTGTAGAAGTTATTACTAATAACCACTGAGCAGAAGCTTAGTTTGTATGACAACGAAGAATAACATAAAGCACCTATTCATCGACTTTCAGGTGCTTCGGCCATGTTATTAGACGAGTCGTTTAGCTGCAAGTTCGCAACGAATCTGCTCAGAAAACGTAACTACATTAGCTGTCATCTTAAAACTTGCTTTTTCCAAGTCCCTGTGTATCAAGAGCCACGTATAGTCTTGGTCGAACAGTTATGGTGTACATCAAAGAATCCACAAGCTGTTCTGATCTCTAACTGTATTCACGTCAAAAGTTTACTAACATGTAATATAACATCAGAGGTAGAAGGGTGTCAAGTGGTGACGCTTTCAGAGGGTGTGGAAAAAGGAGCCTGGCTATTGATCGGGAGACCAAGGCCACCACCTTTCACAGATATGCTGGGAATCTGACCCGAGCTCGCCCTGCTAACAAGATGTGACTCAATGAACACCACAACAACAGTGATGTCATCATGGAAGTGGCGACGAACTCCACGGTCAATTCTCTTCAAGTCTGAGTACCTCATCTCCCTCTTCTTTGCTGCCTCTTGTAAAGCTGTTTTCACTAATCTCCTAGCAATCCCCTGCATCATTCGAGGCATTTAGAATATGAGCATTACACTATATTCCTCTTCTTCAAAGGAATAAGTTCTTGATTTGAAGAAAGTGAAACAAAGATAAAAAGCCCTTTATTTGCCAAAGGAGAGAAAAATGTTAAAATTCTTTTCTTTTTGTCAGTAAATTAGATACTTTTTGTTGAACTGGAATATAAAAAGCGATCTCAAACTCTGCACCATCTCAAATCCAAAAATTATCGGAATCATCACGAGCCTTACATCATAAAGGATAAATTTTACAACTACAACATATTCGATACCATAACTGATGCAGGTCATTGTGGGTAACCATTGGAAACAGAGTCCAAATCATAAATGGGAAAATGTATTTAACCGCTGAATATCTTACACTGCGTGGTTTATTTTGGACTAGATCAACTGCTTCTTGGTTGGTAAGATGCTCCCAAAGGCCATCGGATGCAAATATAATGAATTGATCATGTGGCAGCAACTGGTGCACGGAAATTGATGGTTCTGAGCTCAAAATTGGTTTTCCGAAAGGTTCACGTAGTCGAAATTTTTGATACAGAGGCTCCCTGTTGAACTCAGCATTTTTCAAATACACGTCTCCAATTGATCTCGTGATCTGTGAAACAACACCAGAAATATCAACTGAACAAACATGAAAAAGAAACACGATTAAGCACTGATCCGACTCCGAGCATTTTTATTTGGAGAAAAGATTACAAACCTGTATAAGACCCTTTACACGCCACACATTATGCTTTAGGACTACAATTTGTGAGTCCTCAGGGTGCTGATATTTTAGCTCCTGCCTCACAGAATCGATACTCGCATTATGCTCTGCTGAGAGTTGAACAGCGAGTACTTCACCAGTAGACTTGACGAGTCTCCCTAAAACGGCACGAGAATCGCCAAGATTGGCAACATAAAGAGTTCCACTGCAGATTATTCCAACAAGGCAGCAGGAGCCAACTGCTGCAATCTGTGGTTTCATAGGCCACTGCCTGCTGACAACCGAGAAAAAACCATCTTCTGTTCCTTGAATTGCTTTCCTGATAACCTCCACAGACATAGATTGGTGCTCCGCAGTATATCCTGCAAAATCAGAAAATAAATGATAAAACTTAAATTAACAATCAGAATATAAAGTCAAGCAAATTAAATGCTAAAAGAAAATTTGCAAAATAAGAACTTGAACTAGCCCGTTATACCCGATATGTTTCACAGGTACAAAATCATCGATATCCATAAAATGAAACATACAAGAGATTAGATTGAGTGGTTTAACATCCCATCATAACAATAAATTGGAATTACATGGTTAAACCGTCTGAAGATAAAAGCAACTCTAAATTCTTATAGATTTACGACGGACATACTCTTTATATGCTGGAAGAGCTGATCGTTGATGAACCGAGATGTCTCAGGACCGCCATGTCCATCATAAACCCCAACAAAAGTTCCATACGGCCCCGAATTATTCAAGCTCAGACAACCCGATTCGAGTTGGCTCTGATCCTCTAGTAAATTATTAGCTTGAACGACGGCCATAGAAAATTCCCCATTGAAATGTGATCCATAGTCCTTATACCATAACAGCCCATCTCGACAACCACCGGTATCGGAACCAGTGTGAATATTTCGATCCGCACTTGGCAGGAAGCAGGCTCGAAATAAGTTCATTAAACCTGATAACATCCCTCATCTCATCCAAAACACTATCCAAATAGTCCACATCTGAGGAGCAGCACTTAAGGTAACTTTGGTCCGAATAACCTCGGCTATGTCGTGTCTATTCCTTCGCAACTAAACAGCTATATGGGTAGTAAATCTAGCAGCATAATTAAAAACAAATTAGATTAGAGTTGAGATAACAAGAATCTTACGAAGCCAACAGAATTAAACACACGCGATGATGCTGCCCTTTTTTCCAACTGCGCTGAGAATAGCTAAGCTAGTACAGAAAAATTTAACAATGGGAAATGGCAGGCAGGCTTTGAAAACAAGGATGGTCAACAAAAAATGACGTTTCATTAAGACAGTTACTTGGTCAACCAGTACATACCGATGAAGGCAACCCCGCAGCAGCCCCCCCAAAAAATACAAAAAAATAGGGGAAGAAACAAATCAAGAAGAAGAAAACAATTTCATGAAATCCTAACAAACCATCATCCAGCGGAAGAAGCAATTCCAAATAAAAACAAAACATATTCACAAAGATGGGATTGTCTGAAATACGCTAAATATCATACCTTTAGAGCCGATCAAGAAGACAAGGATCTGAGATCCGTGGATTCACCATGCATCAAAGGAACAAAAAGAACCCGTGAAAAGTGTTATTTCACTTCAACAAGATGATGTTGAGACACAGCACACAAAGCAATATGCAAAAAAAAAAAAAGCCCAAATTGTTGTAGAGAGAGAGAAAGTGGAATTATTACTCTATTATTATTATAGACGATGATTTTGTTTAGGATTTCTGGGCAGGCAAACCCATTAAAACTAACAAGAAGGAGCTCCAGGGCCGGCAAAGCTCTGGGCACCACACTCACCTCCAACACAATTGGTTTCCTAATAAAGAGGAAAATGTACCTATTCAGACTACATAAAAAAATTGGAACTTGGATAAAGATAGATGAATTTCCATGCTATTTTATTATCTTTCCGCTGACACGTGAAGCTCGATTTATTATTTTTTTAATGCGATTTTCTTCTGAATAATATAGTGGATACGACGATATGAATCCAAATTCAGACCAATTGGTAGAAATGCAAACGAACTAAATCGCTTGTGAGCTATTCGAAGCTCGATTCGATAAAAGCTCGTTTGAGCTCGTTTAATGAGGCTCGTTAAGATAAACAAACCAAACTCAAGCTTTACATTATTCGGCTCGTTAGCTTGTGAACATGTTCGTTGGTAAGTTCATGAATAATCTTTTAGATGAAAAAATAATAGTTTTGATATTTGATTTATTGATTTTGCATATTATTTATGAAATATATAAAAAAATCTATTAAATTTATTTATTATAATAAATTTATAAATTTTAATAAAAAATAATATATTTTTCTTTAAATATATAATTTATTTATTAATTAATTTAATGAAAATTTAAATGTATAATTCATATTTATTGAGTTTGTTTAGGCTCGATAAAGGCTTGAATAAGCTCGTGAGTCATGCATATATTCGTTAAATAAAGCTCGAGCTTGGCTCGATTTTAAATAAACCAAGATCAAACATTCAAGAGTTCGGCTCGACTCGAGTCGATTTCATCCCTACCAATTAGCATGAAATAATTCTGGGGAATAGTTTCCGAAAGCTGACCCACAAACTATTTACAAATCAGAAGCCATAAAATTGGAAATCACAATCATGGCACCACATGGGTTCCATGATTGTTGCTCCAATTCAAAGATGGATTGGAGCAACACCAAATTCAACTGTGTTGCGCTACATTTTTATTTTTGTTTTTATTTTTAAATAATCTTGTTGAATTTTATAATTTTATATTTTAATTAAATATTCAATTAATTTTCTTGGAAATTTTGAAATATTAGTCATTATAAAAAAATTAATATTTTGTTGTAATGTAAAATGAAGTGAAATGAGTTGAACATTATTTTCATGTAGCACTAATATAACGTAGAATGTAACATAGAATGTAGTGCAATGGATAGAAGACGACTTTGATGTTGAATGATATAGATTTTGGTAAATTTGTGTATTTCACATACAATTATCAAGGATTTTTTGCACGGAAAATTTAATTTTTATTCAGGAAAAAAAAATTGTCAAAAATTGACTTTTTCCTAGTATAAAACTTTGAACACGTGAAAGTTTGAAATATATTAATCAGAATCCTAGAACATTAAGTTGTGCGTGGCAATAATATAATCCCAACTGCACAAAAAATCAACTGTTTCGATGTCACCATGTCCGCTTATTCTTACTCATTTAATTAATTAGTACCAATCAAATATATATTTTTTATAAAGTCAAAACTTGTATCAAGGTGCCATTAAAAAGTATACGTAAAATATATTTAGAAAACTCTTGTGAGATGATTTCACGAGTTAATTTTGTGAAACGGATCTCCAACACAATCTAGTTCTTGAAGAAATATCAAATTTTATATTAAAAATATTACTTTTCATTTTAAGTATGGATCAAGCTCAGTCATCTCACATAAATAAATAAATATGCGAGACCTTACTCTACTGAAAATGTGAAAAAACAAAAACTCATCCATCTAGTTCATCATATAATAAATAATACAAGTCTGAGACCCGACTTTAGCCCAAGTGGTCTCACCCTCTTTCCCATATGTAGTGGCTCGAGTTCGAGCTCTCTCCACCCCATAGTTTAGGAAATCAAAAAAATTTAAATAATACAAGTCTAAAATAATGTTTATACTAACTCATAAAATACGAAATAAAATAATCTAAAATAAATAAGGCCCACGTTAATTAATTATACATTAATGAATAAATCATAAAGATCGATCCACAATTAAGTCCATAAATAAAGATATGATGTTGATCTAATTAATATGATATCATATATTTTTATTATTATAATGATCATAATTTCCAAATTAGAATATTTATTAATTGAATAATAATAAAGCTGGGAATTATTGGGGTGGCACTTTGTAGGTGAAAAGTGTGGTCCAATTTTCTAAAACGAAACCAACTTCTTGGCGTTGGCGCATTTTTTAAATTCGGCCGACTTTTAATTACATTTGGATGTTTTTTTCTTCTGCCATTAATGCGCCATTTTTTAGGTAAACTAATCAAAATATCATACATGACATGCCATGTAATTGATTTCATTTGAATCATGATATGTTTATATATAGTTTTGATATCCTGCATACCTACCGTGCACACATTTGTGAGCACCGATGAGGTGTCACTCACATATATATATATACACAAAATAATATGTGAAATTATGATTAAATTTTTTATATATTGAATATATCCTATTATAGATTATTTTATGTTTCGAGCTAGAATTTGGATATTTAAAATTGTAGTCTTGAAAGAGAGACTGGGTTTCTAGCTCAATTGGTATCTTACTATCTTTATCTTGTATTGATTTGAGTTCGAGTATCTCCTCCCCTAACGTAGGTGATAAAAAAAATTGTTGTCTCGAATGAACCATAATTTATGGGGAAACAATTTGCCTAAATGGTCAAGTGGCTTCGATACATAAAGTTTCAAATTACATCCTTTTTTAAAAAAAAACATTACTATTTTGAGATTGTTGGAAAATAATATTTAAAATGTGTGTATTGAATATTTGAATGTTGAATATTTGAATGTTGAAAATAAGAGTTGTAAACATTGAAAATTAGTGTGTGATGATGTAGGTAATGATGTATTTTATTTTTGGATTATTTGTAAAGAAATTCTATAAATAGCATCACCATTTGTGAAGAAATTCACAATTGACTAGAGAGAAAAATATTATAAAGTGTGTAGTTTGGTAAATTTTGAGAGTTTGAGATTTTTACCTTTTTACCATAAATTTTTAATTTTTCACAACACGTTATCAGCACGAAGCTCTAAAAGTCCTCTATACTTTTCCGACCTTCAAACAGAAGAAAAAGGTAACAAAAGTAATAATATTTATTTTACTGTTATTTATTTATTGTGTATATATTTAATATATAATATAATGTTATTATTAGAAATAATAAATTTTTCAAAAACTTGTTATAAATCCTGGGAGGATGTTAAGACGACATCCCACACTCCCGGTAAGGAATACGACAAGTATAAAAGCCTATAAGGTTTTTAAACAAAATAACTTATGACACCCCCATTATAATAATATGATATGATATACATAATTATTTAAACATGACTAATATTATATACATCATATTATTACCATAAAATTATACAAATACATACCTTTATTTTTTTGTACACCAACGGTCATAAACGATAACAAAATGGCTAGTTTTTGCTCTATAAATATGATCTCACAAACACATTCAATCACTCCAACTTTCTCTTCTTCTCTAAAAATTATTCTTCATCAAATTTTTCGAAGAAAAAAGAAGATGACTTTCTCAAAGTTATTTTTAATTATTTTGGTTATCATACTCACGAGTCTTGTATTTATTGGAGAATATCCCCCTCGTGTGTTTTCTTTATTTTTACGAATGCTTGTATTTGTTGTTTATCCATTACTTTGTATTGCAATATTCATTAACTAATAAAATGCATCGTAATTTTTTTAGTACCACCATGTCAAATTTGACAAAGCTCGAATTTGTTGCGCTCGACATCACGGGAAAAAATTATATGCCATAGACTCTCAATGTAGAAATGCATCTTGAGTCATTGGGTCTAAGCGAGACCATTAAAGAAAATGGTATATCTTCATCACAAGAAAAAGTAAAAGCTATGATATTTTTGTGTCGACATCTCGATGAAGGTTTAAAATGTGAATATCTCATCGAAAAAGATCCATTGGCTCTGTGGAAAGGATTAAAAGAAAGATTTGAACATATAAGGGAAGTTATACTTCCGACCGCCCGTGATGAATGGAATATGTTAAGATTCCAAGATTTTAAGAAAGTCAGTGATTATAATTCAGCGATGTATCGAATAATCTCGCAGCTAAAATTTTGTGGACATGAGGTTACAGAATCGGAAATGCTTGAAAAAACATTTTCCACGTTTCACGCATCAAATATAACTTTACAGCAACAATATAGAGTGCGTGGATTTGCGAGATATTCTGAACTCATCGCCTGTCTTCTTGTGGCGGAAAAGAACAACGAGCTGCTAATGAGAAATCATCAGTCCCGACCCACTGGATCAACAGCATTTCCAGAAGTAAATGATGTAAGTAAAAATGAATTTAAACCTGGAAACCAAAATCAAATTCAAAGACAAGGTTTTGGTCGAGGTCGAGGTCGAGGTCGTGGTCGTGGACGTGGAATTGGTCGTGGTCGTGGTCGAGGCCGTGGTTTTGAAAACAATAGAGATAGTTATTTTTATAACTCATCTCAAAAGGGCGTCATGAACCTCCCACAGAAAAGGCATCATGAGAATATGAGTGTTAATGAAAATCACTCGAAAAGATTTGAAAGTTCTTGTTTCAGATGCGACACTCCAGGACATTGGTCTCGTATTTGTCGAGCCCCCGAGCACCTTTGCAAGCTCTATAAAGAATCTATAAATGGGAAAGAAAAAGAGACCAACTTCACTGAACGCAGTGACCGTTTGAGTGATTCAACTCATTTTGATGCTGCTGATTTTCTGAATGATTTCTCTGGAAATGATTAATATGTTGGTGAGATAGAAATGAAAAATATTGATGCTGCAGATTTTCTCAATGATTTCTCTGAAAATGAACAATATAGTGGTAGAATATAAATGTACAATAATTTATTTTTCATGTATTCATATAATAATGTCTTATTGTATAATTATGATATGTGTTATATTTAAATATGTATTGCCAGTAATTTTATTTCATTGCATTTTTTTTTTTGAAGTTCAAATATGAAAAATGTTATGAGCAAAGCTTGAAGTTTACATACCCTATAGTAGTACAACGCACACTATCATTCGAGATAAAAGATATTTCTTGGAACTAAAACCAACAAAAACAACAGTGAATACAATATCAGGTCCTGTAGACTTGATTAAAGGATGTGATAAAGCACAATTTTTGTTACCTAATGGTACAAAATTTTTGAATCAATGATGCTTTATATTCACCACAATCGAAAAGAAATCTGTTGAGTTTTAATGATATATATTCTCATGGGTATGATACTCAAACAATAAATGAAGGGAATGAGAAATATATGTGTCTTACCACATATAAATCAGGAAAGAAATATGTGATTGAAAAATTACCAATGCTCCCTACCGGATTGTATTATACACATATATGTCCCATTGAATCAAACATGGTAGTTGATAATTCTTCAATATTAACCAATTGGCATGATCGATTAGGACATTCTGGTTCAACAATGATGCGAAGAATTATAGAAAATACACATGGTCATCCTGCTGAAAGACCAGAAGATCTTTCAGAATAATAAGTTTCAATGTAAAGCATGTTCTCTTGGAAAACTTATTATAAGACCATCACCAGTTAAAATCCAAACTGAATCACCAATGTTTCTTGAACGTATTCAGGGTGATATTTGTGGACCAATCCATCCACCATGTGGACCATTCAGATACTTTATGGTATTGATTGATGCCTCCAGCAGATGGTCACATGTATGTTTATTGTCAACTCGAAATGTTGTATTTGCAAGATTACTTGCTCAAATAATAAAATTGAGGAATCAATTTCCCGATTATACAATCAAGAAAATTAGACTTGATAA
This sequence comes from Primulina tabacum, assembly GCF_025594145.1. NCBI lineage: Eukaryota > Viridiplantae > Streptophyta > Magnoliopsida > Lamiales > Gesneriaceae > Primulina > Primulina tabacum. The sequence goes on from NC_134550.1 coordinate 10,763,621, forward strand.
TGTTGGTGAATTTACTTCCCAGACTTTCAATGATTATTGTATTTCTATGGGAATCATTTTTGAGCATCTTGTTGCTCATGTACATACACAGAATGGATTGGCTGAATCATTGATTAAACGTCTGCAAATGATTGCTAGACCAATGATTATGAAAACAAAGCTCCCTATTTCTATATGGGGACATGCAATTTTACATGCTGCTGCATTAATTCGTATCAGACCAAGTGCATATCATAAATACTCTCCATTGCAGCTTGCATTTGGTAAAGAACCAGACATTTCTCATCTGAGAATTTTTGGATGTATTGTGTATGTGCCTATTGCACCACCGCAACTGAAAGAAAATGGTACCTCAAAGAAAGGTTGGAATTTATATTGGTTATGATAGTCCATCAATCATTCGATATCTTGAACCTCAGACAGGCGACGTGTTCACAGCACGTTTTGCTGATTGTCATTTTAATGAGGAAATCTTCCCAATGTTAGGGGGAGAACAGAAACATACCGAAAAGGAAATTACATGGTATGTATCATCATTGTTACATCTGGATCCAAGAACAAAACAATATGAAAAAGATGTACAGAAAATTGTGCACTTGCAAAGAATAGCAAATCAAATACCAGATGCATTTGCAGACACAAAAGAGGTAACTAAATCATATATACATGCTGCAAATGCCCCTGCTCGAATTGAAATTTCGAAGAAACAAATTGAAGATACTCATGATGTCATTAAACGCCTAAAGCGTGGAAGGCCAGTCGGTTCCAAGGATAAAAATCCTCGAAAAAGAAAATTCATAGAGAAACACGATGATTACAAAAGAGAAATTGATGTTCCTGAAGAAACACATGATAATCACAAAATAGAGGATGATGTTCCTGAAAAAACACATGATGATGAAAATGTTCTGTCAGAAACACAAACTGACGAGAATCGTGAAATATCTATCAATTACATTAATACTGGAAAAATATGGAACCGAAAAGATATAGAAGAAATTGATGATATATTTTCTTATAATGTGGCAATCGGCATCATAAATGATAATGAAGATCATGAACCAAAATCTTTTGGTGAATGTAAAAATCGGCAGGATTGGATAAAATGGAAAGAAGCCATCCAGGTTGAATTGGATTCGCTAAATAAACGTAATGTTTTTGGACCTATAGTCCTTACACCTGAAGGTGTAAAACCTGTTGGATACAAATGAGTTTTTATTCGAAAGCGAAATGAGAAAAATGAAATAGTAAGATTTAAAGCTCCACTTGTTGCACAAGATTTTTCTCAAAGGCCTGGAATTGATTATGAAGAAATGTATTCTTCCGTGATGGATGCAATTACGTTTCGATATTTGATTAGCTTGGCGGTATCTGAAAATTTAGAAATGCTTCTTATGGATGTTGTTACAGCTTACTTATATGGATCACTTGATAGTAGTATATATATGAAAATCCCTGAAGGATTTAAGATGCCTGAAGCACAAAGTTCAAAACCCAGAGAATGTTATTCTGTGAAATTACAAAGATCATTATTATATGGGTTAAAGCAATCCAGTCGAATGTGGCATAATCGACTAAGTGATCACTTGATAAAAATGGATATGTAAATAATTCAATATGCCCTTGTGTTTTCATTAAGAAAACAACATCCGGATGCGTAATTATTGCTGTATATGTTGATGATTTAAATATCATTGGAACAAATAAGGAAATTCAAGAAGTTGTGTCATACTTGAAGGAAGAATTTGAAATGAAGGATCTTGGAAAAACCAAGTATTGTCCGGGTTTACAAATTGAACAAAAAGAATGTGGAATGTTTGTTCACCAGACAAATTATACAGAAAAGATCCTTAAACGTTTTAATATGGATAAATCAAATCCTTTAAGTACTCCAATGGTTGTTAGATCATTAAACATAGAAAAGGATCCATTCCGTCCATGTGAAGATGATGATGATATTCTTGGTCCAGAAGTACCATATCTAAGTGCCATCGGTGCCCTTATGTATTTTACAAATTGTACAAGGCCTGATATATCTTTTGCCGTAAATTTGTTGGCAAGATTTAGCACATATCCAACAAAGAGACACTGGAACGAAATTAAACATATATTCCGTTATCTACGAGGAACGACATACTTGGGACTTTTGTATTCAAAATATGCTAATCCAAGTATAATTGGTTATGCCGATGCTGGATACGTATCTGATCCACACAAGGCACGTTCCCAAACTGGATATGTATTTACTTGTGGAGGCACTGCAATTTCTTGGCGTTCACAGAAACAAACGCTCGTAACAACTTCATCAAATCATGCCGAGATTATTGCACTACATGAAGCAAGTCGTGAATGTGTGTGGTTAAAATCAATGACCCAACATATCCAAATCTCATGCGGATTATCATTCGACGAGAAGCATGTGATACTATATGAAAATAATGTTGCATGTGTTGCTCAAATGAAAGAAGAATACATAAAAAGCGACATAACTAAACATATTCCTCCTAAGTTCTTTGCATTCACCAAGGAGCTTGAGAAGAATAAATGTATTGATGTTCGTCACATTCAATCAAGTGAAAACTCATCAGATCTCTTCACAAAGGCACTTCCTACGACAATATTCAGAAAGCACATATATAATATTGGGATACGCAATCTACGAAATTTGTGAAGAATTATTCATGTCAACATGAGGGGGAGTTTACGTGACTGCACTCTTTTTCCCTTACTATGGTTTTTATCCCAATGGGTTTTTTCTAGTAAGGTTTTTAACGAGTCAGTATAAAAACACGTAATTAATACAATCATTATGATCATCATCACAAGGGGGAGTGTTGGAAAATAATATTTAAAATGTGTGTATTGAATATTTGAATGTTGAAAATAAGAGTTATAAATATTGAAAATTAGTGTGTGATGATGTAGGTAATGATGTATTTTATTTTTGGATTATTTGTAAAGAAATTCTATAAATAGCCTCACCATTTGTGAAGAGATTCACAATTGAGTAGAGAGAAAAATATTATAAAGTGTGTAGTTTGGTAAATTTTGAGAGTTTGAGATTTTACCTTTTTACCATAATTTTTTACTTTTTTCACAACAAAGATTTGTTTTTTTTTAAAAAAAATTCATATTTTCTAAGATTTCACATATGGACCATCTAGCAAAATCTTTGTGTATTATTGAGCTAACTAGTTGTCTGAAATGGACTTGTCCATGATTGGAGTGGAAGGATGATTGAACACATCAAGGAGTAGAGAAAGAATGCAAATAATGATACACAAAAACTTCTATGAGACGGTCTAATGGTTAATTTTGTGAGATGGATTTTTAATCTGAACCGATTCATGTAAAAATATTATTCTCAAAATCAAACATGCACGCCAATAATTCTCTAAGGTCAATGTAATCTCTAAAATAGACCATTAATTATCAACTCTTGCCCCCAAGTCCAATGTATTGATTATCATATGATGTGTGCAAATCAAGTCCATATTTACAAGTAGTCAAATTCCTTGATCAATAAGGAATTCTTTAATTAGCATATCATGGCATTTAATTCTTTTAATTAAATACTGTTTTATTAATTATTTGAAAGCATGATTCAATAAAATATAGTTATAGAGTCAGAGAATCAATTATACAATGACATAATAATTTTATAACAAAGAAGAGTTACGTTTGATATTTGCTTTTAGTGAAGCATTTTTTTAATCTTATGTAGGCTTAAAAGTTAAAATCATATTCCTTATGTAGAGCATGGATACTTTTTTTATGATGTGGTAAACCGTAGTCGCTGCGCTTCCGTACGTGTTGAGTAAACCTTCAGACTAACTCAATAGCATATAAATCATGTTAATCAGGTAAACTGTACTAGATAAGTGTTGGTAGGAGGAATTGAACTTCTGATCATTGGACAATCAATCGTTCACCTACTGTACTAACTCGGACAATCCTTGAGGTCTGAAGGGAGCATATATGGTTCTTTATTGACCATTTGCTGTAAGTTTTAAAAAATGTGTGAGACTATGTTTAGATGGAATTCAAATCCTTAATGGAAAGCCCATTCAAGTTTTAAATTATTGAATCATTTGAAATCTTTTTGTTTTATATAATTCTAGAATAAAATACATCTACCAAAATGTAAAAGTTTAGCAAATTGGCTTTGCTATTGGAAATATGAATTCAGATCTTCTACTCCCTACTTATGCAGGACCACAATATGTTACACTACTTATTCAGCTTCCCACAGGACAAAATCTTGCCAACTTCAAAATGTCAATTATTTTCTTATCATATTCTGAACAATAAAATAAATTATTTCCCAGTACACCAAAAGAGAAAAGAACACATTTATAATGTTGAATATTTTTATTTAAGAGAGCGTGTATATTTTTAAAATAAAAAAAAATTCTTGAGTTTGGTAAGAATATATAAAAATTTTAATTTTTTTTTTGTAGACATAAACACCAAATTATAACAAACCCATAAATTTTTTTTGAGAAAAAAAAAATGGATTTATGCGTTAGGGACCATGGATTAAAACCTTAACTTTAGGAAAATAAGAGAAAATTAATAGTTATTCGAACTTTTAATATTTGTTTTTATAAACTAATTCAAGCTTACGGCACCGCTGTACAGAACCCGATGAATGGAGCCTTCAAGGTTCCACACCAACTCAAGGAAAACAGCCACAAGTATTTCACCCCAACTGAGAACGCCGGTGCAGCTCGAGGTTCCTGCTAATGAATTTTCCAGGCAAGATTTGTCTCATTCCAAGTATTCCCACTTTCCCATGAAAGGTTATACATGGTATTGTTAGATGATCCGAAAGCACTCCATCAGAAACTAATTATATGTACAGTAAAAGAAATCCTTCTGATTTTCCAACCGCATGCAACAGTTGTCTCTTCTCACCGAGACCCTTTCAGTACAAATATTAGTTCGACTTTGATTCCAAAAAGGACAAAAGCCAGGCAGAAATTCAAAGACGATCATTTTTATGCTCAGTGTTTTAAGTTAACTAACAGTTATCGTAACCTTTTGGAAGGTTCATATTCATTTTCGACTTGATCAGTCGGCTCCTAAGGAATCATCTTGAAAGCCAAAAGTCATTAATTAATTATTGTTGCTGTTGTTGTTTCTACTTATTCATGTAGTCTAGTAAGATTTAATCTTTTTACTTCATGATAACATCAAATATTATAAGCTATTGGAATTATTTCGACAACGGTGCAAGGGATTAATTTTTTTAAAAAAAAAGTTTGAGAGATGATAATATAAAAGATCAAAAGAAAATTGTACTCGATTGGTGGGTACAATAGATGATAATCATATTAAAAATATATAAATAATATAACTCTTAAAACCAGAATCTTGTGGAAACAATTACTTTGATAAATAGGTTATAGAGAGTTTTCAATTTTGTCATCACTACTGTTTCCGTCGCACCTCACCATTTCCTCATAACCAGAGGACACACACGCTGTCAGCATAAAGATCATGCCATTTTCTTCTTAATCAAAACAGCCCTAGTGAAATTTGAAAAAAAAAAGGCCGACCGAGTGCTTAAGAGTTTAGAGTGAAGGGAACACCATGAGGAGTGTTGCAGACCTAGCTAGCATCGGGAGTCTATTGGTCGGACTGAGCGAGGAAATCAGATCGGAGGAAACTGACTGAGTGACTCGCATTATTATAGTGAGTACTATCACGTCCCAAGACCGAGACACGTCGTCAACATTGTTTAACATTTTGAATCGCGAAACAACAAGCTATATAATACATGAAATAGCCAAAAGTCAGACTATCACATAAATCATGACTGTTTTTACAGTGTTTAACATAAATGCGGAAGCGATAATGGAAAATAAACTAAAACTATAATGCTTGAAACTTTGTGTCTCGAACTTGATCACCAACCCCAAAACATGTGTTGTTCATCTTTTTCCAACTGATCTTTGCCCTCATCTGGAAACAAAGTAAGGAAATGAGTGTATGAGGAAGCACTCAACATGTAGGGGCTAATCGTACACAAAAATATCGAAATATACATATAATATGAGTTCAAAAGTGACATCTCTCGCAACATGAATAGTAAGGTTGTTCATCGGTCGGTTTAGTTTTAATTTATCTAATTTTTGTTCGGTTTTCCGGTTTTCGAATTATGTAATCCGAAACCGAACAATTGTAATTCGGTTCGGTTTCGGTTTGGTAATATAATGAACTGATTTATACGGTTCAGTTTGTTCGGTTTAATTAATAATATATTCACTACAAGAATTTTGGCATACAACAACGCACCTACGACAACGGTTTTTCACTAAAACCATTGTTGTATACTTTTTAACAACGTTTTTAGTAAAAACCGTTGTCTTAGGGGTGTTTTTTTAAGCAAAAGAACCGTTATAGCGACGGTTTTATCAAAACCGTAGCACGTTTAAATTAGCGATGACTTTAGATTAGCGACGGTTTAACCATAAACTGTCGCTAATAGCGACGGTTTAATCAAAAACATTCGCAAATTGTCTATAAATATCTGCACCCTCGGTCCATTTTCTTCACACCATAAATTTTTTTCTCTTTGACGATTTTAAATTCGAAATTGGATAAGTTTTTTCGCTTCAAATCTTGGTAAATTTCTAAGTGTTAGTTAAGATAATAAATCGCTTCAAAAACCGTCGCGAATTTTAGCGATAATTTTTAATTAGCGACGGTTTAGTCAAAAATCGTCGATAATTAGCGACGGCTTATTCAAAAACCGTCGCGTATTTTAGCGACGATTTTTTATTAAACCGTTGCTAATTAGCGACAGAAAGCATATCATAAACTGTCGCTAATCCCGTCACAATATGATAGCTACGACAACGGTTTTTAACCGTTGTCTTTGTACGCACTTTCCACAATACCCTCAGTTACAACAGTTTTAAATGTTTATCCGTTGTCTTTTAACATTTTTCTTGTAGTGATTATACAATGAAAAAAACATAAATTTATTCAAACATTAATTTAAATTCATAAACACATATATTTAAAATTCAAATCATAGCAATAAAGTCAAAAAATATGAAGGAAAAAAGCTACTGACGATGATGCTCGATGATGGTGTCGCAATTCTAAGGAAGAAAAGGAGGTGATCCAAGTAGTTGATGCCATATTGCCTACTGAATATTAAATCAATGCAACATCTTCAAAAAAAAAAAGCTCAAATGTTAATCATCCCACTAAGTATTAAATCAAAAATCAAATATGAAAGTCTATAAATCATAAATTCATAATCTTAATACAAAAATTTAATATAAATTAATTTATCATACCTGATTGATAGATGCAATTACATGTCAGTCATACAAGCAACACCTCTTCACAAGTTGGCCAAATCTGGAAAAAAAAATTATTTTTATCCACTAAAAAATACTATATTTGTCACATTAATATAAAAACATTTGTAACTTTTACCATCTTCAAATTTCTCAAGCTTTTCCAAGTCTTCTTCTACTGTAATATGTAAAGATTCATTACGAATCCAGTCTTGTGCACAAACAAGAGCTTGCACTAATTTAGGAGTTAACGAAATCCTAAATGGATCGAGCAAACATCCTCCAGTACTTAATGCACTTTCTGACGCCACAGTAGAAATATGAATTGCTAACACATCACGAGCCATTTCAGCACGAAAAGGAAATCTAGACTTGTTATCTTTCGACCAAAGAAAGATATCAAACTTTTCATTTCCAGTCTCTACTTCTTCACCAAGATATATTTTCAACTCTGACTTAGCACCCATAATTCCACACATGGCTTTGTGCCTCAAATATTCTTGTTGAATTAAGTTTTTATGTGCGCTTCCAGAACTTGACATGTCATTGTCAATTGTTTGACTAGTTGAAGCCGATGATTCAGATTGAGATTGTTTTGAAGTTCTAATTCGATACTCATCATATAAAGATATCACATAGAGCTTTAGATCATATCTCATTTTCCCTCCTTTCTCTTCTCCATACATACTCAAAAGAACAATAGCAACATACTCAAATTTGAAACTGAGGATCTAATACACAAGCAACAAAAATCATCTTATTCATCTTTTCTGGAGCGCCCCAATACTTTTCAAATTTAGCTTTTCATCTTCTCCGCCATACAACTCAAATCAGTATCATCATTATCCACTAACATTTTCAAAATGCAAGTAACTTCACCAATTTCATGAAAGTGAACATCTGAAGTAACATATGATGACCCTGATACTCCGAAGGTAAGCTCGTAAAAAGTTTCCAGAAACTTTACCATGTGTCTTATTTTCTTCCAGTCATCATTAACAAAAGCACCCACAATATTTCCATCTTCACAAGTGCGATTAAGAAGATTATCCAACAATCCAGGATCAAGAAAACCATATCTCACAAAGGCATTCTCAAATTCTTGTGTTGTATTCAACATCAAATAAATCGAATTCCACCTAGTAGGGACATCAAAACACAATGATTTTTTACTCTTTATTTCTCAATTTCACAACGATCTTTGAATCGTTTGTATCCTCGCATGAGATTGCCTAATGTATCTCAAAGCTTGTCTCACACGTTTCACAGAATCACCAACTTCTTTCAAACCATCTTGAACAATAAGATTTATTATCTGAGCAGCACATCTAACATGAAGGTGACTACCATCCATGAAATTAGTTCCCCATTTGCTAAATTGTTTAGAAATTCTTTCACTGCCGTATAATTTGAACTAGCATTATCAACTATAACAGTGAACACTTTGTCCAAACCCCAATCAATCAAACACTTAGTGATTGCAATTGCCATATCATCACCTTTATGACTACTAATTGGACAAAAATTCAGGATCTTCTTGTGCAAGTTTCCAATCGTTATCAATAAAATGAGCTGTGAGACACATATAATTGATTCGTTGTATTGAAGTCCATGTATCTGTTGTGAGACAAACTCTTTGATGTGTGTCTTTAAATTAATAAAATGCTTGAACCCTTCTCGTTATTGTAGCATGGGAAGGAATTCGAAATAGATGTTGTATTAAATTAATAAAATGCTTGAACCCTTCTCTTTCAACAAGACTAAAAGGTTGTTCAGTCCACAATTATCATCTGAGCTAATGATTTTCTACATGCCTCTTGATCAAATCTCCAAATATTAACTGAGTTTTCACTATCTTTTGAATTTGCTTGAAATCTTAATTTGTCTTGTTTAGTCCCAGCATTATGGGGATTTTGCGTGCACTTTCTCATATGATTATTTAAAGAAGATGTTCCATTGGCATGTGAATCGACATCATAGTTTGAACTACAATAAAGACACCATGCTCTTTTATTCCCATCACAGTCAACATATCTTTCAAAATGTTCCCACAAAATTGATCTAGGCTTTACGGTTTTTCTCTTCTTTGAATCTTCAGCAGTTTTTGTAGAAGATGCAATAGGTGGCTCGTTATTTGAATTTCTACTTTCAACAAGTGTACTATCAATTTCAGTCATCTAATAATACAATAAACATAATATGAAGATTAAAATAATAAGAAATGAAAAAATCTAACAAAGATAAAAGAAGTATGTAATTAAATTATCAAAGACCACTATACATGGAAAATGTTATTTACTTTATTCATTCTTAAATCCTAATATAAGCTCTGAAGCAAGAAGAGGTCCGAAAAAAAAATTTGAACAACCGAGAATTATAAACTTTTCACTCCAAAACAAATTTTTTTGTATTTTAAACTTAAAAAATGACAACAAATAGTTTAATTTCCATACGTATTGGTTAAAACCATACACAACCTTATGTTTCCTACGAGACTTCTTTGAGACATCAGATCATAGCCAGTGGCGTGGTTTTTCTCTTTTTTCAAAGGATAAGGTGAATGATAATTGAATTTTTTTCCCCTCGCTCTCGTTCCTGAGCTATTAATAAAAATGGGCAAAGAAACTTCATCCCAAGTTCGAAACTTTTCTATGCTTTAACATCCTTCAATAACATTCACATCTATATTTTCAGCTCGAGAAACTTATTCAGAAAGACTGCTAGTGGATGAGGGTTCAAGATAATCAGCAATAGTCCAGCATAGAGTATGAGGATTGAGGCCAACAATCAACAACACAGTCAAGACTCAAGAGAAGAAGAAGAAATTAAGCGCTGATTTTTTGTGCATAAGAGTAGCTAGGGCCGGCTAAGTGTTTTACATGTGAGATATGGAAATAAATTATATTATAAATACCAAAAGTTTTGGACTAAAATCTATAAAAGCTGGAAACACAAGGGACTAAATAATAATATAACATAAAATACGGCCGGTTTGGTTATTTCGGTTTTCAAAAATATAAAAACCGAAATCAAATCGGAAAACCGAATATTTTAAAAACTAATCCAAAACCGAACCGAAAAACCGAAATAACCGATCCAAAAAAACCGAATTACAAATTTCGTTCGGGTTTTTCGGTTATATCCGAATAATGAACACCCCTAATTAATAGAGACATTTGGCGAGACATTTGACAAACATAGATTAAAAAAAGGGCATCAAAACATGATAGAACTTAAGGATAAACTTATATAAGACATTGTTAATCATCTATTTATCTTTGATATACTGACTAAACTAATTTTTATTCCTCTTAGGGGACAATTTTGAATATCAATTATTATAATCTACCGCATCAAGGATTTATCTTATCTTATCGTGTTTCGGAAATTTCCTTATCATTTTTAATTCGAATCCAACTCTCATTCTTAACATAATATCAGTATTCAGGTTCCACCGTTATGTGTTGAACTAGCTATAGTTGGGTCATCCGTTCTGCTCATAGTTGGGTCATTTATAAACTTCACGCTTCAGATGTTTATTCGTGGGCGTCCAGGGGGTGTATTGGTTATCTCACATCGGTTGGATGAAATTCATGGGAGTTGAATATATAAACTAGGACAATCATCTCCCATTGAGCGAGCTTTTGGGGTTGAATTCGGTTCAAATCTCAATCACAGTACATTTTCAAGATTTCATAGTATAACAAAGGAATCATGCAGAACGAAACATATACGGAATCGAAGGACATAAAATGAATAGTGTGCGGTCGAATTTTCAGAAACAAAAACATTACTATTTTAAAACATATATATAACCTCACTTATCTCTTGTTTTTTTGGATTAAACGTGACTGAATGTTGCTGGAATGGTCGAACACTAAGGCTTTCGAACTTTCGGACTTATGAAAAATTTGATGCTCAATGGTTGTAGCATCTACTCAGCCTTTAATAGCGGCTCTTTGCTCGATTCTTGGACAAAATTTCAGCTACTGGAGTGCTTGGAAATTGATCAGAAAAAGGGCATGAAATCTGCTGTCTTCTTGCACGAAAATGCTATTGTTTGAGTGATATGTTGGTGTGATTTTTCCTCTCAATTCTTGGGGAATTTATAACGGATTTGGACCAGTTTAATGATCATGGTTTTAAGGTCATTACAACTCATTTTAATGTCATTATCGGCCATGAATGGTCTGTCACAGGTTTCATTTGAAATGTTGTAACAATTGATCAAATGAACTCGATCTTTCAAATTACAAAAAAAAAAAAATCTGATGTCAATACATGGAATCTTGGGTCTTGACAAGTACTCTATTCACTAGCATTACTCAAGTGAATCATTGTAAACGTGAGGAGTAGGAGAATACCGATGCGAAATGAAGCTTATGAATGACAAAAGGTTATGCGTCTGTGTTTGCGTTTGTTATTGTCAGGGCGAGTGTTCTGCTGGGTGCGGGAGAGGGTGTGCGCGTGTTGGGTGCCTGTGTGCCGTATTCGGATGTGTGAATGTTTGTTTGGGGTGTGTTACAGAGATGGAGGGAGGAAGAAAATGAAAGAAGAAGTCGGCCTGTGAAATAATTGGGTCAAGTGGAAAATATATATGGGTCGTGATGTTTTAAATATTAGTTGGATCGTATGTGTTCTATATATATTATGTTTTGTAAATTGGGTTGTAATAGTTGGTGTGGGTTGCATATTTCAGAAATTAATTAATTGATTTGGATTGTGACTAAAATAAGGATTTTTAAGTTAGGGCTTTAAATATAATTATTAAAAGCTATAAAATAAATTAAGGATTTAGCATTTTGATAAATGGATTCAGGTTTTCGGCAACTAATGTAAAAATCAATGGCAAAAACTTGTATGAGATGCTCTCACGGGTCGTATTTTGTGAGACTGATAACTTATTTGGGTCATCTATGAAAAAATATTCTTTTTTATGCTAAGAGTGTTACTTGTTATTGTGAATATCGGTAGGGTTGACTCGTCTCACAGATAAAGATTCGTGAGACCGTCTCACAAAAGACCTACTCAAAATCAATTATCTCTCTTGTGTTGTAACGGACAGAGGTAGGCAATGTAATGCTTTATTAATTCAAACAATTGTTTGACATTTTATTACATGTTTATATTTAGTTTTTTGTATGTATGTGTGTACGTGTTTATAAAGATTTATTTTTTGTTTATGTTATACACCACAAAAAATTAAAAAGGATAGCGACGGTTTAAACCGTCGCTAAAACCGTCGCAACACGGGTAAAGCGACGGTTCTAGCGACGGGTCGTTGATCCGTAACCGGTGGGCTCGTCGCCTAACCCAAGCGACGGTTAAACAATAACCGTGACAATTTTGCGACGGTTTTGAAGATAAACACCGTCGCTACTCTAGCGACGGTAACATTAAAACCGACGCTACTTGAAGCGACGGTTCATTTCAAACTGTCGCTATATTAAGCGACGGTTTTTCACGCAACCGTCGCTTAATATAGCGACTGTTGCTCAAAAACCGTCGCTTCAATTTGCGACAGTGCTTTCACAACCGTCGCTTAATATAGCGACATTTTTTTAAAAAACCGTCGCTAATTTAAGCGACGGTTAGAAATGAACCGTCGCTAATCACCAATTTTATTTTTTTAAAAAAAAATAAAAATATATTAAATATATTGTGCTGTATAATTGAAAAAAAATTAACAACAAAGTTTGAGAAATGTAATCATATTACTAAACTACAAATAAGGATAAAGTGTTTGATACAAATATTCATAAAAAAAACAAAAAAAAAACGTAGCTACTGTGACTGAGTCTCTGTCCTGCCAATCCTGCTGCATGCATGCAGCAGTCCAAGCAGCCCATCTCTCAGGCGTGACCGTTATTGGATGCTGGTCCCTGCTCCTCCAGCCATGAATGGTCCGACGGTATAGGGTGGCAGTGTTACGTAACCACAACTCTCGTACCTGAGTATCAATGTCAGCTGCCCATCTATACCTCAACTGCAATATTTAATATTTAAGTAAGTTAATAGTTTAATAAAAATTGAAACATGTTATTGTAAAAATTGATTGTTTTAATAAAGACTTACACAGAACTTCTCCCAGTACCACTGCCGCTGGTCAGGTGTCACATACCTCCACGACCAGCCGGGATCACATGTCTGCAGTTTGAACTGTCTCGATATGTATCTCGATACACTGCTATTATCTGGGTAAAATCTATAACCAAGAATACATGTTATTGTAATCTTTTTCCTAAAAATATTAAATAAGTAGAACGAAATTTTGTCAAACAATTACTTTAAGATTAAAAAAAAATTACTTACATCCCATCCAAGATGGTAAGCTCAAGCCTTGTGATCAGGCGGTGGAGGAGGCGGATGTCCAGACATATTATGTAAACTGCAAACCCAGAAATTTTGTTATTACAAATGTCTCTAAAAAAATCAGATGAGCTGATAAAGTAGCAAAAATTTCAGGTTAATCGGAATTATAAATGACTCTAGCTCCAAGAATTAGATTCAAAATTTGAAAAGATACCTAAAAAAATGTTACAAGAACCCCATAGTTAACTGTGTGGACCTTGACAAATATGCTTATTAGATTTCATCCTCAAATTCGTAAAGGTGATGAACTAAGGATTGATCTATGTGCTTATAGTCACAGCCACGCCACAAATAACTAAACATTCAATCCCAACACCACAATCTCAAATGGCCAAAAAAATTCAAAACAAATAAACAGGTCTGTAATTTAATTAAACAATAAAAATAAAAGACACAATTGCACAATTTCCTCCAATTCGTCAAACTATAAGCACACGAATCAACCAATCATCAACAAAAAGTCGAATAAAAATATACAAATGAGCAGCCAAACGATTACAAATGAAACAATTGGAACAAAAATCAAATTACAGCCAATTATATATTAGTCTATCTTTATTTAATTAGTTCTATTACATTTACCTGGCTGGTGCATCGAGTTTTTAAAACTCCCATTAAATTTTAGCATTTATATATTTGGGTCCGTAACTCCGCTAAACTATGAAAATTGAGGATGCTAAAACTCGGCCGACTATTTCACAAAACGTAAATATCTATTTTAGTACAAAAAAATGCATATAGAAAAGTTTTGAGTAGTTTATATATATATGAAGAACTTTTAACCTCGTTTTGAAACAACAAAACCGTTGATGTCGTTCGAATATTACCTGTGCATCACTCACTGTAACTAAGTCAAGATTAATAATAAACATTATATTATTAGCGTTGTTATTATTGTTATGGTTGCAACTCAACGTAGCGTATGTTTGGGTAAATACTTGTCCCTACCACCTCCGCTCAAAAGTTGTCTTCACGAAATAGTCGAGGTAAAACGTGGATGAGATAATACATTGATTTATTTTCGGATGAGAGTATTTGATTCGTGATCGAATATATCTCGAATGATATTATGTTAATTTAACTAACTTAATAAAGTGTGAATTTGAGGTTCGCCCTAAACAAATTACCACTCTATGCAGCGATTCTGTTGACAACGACCTAACTACCTACTACCACTCTATGAGGTTCCACAGTACTAACAGGGCAAGGAAGCTGCGGAATCCAAAACGAAGCAACTGTTAAACAATTGATAGCGGAGACTCGGCGACTATACCCGATGCGACGAGCCTGTTGACTACAAACTAAACATCTACTACCACTCTATGAGGTTCCACAGTACTGTCAATACAATTCAGTCATGAAAACTTGGAGAAGCAATGACAATAAAAGGGAAGCATGTCAAGATATCATAAATCCCAGACAAGAACAAGTTAAAAAGAGCAAGAAAGCCGAGGGGAAAATGGAGCAAGGAAGCTAACAACACAAAACGAAGCAGCTGCGAAAGGTAGACACATAGTAAAAGAACAAAGAAGATCTTCTCCTCTTGTCTTGTGTGACTGGGTTTCAGAGATGCTTCTTCTTCGGTTGGCCAACGTCTTTGTGTGCAGCAGGACAAAGAGACGTAAGAAGCCTACCGATTTGTAGAAGTAGAGAAGAAGCGCGGTTTTTGGACGCTGCTCTCTGAAATGGGGGAAAGACAAAAGCCAAGGCAAGAGGAAAAAGGAGGAGGAGGAAAATGAAGTGATGCAGAAAGCTATCGCAACTGGAAGCTCAAGGGTGAGGTCGAGAAAAGAGCCCATCACACGTGGTTTTTGGCCCTAGGCATATTATATTTGGCTACATGGACCTTAGCTCAAGTCTGTTTTACTATAAAATACCTTATCTTGCCACCTTGTGGCAACTTATTACGGCTCTACTTGGAGACTCGAGATACAAAGATAAATCTTTTCGATAATTTTCTTGTAGCACGAAATAACAAGAGTTTTCATCTTTTTTCTATTTCTCAAAAAGAAATTTTTGTAATCAATAAATCATTCTCAATTTTATGCAAGTTTCATAATTGTTCGATCGAGCACGTATTTTTTCTTTAAAAAAAATTTAAACCCGTCATTCATCTCAAGTTACAAGACACGATCATTCAGCTGGTCCAAGTCCCTTATAAATAATTTTAAAATATTAATTTATTTTTATCAAGTTACAAGACATGGATCCTAAACGAAAAAATAAAAATAAACTTTTTAACTCAAGGCAAAGTCAATAAGCCCTCATCAATCAATATAAGCTCGACCTGCTCGACGCTCAGTAAGCCCTACTCTATTTGGCAAGTACATAAGCTCGACCAAATCAATAATCAGTAAGTCCAACTCTGCTTGGAAAATACATAAGTTCGACCTCGCGCCGGACAATATTAATCGTATTTTTAATCTAATGTTCTTTATTTGAGATCAGTGGATGTTTCAATAGCTCTTTATTCTTATTTGAGCTCATTTTTTTGGCAAATTATTCTTTGTAACTCTTTATTTGTGCTCGATTTTCAGCAGACTAACTATTATCTATAGCTCTTTATTTCAGCTCGATTTTCAGTAGATTATTTTCTATTACTCTTTATTCGAGTTTTATTTTTAGTAGATTATTCTCTATTCCTCTTTATTTGAGTTTTGTCTTCAGTGATTGTTTTAATTGCTCTTCTTTTGAGCTCGACTTACAACAGGTCTGCATCTAACAATTATTTATTGGAGTTTGGCTTTCAAACCGCTCTGATCATCATTATATCAAGCAATATTTTTGTCCAGATCTTGATCATATACAGTATTCTCGAATACGTATTATCACACAGGATATCTTTTTTCCTCTTACAGTAATCGATATTATCTCGGACTTTTTTATATATGCTCGATCTTATGTTGGTCTCGACATCTTGATTGGACCTCTTACGGGGCATTATAGTGACTTTCAGATTGGCATGAACAAGCATTTGACTATCTATTCAGCATCATATGGGTATATTGGCCACTTAATTTGGCTCATCTCAAGAAGCAGACTCCACGAAAAACGGTCAAAGGACATTATTACATGCAACTAGAATATTATCTTATATACTCTAAAATGTAATTTCATTAATTTAAACATTCACCTAATATTTCACTCGTCATCAGTTTTTTGCGCGGTACCATTAATGATATGATAAAAATAATCCTATATATTATCAATTAGATTTTAGAGATTTTACAAAATATTACATTGATATACACAAATCTAGTTGACATATATTACAAAAATCCATATTGACTAATACTTTCCATCTATAAATAAAAAGTTCCTAACTCTTAGTAACGCACGCTTATCATACCTCTTTTATATGTCTTTCATACTTTATTCACATGCAATTCAATACATTTTCTCTCAAATACATGCATGCATACAATACATATATCTATCTATCCACTACAAACAATTAAAACTCGCAAATTTCATAACAATCAACAAATAAGCCAGTGAACTAGTTTTTTGGACTGCTCCATTTCACTTTTACGAAGTAGATCTTTCATCACGATGTAAACAAACATATATAATAACACATGAATATTACGATTCAGCTAGCTGCATGCAATCGACTTTTATATTTATTAGTCTCTTGTTGATCTGATTTTTTTTTTTATATAAATATTACAGGTGATTGGCTGATCTTAAAATAAAAATTGCACTTGTGTTCTTAAACATAGAGTACGTACTCCTTGATGAAAAAATATGGGATATATATATATTTTAATTCTTTGTCTTTATCCAAAATTAATATGGGATATATTTATATATTTACATAAATGCTAAAATGCATCAGCATTTTTCAAGACCAGAGATCTATTTTTAGGTTGCATGGTGTCAAATATGTCGTGAGGTGCAGTGGCGGAGCCAGGAATCCGATTATACCCGGGCTAGAATTTTAAACTCTAAAATGTTTTAATATTTTATTAAATTGATCTATCCGGGCTAATATCAAATTTATCCAAAATTAATTATAAAAAAAATTACATATAAATTTTTTTGGAACACCCGGGTAAAGCCCGGGTGAAAAATGGTGTGGCTCCGCCCCTGGTGAGGTGTAACGAATATTAAAAAAAACCTGATTTTTGGGGGGCATTATGCCAATATATAGTATGTACTTGGGGTCGGATATGTCAAATCTTTTATTTTTTTAATAATTTGAAGTTCTTGAAAAAGTTTATAAAATCCTCATATTTATGTACGAGGTAAACAAAAGCAATGCACATGAGGGAAAAAAACGAAAACGAAACCGAAACCGAAACAGCTGCATAATATTTTAAATTAATTTACCTGGGCTAATATCAAATTTATCCAAAATTATACAAAAAGTTACATATAAATTTTTTTAAAATTTTTTGGACCACCCGGGTGAAAAGCACACTGCCTCCGCCCCTGTCTATATATATATATATACTCTATGATGGTTGAGGTGCTTAATAATCCCACTTGAGGATATTAATTAGTTTTTATGAAAATAACAATAAGTAATATTTTTTATATAATTTATTCATAACTACCCTATCTAATCCACTTTAAAAATTCAAAAATTCAAATATTATTTTTATAAATAACATATTTAATATAATTGCATTATCCTTATCTAAATAATAATTTAAAATTATAGCAAATTTTTATGAATCAACTAGCTCTATTAATGATCATGATTCATATACGTAGTAGTCATCAGGGACGGACATATGCTTGGCCCGTCCTAGGCTGCAGCCCAGCCCAATTTTTTTTTTTACAATGCGTTATAGAGATTCGAGCCAATTCTAATTTTTTTTGGTAAATAAATATAGAGATTTAAGCACAGTCTAATTTTTTTAAAAGATATCACGGTGCAAATAACTTATAAAAGTTAATATCTAGAATACTTATTTAACTTTCACAGTGAATAAATGTAGATTTTCGATATTTCAAAGAGAGTTTGGTGCAAATAACTCATAAAATTGATAAATTTATTTTATCAATTATTTATTTAATAGAATTTAATTTTGAAAGTACATTTAAAATATATTAAAAATAGTTTTAAAATGTAAAATTTGAATATAAGTGAAACTTTGTCTTATATTACACAGATTACATATTAATTTAAATAATATATAAATTTTGAAAAATGATATTGATTAAACTTCTTTTTTGAAAATTAATTCTCCTATTTCGAATACGCTAGGAACAATAGTTTTTTTTCTTTAAAAAAAATACCAATGTCATTTTGGTTCAAGCCCATTTCAACTTTAATTTCTGGATCCGTTCCCTGGTAGTCATTTGTTTACACATACATCGCGATGTGGTTCGCTAGTATTAATAGTTGATTTGGAGTTTAGATTATGATAGTTTCGAAACATCTATTTTAATTATCATAATTGATTTTACATTATCGACATCTATATATTCCATGTCCCTTAAATTTGTTAGATAAAATTATATTTTTGATTGTGTAACTTGGATTCAGTAGATTCACGGCTTTATTTATTTTATATATATATATATATATATATATATATATCATTATTAGCAATTAATAATGGTATTCCAAAAATAAAAATATATATATATTGAAAGATTTGAAAGAATATATAAATAACAAGATTATTCCGTAAATAGTTATTATTGTATAGGCTTGTTAATGATATTTATAAATTTTAAATTGGATAATTACAATTGGCAAGAAATTCACAAAGCTAATTTTTGTGAATAAATATACATAATTTTTTGATCGAGATTATGTATTAATATTATTTTTTCAAATAATTATATTTGGAAAGTACAATTAAATTGAAATGAAATTATTTGAAAATTTCAATTTTTACAATTTTCTGTGGGGCCCAATAAAAGATGAAGGCCCCTGAATTCAATGGGACAATAAAAAATATATGACATGTTTTAAATTTAATTAAATAAAAGGGATTTTGACTTTTTTAAATAGAAAAAAGGGAGTTGAGTGCTGTTAGTTAGGTGAGTTCATTTATTAGTTAATTAATTAGTTAGTTAGATTTTACTTTTTTTAAAAAAATATTTTTTA